>NC_142873.1:147887500-148187500 GCF_051225735.1 Oryctolagus cuniculus | reverse complement strand
CCCGCCCGGCCCCCACGCCGCTCCCGCAGCCCCGCTTACTCTTGGGGCTGGGCAGCCCCTCCAGGCTGATGCACTTCCCCTTGGGAGTTCGGAATTCAGGGACCGCAGGCCTCCCGATGCCCTCCAGGTCCAGCTTCCTCTTGGCCTGGGAGAGGGGGGAGGTGGAGAGAGAGAGAGGCAGACTTTGAGTCTCGGTCTCCCTTTAGCTTTTCCCTGACCTGGAACCAAGGTGCCGAGGCCAGCAGGAGCCACGGGTCCTGGGGAGACACCCAGCACCTGTGCAGTGAGTTCAGGGGCAGGAAGCAGATACAGGCCCAGGCGTGGGAGAGCACACAGAGCCAGTCCAGCCAAGGGCTCGGGGCTCCCCCACAGCAGCACCCAAGGTCACCTCTGCCCTCGCCCCTCCCCTGCCCAGAGGATGAAACCAGGAGGAAGCAATGGGCGGGGCCTGAACCACAGCAGGCAGGGGAAGGCCCCCCTGCAGAGCAGCTGGCCCAGCAGCCCGGGTGCCCATCACAGCGCTACAGCTGGCCCCTATCAGGGCGGGGCCGGGCACCCGCCCAGGCCAAGAGGACTTCCTGGCACGGTGCCACACCCCAGGGAGGCGCCCGCCCCGGGAAGCCATGCAAACGTCCCACCACCACCCCCCTGTGTGGACTCCAGCTCCAGGGCCCCAGGGCCCGCTGAATAGACCCCATTTGCCACTCTTTCTTTGCCAAGTGGGGCAGACAATGAGCGCGCCCCTGTGTCTTGAGGACAAGCAGCTGAGGCCCCCGGTTCCCCTCCCGGTTCCCGCCAAGCTTGGGAAACACCTGCTGGGGAAATCAAACCACAGACCCATCTGCTGCTCTCCACCCTGCTGCCCCCGGCCCCAGTCAGGCCCCGAGCAGCGCTGGCCCGGAAAGGGGCTCCCTCCTGGTTAGGGCAGGCGGGGCAGGGCGGGGCAGGGCAGGGCTGGGGCGCTGGGGCACGGGGGCACGGGGGCAGAGGTCAGAGGGCTGGGCTCCAGTCTCCAGCCCCTTCTCAGGCTCACAGTGTGAGTGTGGAAAACACTGCGCACCCAGGAGCCTCGGTTTCCCCCTCTGTGAAATGGGCAGAGCGCGTCTCGAGGCGCAGGGGTTCAGGAGGAAAGTTCTGTGCAGTTCTGGGTCTGGACCAGCTCACGTAGGAAACCGTGGGGCCCCTCCCCTGGGGTGCAGGCTCAGCCTCCTCCTCGACCCCCCCCCTCTGGTAATCAGAGTCCATTTCCTTCCTCCCCTGGCCCCTGGCCCCTCCCCCCACACACGTACCCTAGCCTGGTTCCGACAGAGGCTTGTTTTTAACACTTGGTGGTGAGGTCATGCGCGCCACGGCTGAGACTTCTAACCGCCAAGCACAGCTGGGCTGACAGGTGTAGGGGGTGTTGGCTCTTCCTGCCATCAGCTCCCCTCCCCCCACTCCTGCCTCCTCCAGGAAGTCTTCCTGGATTGATCAGAGGAGTTCTGCTCCTCGGTTTGAGGAGCCTGGGTATGATGACGCTCCTCTCCTCTACCCACACCCAGACCGGGACTCCGTTCAAACACCAGCCCTGGTTGTTTCTCTCAACGTCTCTCTTGCATGTTCTTCACCTACTCTCCCAGCTGGTGAAATCTAGATTCTAGACCCAGCCGCAGCCTGTCACTAGAGAAAGGTTCAGTCAATCACTGAGAACTTCCACAAGCCCCGACATCCACCGCCTCCCCAGCACCACGGATGCCCATTTTACAGATTAACCAGTCCGGGCTTGCTGAGCTCCAAGCAAGCCCCTATGAGGCCTTACCAAGGATCCCAGGATCCTTCACCTGCCCCTCAGAGGCAGCTCCAAGGGCAGGCTGAGGCCAACAGAGGTGGGGGGGAGGCAGTGCAGAAGCCCCCTAAAGCCACCCCCAGCCTGAAGGAACTGCCCATCCACAGAGCAGGGAGGACCTGGAACAGAACCCCTGTGCAGGGGCCCTCACGCGCTGCTCGGAGCCCTGTAACAGCACCAGCCAGCTCAGCGGGCAGGCGAGAAATGGAGACCCGGAGCAGCTCCGGCGCCCGCCCAAGGTCACACAGAGGGCACAGCCAGGGCTGGAACAGGTCTGCCTGCCTCCAAGGGCATGGACCAGGCTGCCTCGACTCCAGCCCCCACAGGTTCCCCCAGGATTTGCCAGGCGTGGGCCAAGGCCTGGCTATGCCTGCCCACCCCCAGCACTCACCCCCCCCCACATTCCCCTCACTCCCCCCACCCAAAGGCACCTCCCTGACACCTTTGGACACTGTCCAGGGAAGTCAGCCTGTGGCTGGGCTGAGCCTGCAGAACAGAAAGTGGAGGCGACAGCCTGGTTCACAGTCAGGCTCCCCCCTTCTTGGCTGGGGGAGCCGGGAAGCCGCTGGCCTGCTGCACCCGCTGTAGAATGGGGATCACCGGGACGCTGCGGCACAGCGCCTCGCCCGGGGCCAACGCCCGAGCAAGGAGCCGCCAGTGCCGCGGCACCAGGAGCACCAGCAAGGGGCAAGTTCAAGGGCGAGCTGGAGAGACGGTGACGGGCTTAGGGGGGCAAAGGCCCCTCTTAGGCAGCCCCTGGGGCCGGACCTTAAAGGCCTGGCTAGGATCTGAGCCCACGCTGCCACAGCTCCTTCTTCAGGCAGCCCCAGGCAGGCAGAGATGCCCAGGCACAGCGCTCTCGACCGGCAGCACCAGGCGGAAACCAGGGCTCCGGGAAAGAGAAGCGACCTGCCCAAGGTCCCGCAGAAGCAGAGCCTGGTCTCTCCAATGCCCTAAGTGAGACAGGGCGGGGTAGGAGCAGGTGCGAGGAGGGGAGCCTCCCGGGGAGGCCCCAGCTCTGCAGCCTGGGACTCCCAGCCTTGCCCCTCGGAGCCAGCATTTCCCCCTCTTCCCATGGCCTTGTAGGGCTGTGCGTTCAAATGCTCACTTCCTCTCAGGGGGGAAATACAGAGACATCCAAGGAAGAGAACACAGAAGCCCACCCACTCTAAGGCTCCTGCAGGAACGAGAGAGAATACTGCCAGGGCTGGCCACCGTGGGGCCCCCAACCAAGAGTGTCCCCTGAGCCTTCTCCCGAAGCTGCGGGGGAGAGCGCTGGACAGGGAGCAAGCAGGCCTGGGTTCTGGCTTTCGATTTGCTACTGAACTTGGCTGCCATCCCTGGGCGATGCCTGAGGTCCCTTTCAACAGCAGCTCCCCCACAAATCCTGCTCACCCTGCACTTTGCAGCCTGGCCACAAAGCAAGTGGCACACCCAGGGTTGGGCCTGGAGCCGCACCAGGTCACGCCCTTGTGAAATGACTAAGCAGGGGGGCAGTCCTGCCCATGGGGCTGAGGGGCCCCGGGATCCGGGAAGCAACAGGAGAGGGGTTCTGGCAGGTCTGCAGGGTGGTCTGGAGCGAGGAGACTCACCCTCCTCTTGGGCTGTGACTTGGGCAAATGACGTCGCTCCTCTGCTCAGTCTCCTCACCCCCAGCATCTTGACCAAGCCGTGCCCGGCACACGAGAGGCGTCCAGTAAAAGCAGCTATTTACGCTAAGATCTCTGGGCCGCTCGGGGAGCAGGGACGGGCAGATGCACTCGGGTCCCTCTGGGAGGATTCAGAGCAGCTCAAAGCCACAGCTGTCGCTGCAGCTTGGCCTGACAGCAGCTGGCCAGAGGAGCGAGGCAGCCACCGGGCCCCTTCCCCGGGGGACACCCTGCTCAAAGCCAGGCAGTGCGCGGTGGGGGGGGGGGGGGGGGGAGGCGAGCCTGCAGAGGGAGGGGCTTCCACTCACCTGCCTTTGTGGGTCAGGCCAGTCCACCCAGTCTCCCCAGGTCACCTGGGCCAGGTGGTACCCACACACCCTGAGTCTCAGCCCCTCCCCCACACAAAGTAGGACTACCAGTGCCAGCTGGAGGGTAACAAATTCCAGGAAAAACAGAAGTAAATGATGTTTATTGCGGTGCAAAAAAACCCTCTGAAATCCACACCCGTTTTTTCATAATATGCATTTTCCACGAACTTTCTGAATACCCCTCCAAGCACAGATTTCCTTTTTTTTTTTTTTGCACCAGAATAAAATTCTCTTACAATTCCACTTTCCATAAACTTTTTGAAATATCCTCATATTTCACAGCTACCAAAGAATATGTCAGACCAAGTATATGTCGGGGCAGAGCTGGGGACCCTCAGTTACCCGACCCATAAAACGGGGACCAGAGTCCTGTGGGCTGCTGTGGGAAGGGGCTCTGGGAAGGACAAAGCCTGGAACATGAGCAGAACCTAAGCCCAGTGGCAAGAAGCAGGGGCTCTGCCTGTGACTGGCATGCGTCACACGTGCCTCTGCGGCGGGCGGGGGGGGGGGGGGGTCTTAGCCCTGTACTTGAACTTATTCAGCACACCCACAACTAAGTGAATCGGCAACACTCCCCTGCCCAGAGTCTGCTTTCCAAACCCAGGACCCGGAGCCGGAAGTGACCTGAGAGGTGCTTGCCCCTCAGCTACTGCAGGCACACCTGCTATCTCAACAAGAGGAAACCCGGCCCCAGACAGGGGCTGAGGCTTGACCAGGAGCACGCAGCGACGCGGCGGGCACGGCCAGGACCGAGAGAGGGCTCCTCGCCCCCCCCCACCCCCCCGCCCCCCTGCCCCCAGGGCCTTTCTCACTCCACCCCGATTCACCCGGGCTCCAGGGATTCCACTCCCACCAAACGCAGCCTGAGCATTGTCGGACAGGCAGCCTGGTGCCACACCGGGGACTCCCTGGTAACGGGAGCCATTCATAAGGTACAGGCCTCACCTGGTAGGCAGGCTGGACCTGGGCGAGGACCTAGGGTGGAGGTTTGGGAAGGACTTGGCTGGACGGATAATCTGGAGCCTGTCTAAGCCAGACTGGACCCATCCCCCTTGTCTCAAAGTCCCCAAGGTGTCCTGAGGCCAAGCCCTGTGCCTGGACACAGCAGGTGCCTAGTTCTGGTTGCCAGGCCAAACAATGAAGGAATGAATGAATGCATTAGAAAGCCTGTGTGTGTCATCTCTGCCAACCAGGGGTGGCTACTTCGGGTGTCTACGGACTTCGCCAAGGTCAGGGGAGCGCTGGGAGTAGTGGGTTGGGTTCCAGACTCCCAGCCCAGTGCTCACACCGCCCCCACTACAGTGAATGCCACTGAATGCAAGGGCCTTCTGCTCGGATTCTGGGGGGAAATGGATTGTTCCAGAAACTGAAAACTCATCTTCCCCCTCCCCAAAATTCCAACAGGGTTTCAGTGCCCCTCCCTCCTTTCCCACACCCCGAAAAGCATAGAGGGAGGCAGCGGGGGTCCCCAGCATTACCGGCAGCCGGCCTGCGGGCACGCAGCGGACAGCTTGGCCCTCGGGTCCGTGGGGGGTGGCGTCGAGGCAGGTGCCGGCAGCCGCAGCGGGAGGCACCGTCTGCGGGTACAGCGCGGTGTAGTAGGTGGTGGTGGTGGTGGCCGGGCCAAGCTGAGGGCTGCTGAGGCCGGGCGGCCACGGCTCGGTGGGGCTCATCGCCGACGCCCCCTTTAGGGGCTGCCCAGCAGCCGGGGCCAGGACCCGGGACCCGCTCAGCATGACGAGCGCGGCGCCCCCTACCCCACCGGCACCTGCGGGCTCTGGAGCCTGCAGCAGCTCACACGGCTCGCGCCATGGCGCGGAGGCCGGGGGAAGCCGCCAATGGACGCCTGCGGGACAAGGGCGGACCCTCCCCTCCTGGCTCGCGGCCGAGCCGAGCCGCGCTTGGAGATCTGCGCTCGCGGATCGCCGGGCGTCGGAGGCACAGCCAGGGGCTGTCCCGCCCCGAGGGCGGTCGCCACCCCGGGCGGCCCCGCGTCCCTAAAGGCCGGGGGCGCCTGGGGTCCGGCCCGCTGGGAGGAGGGGTCTCCGCGGCGTCGCAGACTTGGGCGGGGTCGGAGCCCCGACTGCCCCGACGGCCTCTAGGCTCGTTCTTTGGTCCCCGAGCTTTTCTCTGCCTCTTTTTTTTTTTTCCTTCTTCTTCTTTTTTTTTTTTTAGCGCCAAACTGCGTGCCGCGAAATTCGGATCTCCCGCGGAAAATGCCGCGCTGCGATTGGCTGCTGCAACAGGCGCAGGCTCCGCCCCCCCGGAAAGGACCGGTCCTCGAGGCGCAGATTTCGACACCGGCTCCGCCTCTTAAAGGGGCCGCGACGCCCCGGCGGGCTAGCTGCTCGCAAAGCCCCGACGGAGCGTGGTTCCCGGATGCGCGGTGCAGCAGCGGCCGGAGCGGCGCGGGGGGCGCCCGGAGAGGGGCCGGGAGGCCCTGCGGGTGCGGGAAACATTTTGGCGCAGAGTCCTGACCCGAATCCAGGCGCAGCAGTGCATTTTCCTGGCCACAGGGGCGTTTGTTTGTTTGCGGGGTTGCCTAGCTGGCGGTTCTGTTTTCGCATCCATGGAATGAAAGCCTGTTCCTTTTCTTGGCAGGGGGGCGAGGGGCGGAGCCTCATGTTGACACCTCTGCTGAGCTCCTAAGGCGTGCGGCTGCACTGTGCGGAGCGGACTGCTAGATGCGGGCAGGCTTTGCATCTCACTGCTGCACCAACCCCGGGAAGAGCGATGATCCTCGCGGTGGAGGTGGGGTCTGAGAGGCGCCGTAACCTGCCCAGGGTCGTCCAGATGGGTTGGCCGATTTGAGAACCCGCAGTGGACTCCTGGACCGTCCAGCTCACCAGCCCTGCCCCCTGCAGGCTCGCGGAGGGTGGGTGTCCAGAGTGCAGAGCTCTGGCCTGTTCACAGCTGTGTTCCCAGGACCCCACTCAGTAAATATTTGAACATCTCTGCCTTTCTCAAACAGTTCTTGGATCGCAAGAAACCCCCCCCCCCCTTCAGAAACACAGTCCGCTCTGTGCTGTTCAGAGGGGCTCCCAGAAGTGGCCTCGGTAGCCACCAGCTAGAAGGTGCCGCTAGACAGTTCTGCGGGTTCCTGCCTGGTGCCGTGTGGCTTCTGTGCAGGTCAGGCCTTGGCATTCAAAGCCCTTTAGAGTCACTCCTCAGCTTAATGCCTCATCAGGTCCCTGGGGATACGGTGGCAGTAAACCATGGGGACATGATGGCCATAATGCATGGGGACCCAGCGGCAGTAACCCATAGGACCTGGTGGCAGTAACCCATAGGACCCAGTGGCAGTAACCCATAGGACCCAGTGGCAGTAACCCATAGGACCTGGTGGCAGTAACCCATAGGACCCAGCGGCAGTAACCCATAGGACCCAGCGGCAGTAACCCATAGGACCCAGTGGCAGTAACCCATAGGGACCCGGTGGCAGTAACCCATAGGGACCCGGTGGCAGTAACCATAGGACCCAGTGGCAGTAACCCACAGGACCCAGTGGCAGTAACCCATAGGACCCGGTGGCAGTAACCCCCAGGACCCGGTGGCAGTAACCCATGCGGATTGGGGGTCCAGACTCTGTAGCCAACAGCCTAGGATTTAAACACAAGCTCTGCCCTTACTACCTGTGTGACTCCAGGCACATTTTCAAAATGTTTTCATTAAAAAAAATTGTTTATTCTCATTTATTTGAAAGGCAGAGAGAGAAACCTTTCATCCACAGCTTCACTCCCCAAAAGCCTGCAGTAGCTGGTGCTGGGCCGTGGGGAGGCCAGTGGCCCAGGGCTCACCCTGGGCTCCCATGTGGGTGGCAGGGGCCCAAGGACTTGAGCCCTCACCTGCTGCCCCCCAGGGGTGCACAAGCAGGCAGCTGGAGGGGAAGCAGGAGTGGAACTCACACAGAGATGGGCGTCCTGAGCAGCATCTTAACGGCTGTGCCAAGTGCCTAGCCTAAGGGTTTGTGTTTTTTTAAGATTTGATTTATTTATTTGAGAGATTGAGTTACAGACAGAGAAAGGGAGAGACAGAAAGGTCTTCCATCCACTGGTTCACCCCCCAAATGCCCACAACAGCCAGAGCTGGGCTGATCAGAGGCCAGGAGCCAGGAGATTCTTCTGGGTCTCCCATGCAGGTGTAGGTACCCAGGGACTCGGGCCATCCTCTACCGCTTTCCCAGACCATAGCAGAGAGCTGGATAGGAAGTGGAGCAGCCGGGACTAGAACCGGCATCCATCTGGGATGCCAGCACTGCAGGTGGCGACTTATCCTACTATGCCACAGCACCAGCTCCAACCCTGAGTTTTTGCATTTTCCGAGCCTTGGTTTTCTCATCCCCTCCAGCACACATGGCCTGGGGTCGTGGGAAATCTGAGGTAGTACCCGGGAAGAGCCTGAGGAATCGGCCGCTGCTGTTGCAGCTCTAACCTTAGCTCCAGGACTCACATCTCTTCAGTCTGCATATCTCACTGGTCCTCCCCAGCCCAGTTGAAATCTCACTTCCTCCAGGAAGCCCTCCCTGCCCGCTGACAAGGCTTTGTCTTCATGCCTTGTCAGTCAGCGCCAGGCTCCCTCGGGGGTCTAGGTCAGAGCTCCCTGAATGCCCCTGGCTGGGTATGCTGAGGGAGAGTAAAAAGTATCAGGTCTGCGTTGTGGCACAGCTGACATCCTCTATGACTGTTGATTCGAGTCCCACCTGCTCCACTTCTGAGCCAGCTCCCTGCTAATGTGCCCGGGAAAGCAGTAGAAGATGCCCTAAGTGCTTGGGCCCCTGCACCCACGTGGGAGACCCAGAAGAAGCTCCTGGCTCCTTGATTTGTCCTGGCCCAGCCCCGGATCTTGCAATCACTTGGAAGAGTGAACCAGTGGATGGACTCTCTCTCTCTCTCTCTCTCTCTCTCTCTCTCTCTCTCTCTCTCTCTTTCTCTCTGCCTTTCAAATAAATGACTAAATCTTTTTTTAAAAAAATAGATAGATAGATAGACAGACAGATGATAGATAGGTTAGGTTAGGTTAGGTCAGGTTAGGTTCATTCTCCTGCCCAGCAGAGAGTAGCAGATGTTAAGAGAGCTGAGGTCAGTCGGGAGGCCGGGGTTCCCGTTTGCTCTGCACCTCTCCGCCGAGCGGCCACTGTGCTCCGTCGCTCAACCTTTGCTTCCTCAATCACCAACTCCAGACGGGGCTACCTTCCGGCCTATCGCGGTGGACCTCAGAGACACTATTTTTTTTTTTAAAGATTTACTTATTTATTTGAGAGGTAGAGTTACAGAGAGAGAGAGAGAGAGAGAGAGGTCTTCCATCTGCTGGTTCACTCCCCAAATGGCCACAATGGTCGGAGCTGTGCCAATCTGAAGCCAGGATCCAGGAGCTTCTTCTGGGTCTCCCACATCGGTGCAGGAGCCCAAGGACTTGGGCCATCCTCTGCTGCTTTCCCAGGCCACAGCAGAGAGCTGGATGGGAAGAGGGGCAGCTGGGACACGAACCAGTGCCCATATGGGATGCCAGTGCTACAGGCAGTGGCTTAGCCCACTATGCCACAGCACCGGCCCCAGAGACACAGTGGAAACAGGATGGCTCCGAGCCCTTCCCCTGAAGGCCTCCCAGCCGCACAACTCCCCTGAGCAGGCACCATCATTCTCCCCACTTCACAGAGGAGAGAACCTGGAAGGAATTGTGGCGGAGCAGGTTTCAGGACAGAGCAGGGCCCCGGGGCCAGGGAGGGCTACGGGGGTGGCAGGGCGGGGCCGGGAGGCAGGAAGGGAGCCAGTGAAGGGGGCTGAGAGCCTGCTCTCTGTGGTTGGTCGAGTTTCGGGCAGCTGGGCCTTTCAAGTTTCGCTGCCTGGGAACGGAAGGATTCCTGCAGGAGGTGTGGGGTGCGCACTCGCACTTGTAGCCTGTGAGCTGCAGATCTGGCTCCATTCATTCCTAGCGGCGTGAGCTTGGCCAGGTCACCAGACCTCTCTGAGCCTCAAGCTTTGAAATGGGCGTGGCAAGCGGGGTCTTTCCTCTTAGCACGAGGATCCAGAAAGGTGTGGGACATGAAGGGTGGCAGGTGCGGAGCAGGTACCTCGTGTATTCTAGTTAAGGTGTGTGTGAGATGGGTTCCTCACACAGAACCAAACAAATATACTTGCAGGGTTTTTTTCTTAATATTTATTTTTATTTATTTGAAAGACAGAGCGACAGAGAGAGAGAGAGAACCAGTCTGCTGGTTCACTCCCCAAATGCCTGCAATAGCCAGTGCTGGGCCAGGCTGCAGCCAGGATGGCTTAGATGCAGGCAGCTGGGGATACAGGGGAGGCAGGGCCTGGTAGATGCAGAGCCTTGTAAGCAAAGCCTGGGAGACGGGGAGGTGTACGAATCAAAAACTGCAGGGACTGGGGCAGTTAGGCTGCTGCCTGGGACGCCTGCATTCCCAATTCAGAGTGCAGGTTCAAGTGCAGGCTCCTCTGCTCCCTGCCAATGCACACCCTGGGAGGCAGCAGATGATGGCTCAAGTGCTTGGGTCCCTGCCACCCACGGGGAAGACCTGGATGGAGTTCCAGGCTTCTGACTTCAGCCTGGCCCAGCCCTGGCTGTTGTGGGCACTTGGGGGAGTGAACCAGTAGATGGGTGATCTCTCTCTCTGTCTCTTTGCCTTTCAAATAAAATGGGGAAATAATAATAATAAAAAAGATAAAATTGGGATCTGCTCTATTTTCAACAGAGACTCCTGCCCCAGACCCCAGGTGCGGGAGGGCATGTCCCGCTGGCCAGGCAGGAGATCGGGTGCTACAGACGCTGCTGGTGGTGGGGAGCACGTGCTCCCAACTGGAGGGATTAGGGAGGCTGAGGACTCTCGCGGGGACATTAAGTGACCTGCCCGAGGCCACAGAGTGGGCAAGTGAGGCAGCCCCTGTCCCAGGCAGGCCCGAACAGCCCAGAAAAGTCCCCACACCGACGCAGACTTCCAGTCCCGCTGCTGCGTCTCAGCCCTGGGGAATCCTCTGAAAGCTGCCCCAGGTTCCCTCCTGTTTATCAGAATACAAAATACCAGAAACCAACTTCCTGCAGGCACGGACCTCCTGCCCGGGGCTCCCCACAGTGTCGACAGCTCACAGGAACCCCAAATCACAGAGAAGCCAGACCGGAACCGTGGGAAAGAAGGCAGAAAAATCTGTTTGCCTTCCCCGAGTGTCTCTTGCCCTATGATAACCACGCACTACTCTGGTAATCGGAGGAATGAAAGTTAAGAAACAAGACATCCTGGCTTCAGGGAAGTTCTATTCCTGATGAAACTTGCTGAAAAATTGCAATGTGGGGCTCGTGGGCTTTCTGACAGTGGCTGGCACATAGTAAATCTCATACAAATGTTTGTAAAGTTTTAATAATTTATTTTCATTGGGTAAAGCCGCCACTTGCAGTACCGGCATCCCATATGGGCGCCAGTTCAAGTCCCGGCTGCTCCTCTTCTGATCCAGCTCTCCGCTATGGCCTGGGAAAGCAGTGGGGGGTGGCCCAAGTCCTTGAACCCCTGCACCCACATGGGAGACCTGGAGAAAGCTCCTGGCTCCTGGCTTTGGATTGGCCCAGCTCTGTCTGTTTCGGCTGTTTGGGGAGTGAACCAGTGGATGGAAGGCCTCTCTCTCTCTCTCTCTCTCTCTCTGCCTCTGCCTCTTTGTAACTCTGCCCTTCAAATCAATAAACAAATCTTTAGAAAATTTTATTTTCATTGTATTTGAGAGATAGACAAAGATCTTCTATCTGCTATTCACTCCCCAAATGCCTGTACCAGCCAGGGCTGAAGCCAGGAGCCCAGAACTCTCTATCCAGTTCTCTCATGTGGATGCCAAACGCCCACCTGCAAATGTCTGCTAAGTAAAATCCCAGGCCCTGAAGCCCTAGCTCTGCGCTCTTAGGCATGTCCTGGCACTGCTCTGGGCCTCAGTTCCTTCCGCTGAGAAATGGGCCTGATCGTGGCTGTCCATAAAATGAAAACAAACACATTGTTTTAAGTTTGTAGAATATAAAATTAAAAGACAAGCTTATAGTTCTTACATAATATTCATTTTCCATGAACTTTTACACATTTTATTTATTTATTTATTCATGAGACAGAGAGAACTCCCATCTGCTGGTTCACTGCCCAAATGCCAGTGGTGGCCACTACCGAGTCAAGCCAAAGCCAGGACCTGAACCCAGGTCTCCCTGGGAGTGAGAGGGTCCTACCTGAGTCACCGCGGCCTCCCAGAGTCTGCACTAACGGGAAGCTGAGTCAGCAGCTGGAGATGGTGTTGAACCCATGCACTCCAAGGTGGGACACGAGTGGTGTTTGTTTGTTTGTTTGTTTGTTTGTTTTGACAGGCAGAGTGGACAGAAAGAGAGAGAGAGAGAAAGGTCTTCCTTTTGCCGTTGGTTCACTCTCCAATGGCCGCCGCAGCTGGCGCGCTGCGGCCGCGCACTGCACTGATCAGAAGCCAGGAGCCAGGTGCTTCTCCTGGTCACCCATGGGGTACAGGGCCCAAGCACTTGGGCCATCCTCCACTGCCTACCCGGGCCACAGCAGAGAGCTGGTCTGGAAGAGGAGTGACTGGGACAGAATCCGGCGCCCCAACTAGGTCTAGAACCCAGTGTGCCGGCGCTGCAGGCAGAGGATTAGCCTATTGAGCTGCGGCGCCGGCCACGAGTGTCTTAAAATGTAAGCTGAAGGCCCACTCCTCCATAAACTGTTGTTTTTTTTTTTAAGATTTATTTAGGGGCCAGCGCAGTGGCACAGTAGATTAATCCTCCACCTGAGTCGCCAGCATCCCATATGGGTGCCAGTCCAAGACCCAGCTGTTCCACTTCCAATCCAGCTCTCTGCTAGTGGCCTGGGAAAGCAGTAGAAGATGGCCCAAGTCCTTGGGCCCCTGCACCCATGTGGGAGACCTGGAAGAAGCTCCTGGCTCCAGATCAGCCCAGCTCCAGCCGTTGCAGGCATTTAGGGAGTGAACCAGCAGATGGAAGACCTCTCTCTCTGTCTCTTCCTCTCACTGTCTGTAACTCTACCTCTCAAATAAATAAATAACCTAAAATAATTATTTATTTATTTGAAAAGCAGAGTTACACAGAGAGAGAAAGAAACACACACACATACACACACACACACACAGAGAGAGAGAGAGAGAGAGAGAGGCATCTTCCATCCTCTGATTCATTGTCCCAATTTCTCCCAATGACTGCAGTGGCCAGGGCTGGGCCAGCCAAAGCCAGGAGCCTGGAACCCCATCCAGGTCTCCCACGCGGGTGCAGGGGCCCGAGCACCTGTGCCAGCTTCCACTGCTTTCCCAGGTGCATTCAGCGGGGAGCTGGATTGGAAGTGGAGCTCGTATGGGATGCCCACGGTGCAGGCAGCAACTTCATCTGCTGTGCCACAACCCGACCACCCCCGCTCCCCACTCCCGGCCCCTCCCTCCTGTGAACTTTCGGAAGACCGCTTGTCCACATGCATTTCAAAACTTTTATATCTAACTTAACTTATCTTTTAATTCAGTTTTCCACTGAACTCTGGAGTATCCTCATATGAGCCCATGAAGATATTCCGCATCATTAGTCATCAGGGAGATGAAAATTAAAAGCATAGTGAGAGGCTACTTTACACCCAGTAGGGTAGTTCTGATTTAAAAAAAAAAAAAAACAGGCAGGCAGTAGGCGGCGTTGGTGGGGTGTGGGGAAGCTAGCATTGCTCGTGGGGACGTACGTTGGCACAGCTGCCTTGGAAAGCAGTCTGGCAGTTTCTCAAAAAACTATACTTGTACACAGTTACTACATGACTCAGCAGTTCCACACGCCTGGGTATATAGCCAGAAGATGAAAAATGTGTCCACACAAAAATGTGCACGAATGTTCATACTAGCCAAAAAGAAGCATCCGGAATGCCTCCCCCCCCCCCCATGAGCACATAGATAAAATGTGCACTGTCCAACAATGGAACATGATTCTGCCAGCAAGAGGAGTGAAGTGCTGGTCCATGCTCCCACGTGCACAAGCCTTGAAAACATTATGCTAAGTCAAAAAAAAAAAAATCTGATGTGGGCCAGCGTTGTGGCTCAGTGGGTTAAAGCCCTGGCCTGTGGCATGTCAACTCAGTTCTAGTACCAGCTGCTCCACTTCCGATCCAGCTCCCTGCTAATGCACCTGGGAGAGCCTCGGAAGGTGGCCCAAGTGCTTGGGCCCCTGCACCCACGTGGGAGGCCCGGAAGAAGCTCCTGGCTCCTGGCTTCAGCCTGGCCCAGTCCTGGCTGTTGCAGCCATGTGGGAATTGAGCCAGTGGATGGAAGACCGCTCTTTCTGTCTCTCCTTCTCTCCCTCTCTCATTAAACGCTTTCAAATAAAAAAATAAAATAAGCCTTTAGAAAAAGGTCTGATCTGACATAAAAGGCCACGTCTTGCACAATTCTGCTCATGTGGAATGTCCGGTATAGGCCAGTCTAAATGCAGAAAGCTGATTACTAATGGGTCACTTTCACTTTAAGGACAGTGGAACTCGGAGGAGCCTCTGTGCACGCACCTGTGTGGCTCCGAGTCAGTGACTTCGCCTCTCGGCTGTAAAATGGAGACAACGGCACGCGCTGGCCAGAGGGCGCCAGGAGTGCCTCTCGAGGCATGGTCTGCAGCACCTGCAGGCCGGCGTAGGCCCCTCATCGCTTAGTTCCTTCTCTTTGGCTTTTAGGTGGGGTTTGAAGGCCAAGGCTGCCATCTAGAGGTGAGCTCCAGCACCGGCCACGGCCCGTGAGGCTGTCAATCTTTTTTTTTTTTTTTTTTAAGATTTATTTGCTGGGGTCAGCAGTGTGGCACAGGGTATAAAAGCTGCCATCTGCAGTACCAGTATCCCATATGGGTGCCAGTTCGAGTCTCGGATGCTCTATTTCTGATCCAGCTCTCTTCCGTGGCCTGGGAAAGCAGTGGAAAATGGTCCAAGTCCTTGGGCCCCTGCACCTGCGTGGGAGACCCGGAGGAAGCTCCAGGCTCTGACTTCAGATCAGCCCAGATCTGACCATCGCAGCCATTTGGAGAGTGAACCAGTGGATGGAAGACCTCTCTCTCTCTCTCTCTCTCTGCCTCTGCTTCTCTGTGTCTCTGCCTTTCAAATAAATAAATAAATCTTTTTTTAAAAGATTTATTTAAAATTAAAAATTTAAAATTAAAAATCTTTTTTAAAAAAGATTTATTTATTTATTTAAAAAGCAGTGAGAGAGAGAGAAAGGGAGGGAGGGAGGAAGGGGGAGGGGGAGAGAGAGAGAGAGAGCAAGAGAGCGATCTTCCAACTACTGGTTCACTCCCCAAATGGCCTCACAGCCAGGGCTGGGCCAGGCGGAACTCTGTCTTTATCTTCCATTTGGGTCCCCAGCACCTGGGCCATCTTCCACTGCCTTCCCGGCACATGAGCAGGGAGCTGGTTGAAAGCAGAGCAGCCAGGGGCCGGCGCTGTGTTGTAGCAGGTAAATCCGCCACCTGCAGTGCCAGCATCCCACATGGGCACCAGTTTCATCCCCAGCTGCTCCACTGGCCTGAGAAAAGCAGTGGAAGATGGCCCAAGTCTCCTGTACCCATGTGGGAGACCCAGAAGAAGCTCCTGGCTCCTGGCTTTGGATCAGCCCAGATCTGACCATCATGGTGTTTGGGGAATGAACCAGTAGATGGAAGATCTCTCTCTCTCTCTCTGCCTCTCCTTCTCTCTCTATGTAACTCTGACTTTCAAGTAAATAAATAAATTTTAAGAAGGAAGGGAGGGAGGGGAGCAAGGGGCAGCCAGGGCTGGAACTGGTGCTCATCTGGGATGCCAGCGTTGCAGGTGGCAGCTTAACTTATGGTGCCACAATGCCACCCCCAGTGGATCTTTTTTAACTTTTCAGACTAATTGAGTTGAAAAGTAGGACAGCAAAATCAAAAATCCAGGTCAACGGAGGACTCTGCTGACACAGACAAGGCGTGCAGTGTTCGGCATCAGGTGGTGTTGGCCACAGGATGGCTAGCAGCACCCCTCTTCCCAAAGCTGCCCCGGCCCCTGCGGCCCGCTGCCCGCGAGGGGTCTCTCCATCGTCATTCGCACTACAAGCACCGCTGCCTCTGCGTCCCGTCCTCCCCACCGCTCTGAAGCTGCTCATCACCATCCATCCAACGCCCAGCACCCACTGCGGGGCAGAAGCCCGAGATTTGCTAACTGGGGGACGAGCATCAGGCGTGGCTGTGACGAGGCTGCCTGCGACACCTGAGCCCCCTATCAGGGTCCCAGCGCTGCTCCCGTCTCCAGCCTCCCACTAATACGCATCCCGGAATGCAGTAGGTGAAGGCGCTTTTTCTTTTTTTTTTTTCCTTTAAGATCTTATTTATTTATTTGAAAGTCAGAGTTACACAGAGAGAGAAGGAGAGGCAGAGAGAGAGAAAGAGAGAGAGAGAGAGAGAGAGAGAGAGGTCTTCCATCTGCTAGTTCACCCCCCCACATGGCCACAACCGCCGGAGCTGCACTGATCTGAAGCCAGGAGCCAGGAGCTTCTTCCAGGTCTCCCACGCAGGTGCAGGGGCCCAAGGACTTGGGACATCTTCTGCTGCTTTCCCAGGCCATAGCACAGAGCTGGATTGGAAGTGGAACAGCCAGGACTTGAACCGGTGCCCATGTGGGATGCCAGCACTGCAGGCGGCAGCTCTACCCACTGCGCCACAGCGCCCGCCCCAGGCGAAGGCTCTTACACACATGTGGGCTACCCAGATTGAGCTCCAGACTGCTGGCTTGGGCCTGGCCCAGCCCTGGCTCTTGCAAACATTTGGGGAGTGACCTAGTGGATGGGAAACTCTGTATCTCTTTCTTTCTTTCAAATAAATAAAAAATAAATTAAAATCTGGGGAGAACATGTGGTACAGTCACCTGGGACTCCTGCAGCCCATATCAGAACACCAAGTTCAAGTCCTGGCTTCTCTGCTTCCCATCTGGCTTCCTGCTAATGCACACCCTGGGAGGCAGCCAGTGACGGCTCAGGCATCTGGATCCTGCCATCCATGTGGAAGACCAGGCTGGAGCGCAGGGAGCGCCGGACTCCGGGCTTCAGCCTGGCCCAGCCCTGCCTGTTGTGGACATTTGGGCAGTGACCCAGTGGATGGGAGATCTCATCACTCTGCTTTTCAAAGAAAACAGAAATAAATAAATAACTTTACAGTTAAGAGATACCTGCTTATTGAACGAAACTCTGCGAAAGGTTTGTGGAATTGTGGAAATGTCACTCACAGCCCCCTCACAGGGAAGCTTCTGGCCACTGTCAGGTCTGTCTCCGACTCTGCCTCGGGGGAGTGCGGATTGGGGAGGCCTGGGAAGCCGGGGGGGGGGGTCATCACGGGGCCCAGAATTCTCGGCGTCTCCTCGTCCAGGACTGCGGAGGGAGAAGCACAACCTCCCACTTTCCAACCCACCTCCCCCCCAGGCAGATCAAAAATGATGCTGATACAGGCTGTGCACCCCGGATCCGGAGAGCAGAAATCTGAAACGCCCCCAGAGCTGAGGTTTTTGAGCACGGACATGATGCCACGAGTGGAAAATTCCACCCTGACCTTAGGTGCCAAGTCAGAGTCAAAGCACAGGTGCGTGCATTAAAAATATTGAACATGGAGCCGGTGCCCTGGTGCAGCGGGCAAAGCTGCCACTTGTGGTGCCGGTGTCCCATGTGGGCGCCAGTTCGAGTCCCGGCTGCTCCACTTGCGACCCAACTCTCTGCTGATGTGCCTGGGAAAGCAGTGGAGGAAGGCCCACGTAGTTGGGCCCCTGCATCCATGTGGGAGACCCAGAAGAGGCTCCTGGCTCCTGGCTTTGGATTGGCTCAGCTCCTGCCCTTGCAGCCACTGGGGAGGAACCAGTGGGTGGAAGATCTCTCTCTCTCTCTCCTCTCTCTCTCTGTCTCCCTCCCCCTTTCTCTCTAACTCTACCTTTCATATAAATCAATTAATTAAAAAATATTGTACACAATGAACTTCTGGTAATGTGTATAAGACCTGTTTGAAGCATAACTGAACTTTGTGTTTGGACTTGGGTCTCATCCCCAAAATATCTCATTTTATATATGTACATATGTATATGTATGTATACACATACATACATACAAATATTCCAAGTTTGGAAAAATCCAATCTCCAAAACACTCTGGTTCCAAGTATTTTGGACAAGAGAGACTCAACGTGTATCAGCAGAACAAGTGCATTCACACCCCAGTGGGATCGCAAACACCCTGCGAGGAAGCCACTCTTCGCTCCATTTTACAGATGGAGAAACTGAGGCCGGGAGTTACCTGTGCAGAGACATATACCTGAAGGCACACAGCTCAAGGCGGGTCAGGGCTCTGGATTTTATTCATTTACTGTGGCTGGTCACCTCTATAAAGGCTTACAACTCTTCATGCCTACAGTCCTTAAACAGCCCTAGGAAGCTCAGAGCACTTGGGTAATTTGCCCAAGGCCATGGGGCTTGGTGAAGGAAAAGCAGGTTCTAAGCCAGAGCTGCGTGGGTTCCCTCTCCCAACCACCCTGCTGTCCCTCCCCAGATATCCTGTGATGCCCGGGGCAGTAGCATCAGTGGTTTGAGGACTGGATGCAACATGAGTGAGCACCTGGAACACCATACATACCAGGAAGAAGAGAGCATTTTTAAGCCTCTCCAAAGCCGCAACCGACAATTGCAGCTAGTGGCCACCAGGGGGCAGTCGCGCCATGGAGACCTGAAAGCCCTTCCCGGGCGACTGGTTAACTGCCCGAGGGTTAGGAATTCGGTAGAGCAGAATCAGGCGCACTGCCCCTGTGCAGAAGCTCAAGGCGCTGACCCTTGCAAAAGAAATGAGACTTGGACTTTACCCAAGGCCCCTTCTCCAACACCAGTTCTGGGATGGGCGGATGGGGGGATGTAGGTTGAGGGGAGCCCAGCTGTGCCCCATTTGGTGGGGGGAGGGGGCTACAATTATGAGCAATTCTGGGTTCCGGAAGCCACAGCTGCAGGGTAGGGGGTGGCCCGGAGGGCTTCGGGATTGTCTCCCAAGGGGTTTCCATGGTTACAGATTGATGCAGGCAGCCCACTGGGCTGTGTGGGATGAGGGGCACTGGGGTAGACCAGTGTCGCAGCAGGGGGCTTGTGTGCACTGCCCTGGGAAGCCCTGACCCCACTGCTGGGGCTGATGGAGCTGGGTGCCTGGGGCCGCCTTGGCAATCAGTCCTCACTTTGGGGTCCAGTACCACTGCTACAGAGACACCCCGAGGCTGGCCACTGTGCCACTTCAGCACATTCGGGCTCCGCAGCAGCAGAGTTGCCTCCAGGGATGAAAGAAAAAGCACTGAGCCTGGGCCCCTGGTCATGGCCCCGGCCCCACTGAGCCTGGGCCCCTGGTCACGGCCACGGTCCCACTGAGCCTGGGCTCCTCAAGGAGTGATTTTACCTGCCTGAGTCTCCCCTTTTGCTTACCTGGAGAAGTGGGGACAATGCTTACTCTTTGACGTTGCTATGAGGAGGCACAGAGTGTGGCTCTGAGCAGGTGCTCAGAGGGCCCGGAGCTCAGTCAGGTGCGTGGCGGGTCTTGGGACCTAAGGACTGGCTCTGTCACTCATTCCGTGGCCTTAGCCAAGGCCCCTCTTCTCTCTGAACCTCAGCAGCCTGATCGATGGTTTGGGCACTCTGAATGAAAAGTGGTTTTTTATGATTTATTTATTTATTTGAAAGAGTTACACAGAGAGAAGGAGAGGCAGAGAGAGAGAGAGAGAGAGAGAGAGAGAGAGAGAGGTCTTCCATTCGCTGCTTCACTCCCCAGATGACTGCAACGGCCGGAGCTGCACCAATCCGAAGCCAAGAGATTCTTCCGGGTCTCCCATACAGGTGCAGGGGCCCAAGCACTTGGGCCATCTTCTATTGCTTTCCCAGGCCACAGCAGAGAGCTGGTTCAGAAGTGGAGCAGCTGGGACTTGAACCGGCACCCATATGGGATGCCGGCACTGCAGACAGTGGCTTTACCCGCTATGCCACAGCGCCGGCCCCTGAAAAGTTTATAACAGATAAAATGAGACAATGACAAGAAAGTGCTTGGAAAAGCAGGAATGGAAGCCTTGCTGTCTGGAATTTACATCTTCTTGGAACATGCACAGAGTTACAGAGAGAGGGAGAAAGAGAGAAAGAGAGAGAGAGAGAAGAGAGAGAGAGATGGATCTTCCATCCACTGGTTCACAACCCCGATGGCCACAACAGCCAGGCCTGGGCCAGGCCGCAGTCAGGAGCCTCCTCCAGGTCTCCCACATGGATGGCAGGAGCCCAAAGACTTGGGCCGTCCCCTGTTGGTTTCCCAGGTGCATTGGCAGGGAGCTGGATAAGAAGTGGAGCAGTGAGGGTTCGAACTGGCGCCCATTTGGGATGCCGGCATTGCAGGCGGCGGCTTCACTCACTATGCCACAACCCTGGCCCGAGGGTGGTGTTTCTGAAAGAGGCAGGCGTTAAGCTGGGCTTCGGAGGGTCCCAGAATCAGGGAATTATTCTAGAAAGATCTGCAACATTGTGCTCTCAGCCAGCCAGTTTAGTACCCTGCCTTGTTAGCACCTTCTTTCCAAGAAAGGGTGGGTGTGGGCGGGGAGGAAAGGGAGGAGTAAGGGGGAGCTACTGTCATTCAGTCCCCGCGGGACACCTGTCGATGAGGCAGGTTGATCATTAGCTCCATCCCATTCCACAGATAAGGAGACTCAAGATTGCTGTTACTGGCACCCAACTGACTGGGCAACGCATAAAGCCCAGGAATAAGTTTGTTCTGAGTGTGCAAAGCGCAGCTTGCCCAAGGGAAAAGTGCACCATCAGCAGAGAGAACCCAAACCTTTTAAACCTCTGTTTATTCTCCAGTGGGAGGCA
Organism: Oryctolagus cuniculus; assembly: GCF_051225735.1. Taxonomy (NCBI): domain Eukaryota; kingdom Metazoa; phylum Chordata; class Mammalia; order Lagomorpha; family Leporidae; genus Oryctolagus; species Oryctolagus cuniculus. The sequence goes on along the minus strand of NC_142873.1, from coordinate 148,166,782 downwards.
TGCAGCAGGTGTACAGCGAGTGCAGGTTCTCATCACCACCACCACCCGTCATTCAGAGTGCCACACCATCCGTGCTGGGGACACGCAGGTACGTCAGACGCCTCCCGTGCTGGGGACACGCAGGTACGTCAGACGCCTCCCGTGCTGGGGACACGCAGGCACGTCAGACGCCTCCCGTGTTGGGGACACACAGGTACGTCAGACACCTCCCGTGTTGGAGAGGACCGGCCTCGGGCGAGGGAAAGGAGAGCAGGAGACCGTCTCCCACTTGCTCAGCTCGCGGACACTGCAGACCCGCACCAGCTCATGGGAATCTCTAAGTTACCTTCTGAGGAAGGCTGTTTCCTGCCCAACTTAGAAATAAGGAAATTAAAAAAAAAAAAAGGAAATCGAGGCTCAGTGGGCTTCTCCGACTTGGCTATATGTTGCAAAACAGGAATAAAGACAATTTTGGGGAAAACAAATGTGTTTAAAAGCGATAAAGTGTATTAACAAAGTATATCAATTATCTAAGGTGCATGGGTCACAGTCCCACTTTACTGAAGAGCATATCAAAGATAGCTTTTACTGAGTTAAAAAATCAATTTTTAAGAGCTCTTTTTTTAAAAAAAAAATTACTTAAAGGCAGAATTATAGAGAGAAAGGGAGAGACACAGAGAGAGGTCTTCCATCCGCTGGTTCACTCCCCAAATGGCTGCAACGGCCGGAGCTGAAAAGATCCAAAACCAGGAGCCAGGAGCTTCTTCCGGGTCTCCCACGCCTGTGTGGGTGATGTAGGCGGGCAGACAGGATAAAATTGATTAGGATGGTGAGCTGGAAGACCACGCCCCCTGTGTGATCTCATACCCCTATCTGACCCCACCTGTAGCCCACCTCCCAGTTAGGCTACATAACCACACCCCTTTGGAAGTGGATAAGAGGCCTGAAATGGTGGGGGTGGGGGCAGGGGGGGCTCCCTTGCTGCCCCGCGTCTTTGGAGTGCATGGGCTTTGGGCCTTCTCTCACTGAATAAAATCCTTAAACACTTACCATGTTGTCTGGTCTATTTGAGCCAGTATTCAGAATTCTCTGAATGTGTGGCAAGAGCCCACAGGCTTATTAATACTGAAAATTATTAATAAGCAGTCCAATATCACAGGGGCCCAAGGACTTGGGCCATCTTCTACTGCCTTCCCAGGCCACAGCAGAGAGCTGGATCAGAAGTGGAGCAGCTGGGACTCGAACCAGCGCCCATGGGATGCCGGCGCTGCAGGTGGCGGCTTTACCCACTACGCCACAGTGATGGCCCCCATATGGAAGATTTCTGTCTCTCTCTCTGCCTCTGTGTATCTGTCTGTCTCTGCCTTTCAAATAAAATGAAAATAAATAATAAAATACAAATTTAAAAAAAGAGAAGTGGTTAGCCCCCTTTCACATGAGAAAGCCCCATACCAGGCAGGTGAAGCTACGTGCCTGAAGTCACACGCACAGAGCGGACAGCAAGGCTGGGCCCCAGGCTCTTGTAGGCTGAGAGCTGGAGCCACGACGCCCTCCCGGGTCCATGTTGGAGGCCATTGCCTCTCCTTGCCTCCCTGCACAGAGCGGGGAGCGAGGGCAGGAGGGTGGGCAGTGGACTGCTTTCCACCCATGTGGGAAGACACATCATGGTCTTCTCAAGTATGTGTGTCTGTGTACCAGGTCTCACTGCGCCACGAGAGACAGATCTGGCACATTTCCCCCAAAACATCAATTTCACTAAAAATATAGAGACATCATTGTTTTACATATCTATTTTTATCAAAAAAATCGCATATCTTTTTTTTTTTTTTTTTTGACAGGCAGAGTGGACAGTGAGAGAGAGAGACAGAGAGAAAGGTCTTCCTTTGCCGTTGGTTCACCCTCCAATGGCCGCCATGGCTGGCGCGCTGCAGCCGGCACACCGCGCTGATCCGAAGGCAGGAGCCAGGTACTTATCCTGGTCTCCCATGGGGTGCAGGGCCCAAGCACCTGGGCCATCCTCCACTGCACTCCCTGGCCACAGCAGAGAGCTGGCCTGGAAGAGGGGCAACCGGGACAGAATCGGGTGCCCCGACCGGGACTAGAACCCGGTGTGCCGGCCCCACAAGGCAGAGGATTAGCCTAGTGAGCCGCGGTGCCGGTCAAGAATCGCATATCTTTAATGTTTATTATTTTCATCTCATTGAAAGGCAGACAGAGAGAGATCAATTTTCCACCCGCTGGTTCACTCCCCAGATGCCCACAAAGGCCAGGGCTGCACAGGCCAAAGCCAGCAGCCAGAACTCCCTCTGGGGCTCCCTCATGGTGGCAGGGACTCAGGCACTTGAGCCCTCATCTGCTGCCTCCCAGGACGCATCAGCAGGGAGCTGGGTCTGGAGCAGAGCCGCCAGGACTGGAGCTGGCACTTGGCTGTGGGATGCGCACACACATCGCAAGTTAGGGCTTAACATCCCGCTCCACAATGCACATCCTGCGGTGTTATATTAAAGCCCAGATGGCTGTGGATGCACGAGAATACAAACTACACGTAGTATGCTAAGACAACGGATGGCAGCTAGCACTGGGAAGCGGCTTCTTACATGCCAAGTACCAATCTAACAGTTCTGTGTTAACTAAGCCGTAGCGACTATTGTGCCCATTTTACAGACGCAGACACCAAGGGCAAAAGAAGTGAAGCCACTTGTCCGATCCACACGGCTAGCAAGTGGAAGAGTGTGGGAACTCCTGGACCCTTCAGGAGCCAACTAGTAGAGTGTCTGTGGTTTCCACTGGGTGTCCGGCTGAAGGTTTGCGATTTACACAAGAGGATGAGGATGAGGATGGAGCAGCAGCCGGTCGCTCTCCAACGTCCTCTGGATACAGTCATATATGAGCGCTGCCAATGGTGACGTGCCAGCTGGGCCCAGGTACTCCGCGTCCGCTGTCTCATTTAGTTCCTGAATAGAGGTGGCATTTGGCCTCACCGTCAAAGCACAGACAACGGCACCCAGCTTGCGCAGCAGAGTGACTGGCTTCGAGCCTCACCTCGTGCTCCACACTCCAGCCTCCCATTCCTGCAGACCCTGGGAGGCAGCAGGGACTGCCCAGTAATTAGCTTTCTACCCACCCCCCCAATGGGAGACCCAGACTGAGCTCCTGGCTCCCGGCTTGGGCCTGACGCGGTCCCGGCTGTGGCCAGCACTCAGAGGTGATGCGAGCAGACAGGAGCTCTTTCTGACTGTCTTTCAAATAAATGCATAACAACATAAAACAGACATTTACCAATAAATAAAAAGACATGCCTACAACGGCCCTGAGAACGACCAGCAGCTGCAGCCCAGAGAGGTGGCGCCACACAGCTCAGAAGTGGCAGCGACAGCGCTGGAAGGGAGGTCTCAGGATGCCACGGCTCTGCCCCTGCGTCGTGTCCCCCGCCGCCCACCGTTCCGTTCTCTCCTGGAGAGGGCGGGGGCGCAAGGGAGCTGCTCTGGGCAGACTCACAGGGGCTGCAGCTCTGCTGACTCCACCAGCTGGAAGCACACGTGTCATGCTAACTCCATCATGAGAACGGAGCAGCCAGGCGCTGGGCGGAAGCGTGAAGAGCTGGCTTTCTACCCCCAGGTCCGGGAGGCACTCGCTCCGTGTGACCTTGGCTGAGTCATTCCGCGCCCTGGAACTCAGCTTCTCCATCTGTGATACCGGGTTGGCGGCCTCCCGAGGGCCTGCCCTGTCCTGGCTGCCTTCCAGGGGCTTTGCATTCAGTCCGCATTAACCTCCACCAGGGGCTCGGGGCAGCCGGGATTCCTGCGACATCACAGGGAGGAAACGGAGGCCGAGGTTGTCCAAGGTGGCAGAACCTGGGAGAGCAGGTGCGAGGCCAGAGCCCTGTGGTCCCTGCATCATTTATTCTGCCAGGCACCAGGATGCCCCCTGGGAGAGCGAAGGGGCTCGGAGGCACTGCCATGCAGTCATGAGATGCTGGGGCCGGATCACCCTGCAGCTATGAGCGAGGAATTTCATTGTGCATCTGACACCCAGCCCAGCAAACACCAGGGTGGGGGTCACCCAGGCCTTCCGAGTATCAGGCGCTGTACATACGTGACCCAGTGTCATCATATCAATCGCTTGAGGCCCAAAGAAGGTAACTCACCTGTGACGGCACAGTTGACAAGTGACAGAGCTGGGATTTCACCCAGCATCTCTCCCATCCCGAGTGACAGAGAGCAGCCCCACGAGAATGCTGTGGCTGGGAGAGGCCACTTCTGTCAAGAGGCATGAGATAGCACACCCGTTTTTTAAGATTTATTTATATGTTATTTGAAAGGCAAAGCAAGGGGAGGAGGAGGATAAAGAGAGAGACTGTTTGACTTCCCAAACACCCTTAACAGCCAGATCTAGGCCAGGCTGACGCCAGGAGCCAGGCACTCCATCATGGTCTCCCATGTGGATGGCATGAGCCAAGGACTTGGGCCACCTTCTGCTGCCTTCCTAAGCACATTAGCAGGGAGCTGGATCAGAAGCAGAGCAGCAGGGGCTGGAACCAGCGCTCTGATATGGGATGCCAGCATTGCAGGCAGAGGCTTAACCCACTGTGCCACAACCACCAGCTGGTCAGCCACTGTACAGTTTTAAAAGGGCTGCAGACATCAAAGGCAATGGATGTAAAAGCCTGGTATTGGAGTCCTGGGCTCTGACACTCCAGGGTAACCTCTGACAGGTCCCCTAATACCTGTGAGCCTTGCAGGGGTGTGGGGAAGCAGCCCCTCCCTCCCCCGTCGCGTGTAGCCTGTCAAATGCTGCACATTAGTGAATGGCCGCTTTGGAACTCCCTCTCCAGCTCCCTCTGTAGGCAGAGTGGAAACTGCATGCAAAACGTGACTGGCAGGGTGTGGGACGGACACCGACACGACACGTACGTGGCGCCTCCTGGTCCACGGGATGAGCCCTCAGTGGAGGCCGGGTTCAGGAGCAGGGGAATGGGTCTTCACACGCGGGGACCCAGCCTCGGCTGATGGGGAAGGGAGCTGGGGTGGGGAGGGCCGCGCTGCCTGCCCCGAGGGTCTCCGGTCCCCCATCTCTTCAAACCTTTCTTTGTTGCTAGAAATGGCCTGGGCTGGAAACAAAACGAGGTTCAGGGGGAGCCTGAATGCGTGGGCAGGAGGGTTCTCCTGGGGAGGCTGCCGTGTCCCAGGTACCCTCAACTGCCACACAGCCTACACGTTCAGCCCCAAACCCACCAACTGCCAGCTGGCCAGCGACCACCTCCACTTAGGGTAATGAGTTCCACATGTTTCCACAGCGCCCAGCTAAGCTTTTCCCCAGCAGTTCTTACACTGTTCTCTCCCTCCTGGCTTCCAACTCACTCGCTCGGCCACCCCGGCTCCGTTTGCACTTAAGGTGGGTGGGGGAGGGGCTAGGTGGGCAGTGACAAGGAGCCAAGGCTGGGAGCAGTCTTGACCCTCAGGGTGGGGGTCGTGCTCCCTCCCGACGGTGAAAATGACAGTGGCTGCTCAGGGTAAGAGGAGCATCCTAAGACCCTGGCGCCGAGGCTCAGGGTCCAGTCCTGTACTGACCACTAACTTGCCACGTGTTTCCTTTCAGTACCACATTTGTGACCTCTAAGGGCCCTCTGTTCCCCAACAGGTTTTAGATTTATTTATTTCAGCTTGCCTGTTAAACATGGGTGGCCCCCAGGGGACAGGGGGTCCCTGGGAAGCCTAAGCCCCTCCAACCCCGGCCAACATTCCCACCAGCCTGGGCTCCCCCTGACCACACCCTGCCCCCATGAGGGCTTCTGCCTGCAGCATCGGCACAAGAGGGCAGTGGGGCAGAAATGAGGAGGGGAGGGGGCATCGCCAGTGGCACAGCCTGGGTGGGGAAGGGCTACACTGGGGGTAAGAGGGAGCTGCAGAGAACCGCCCCTCCTTAACTGCGTGGTGGTCGGAGGCAGCCCTCAAAGCCTGATCTCAAAGTGACCTACGACCCTGACCCTGCCTGTCCACAGGCTGACCCCCACTCTGTCCACTCAACGCCAACCACAGACTACAGTCGCTTTCAACCCACACACCCCCAAGCCCAGACGGGCGAACCCCAGTTCTGGCCACACCCTGACCCGCTCCCTCTGCTTTCAGGCCGACCCCCTGACCTTGACCCCGACTGACCCCCAATAGAAATACTCCCAGAACAACTAAAGCTAAACTCTGCGAGTGCGAGAGGACATCCCAGCGCGAGAAGAGGGCGGAGGGCAGCCCAGGCTCCTGCAGCAGCTGCGGGCCTGGGGCCACCCTCGGGAGGCCCAGAGGCCTGTGCGGGGCGCGCCGCAGGCGCTCGAGGAATGCGTGAGCGAGAACGGGGTGCGCAGCCGGCGGCCGCGCGCCGGGCAAGGCCGCCGAGGCAGGAAGCGGGTGGGGGCGCGCCGGGGCCGCAGCGGCCCGGGCGCAGCTGGGGGCAGCGGGGCGGCAGCGGGGTCAGGGCCTCCGCGGGGTGGGGGTGGGGGGCCCCAGGCCGGGAGGCTGGGAACCGGGAGGCCGCGCTGCTGGCAGAGCGGCGGGGGCGCCGCGAGGCTCCGGATGGGCTGCGAGCCCCGCCCGCAGGCTGCGGAGGGAGCCGGAGCCAGAGCGGAGCCAGAGCTCAGACATCCGGGCGCCAGCGAACACCTGCGAGCGGCCCCCAGGGCCAGCGGGGGGAGCGCGGGCGCCGGGCCGGGGGCGGGGCCGGGCGGCTCCGCCCCGCGGGGCTCCGGGCCACGTGGGCCAAGGCTCCGCCCCTGCCGGGCGCCGGGAAGCCGCCGGGGGGTGGTACGGGGGGGGGGGTTCGCTCCCGGGGGCGGGAGGCAGGCCTGGGAGTGGGCAGAGCCAAGCCCTGGAAGCCGCTGTGCGCGGAGGAGACGGCGCTGGGAGGGTTAGGGGTGCAGCCTGGGCCTGGGGACGAGTGGCGGCCGTGCGGGCAGCGAGCCCCGGTAGCCAGTGCCAGGCTGTCCCGCGCGTCCCCAGCTAGGCACCGTGTGTGGTGTCTCGGCCTGGCTTTGAATCGCTGCGCCTTGTTCCTCGGAGCTCTGTGGCCACGGGCAAGCTCCTTGGCGTGTTCCGAGCGTGTTTATTTACAAAGTGAGGCGACCTCCCCGATGCTGTGTTTCAGGGCCAGTGCGGAGGCTGCGTGCGACAGCGGGCGGAGGGCACCGAGAGCCCGCACCGCGGTGCCGGGAGCCCGGCCAGTGCTTGGCGCGCCTTGCGTATTGCTAGGACCACAAACTGTCAGGGAGGTACCATCATCGCCCAGCCTTCCCCAGGTGAGGGGAGACCCCAGGTGGCCTTGGGTCTCTCCTTCAGCGAGCACCCACTGGGTGCCCGGCTCAGGAGAGGGCAGAGAAGAGCCGAGATGAAACCAGAACCTGCGTATTCGAGCTAGACAAGATAGGGCTCCTCAACTGCACTTGCTGTGTAACCTGGATCAAGTTACTCAGCCTCTCTGTTCTCCGGTTAGCTAGGAATAATGATGCCTGATTGCTGGGTTTTGGTGTGGGTTAAGAAACAAAATAAAATAGCCTGGGAAATACTCATATGGGGTTCTGACAGAAGACTCTACTGGGTGGGAGAGTTTTCCAACCTGCAGCCAAATGGCTTTCCCTCTGGTGACTAATGGATTGCTGTGCTGGTCTAAGCTTTTTGTCTCTGCCACCTGAACGGCTCAGTCCTGGGAGTCCTGACAGGCAATTTCCTTGGAATTAGCTTAATAATACCTCGTAGGTGTGTGATGCATTTCAAAGAACTTTCCCACCATTATCTTAGGTTTAGGGAGGCAGCAGGGCCGGAGGGGGGCGGGAGGCTGGGAGAAGGTCACCGGCAGCTGAGCCGCTGGACACCTGGCTCTTGGGGTCCTGCAACTCCTGAGTGGGCAGAAGGCAGCACACGGTGTGGAAAGGGGGTCAGGATGTTGAGTAAAAGTAGGGCCTGGCTGTGCGGCGGCGAATGGTGTCATGTGGGGTCAGGCGACTCAGGGCTGCTTTCCCAGGAGCCCACTCTTGCACGTGCCGCCTGGGGTTCTCCAAAGCAGGGATCTGTGGCTGTTCCCAGACCCGTCCCAGCACACCTTGCAATCCCCAGGCAGAGCCACGTGAGGCCTCGCAACTGGTTTGGAGCAAGGGCTTCTCAGATGGGGACCGAGGGCTCCCATGGGCATTGGAAGTCTCCTATGGCTCAATGAAGGTGTGTGTGTGTGTAGCGGGTTCATGGATCCTAGGAAGCCAGGCCAGCAGCGTGGTGAGCAGACAGAGGTTACGCCCCTCCCCACATGCCCCTCGTCACCCCAGAAAGCTCACCAGGGTTAAGGCACGAAAGGTGATGACGTGACCTGTTTGTTATGAAATATCGAAATAACTCGTGCCAGGGGCCAACACACAGATGAGATCATATCATAAACAGAAATCTAGTGAGGCCAGGCGTCTGGTGCAGCCCACCTAGGGAGCCACCAGGTGGGGGGGCGGCAGGGGATACTATGGGTTGGGGTCTTAGCCGCTGCCCCACTCCCAGGCTGGGCCCACGGAATGGCCAGTCCCGGGTCCCGCTCCTGTCTACCACGGTGGCCGTCTCTGTAGGTAAGGGTCACCCACCTTCTGTGCTTCAGGGACGGTGAGAACCTGGCTCAGACCCACTCCCCACTGAGCCTCACCCGAAATGGGGACAAAGATAAAGTGGGTTCCCAAGGGAGGGCTATATGAACACCCCAAGGACACAAGGCTGTGGGGCTTCCCCCTCAAATTCAAGGTCAGAGACCAAACCAGCTAGTGTTGGAGGGGGGACTGTACTTGTGCTTCCCAACCCACGTCCACATCCTCCTGCGAGTGGCTGCAGATGTGAGACGGGCCTCTCCATTTCTGACTTCTGGAAGCCAGGGCTGCAGCCAGAGTAGAGAGCATGAGGGAAATGAAACCAGGTCCAGTGATCAGTTTATTCATCTCTGAAATGGGTCTACCAACCACCATACAGGTTTGGGCACCGGGCAAGGCCAACTGGAAGCTCCACTCTTACCACATCTCTGCTAGAAAACCATCACGAATAATTAAGGACGCGAAGGGGGCAGCTAGCTAGGTCTCAGGGGATGCGAGAACTCAAGTGTCCCACTTGCCTGAGCCCCCAGCTTGCCAGGTGCCACGCCTCCTTCCTAGCACAGGGCTAGGTCTCTCCTGGGCACAGTCCCAAGGGGCCTGGAGCTCCAGCTGGAGCCCCAGCCCCTTCCCCCTCCTGTCAGCTGGGAATTCTGCTTTTCCAAGTGGCAGGGAGGCTCCGTGTCCCTAAATTCTGCATTAATGCTTAAGGGAATGAGAAGAACGGGAACGAGACCAAATTATATACACAAGAGTTTAAAAATCGTTTATTATGTAAAATGTTAACTTTTATAAAAAGTTTAATATACATCGCACGGTTACAGAAAGTCACCTTCCTGTAAAAAAGTACAAAAGCTATATACTCTATTATAGAGTTCATAATCAGGGAAACAGCTGCTCCAGGGAGACCAGGAGACCAGCCCTGCCGCCGCCTCGGCGGACTTTGGGGTGTACCCACTCTCACCCCCACCCCCCACGGGAAGAGTCTGAAAACTTTGAGGGTGTAGTGGGGGCAGGGTGACGACGCCCAGCTGGTGACCTGCGCTAGCTCTGGCTCTTCCGGCCACCCAAGTTCACAGTCCTTCGCTCCCGGGCGCCAGGTCCAGGCTCGAGACAGGGGGGTTCGGGGGAGTGAAGTGGGCAGGGCGAGGTTGGGGCCCATCCATGCCCTCGGGCTTCCGGCCGGAGAAGGTCGCGGGGGGTCCCAGGCGGAACGGGCGCCAGCACCTGCGTTCTGGGCGGGGGAGAAGAGAGGAGCCGTCAGTTTCCGCCGAGCGCGCCGAGGCGGGGGCCGTCCGCAGACTGGCCGGCGCCAGGGCGGAAACTCGCTCTCTACCTCCAGCTGATAACTCCGCGCCCCACGCTGCCCCCACCCAAGTTGGCGCCAAAGGACCACAGGCGGAGCTTGCGCTCGCCCTCCCCCCAGAATGGACACTGCTGGCGGGGCGGGGGGGGGGGGGTCGCGGAGAAGACACAGCGCCCTTTAAAAGGACTCCCAACAGAAAGGCTATTTTACTTGGTCAGAACCGCGCCTCCTTGCCTGGCTCTTTGGCCCCTGCATGCAGCCAGGGGCAACGTGCAAAGGTTAAACAGGGAAACGCACGTTCGACCGAAACTGGTTCTGCCATTCATTTGATGGGACCACCGACATTTCACTTGCGCCCCCCACCCCCGCCCCGGCCTGAATGGTCCTGCGCCAAGGAAGGGATAATCCTTTCAAAGGCCTGCCAACTCCAGCCTCCCTCGGCCCCTACCCACCCCCGGGGGGCGGGGAGGCCAGACTCACCTGGAGGTGCCAGGTCATCCAGGTCAGTGGCAGAAGCTCCTCTTGTCGTTGGAGATCACGAGTTCCGGGGCGAGCTCTGCTGTCTGCAAAAGGAGGAGAGCAAAGGGAGAGTCAGGCAAAGCGCTCGGCACCTCGGGGGTCCCGCCGCATCCCGGTCTGGGCGCTCAAACCCCGCCCCGGCTCCCACGCGCACCTGGATGGGGAGGTGCGGGCCGTCCGGGGGTCCGGGCGCCGGCTCGGCCAGGACCACCTGCAAGTCGAGGATGTAGTCGATGACGCGCTGCAGGATTTCCACCTGGCTAAGCTGAGTGCCTCGCGGGACGCCGGGTACCAGTTCCCGCAGGCGCGAGTAGCAGTGGTTCATATCGTCCAGCAGGCTCAGCGGCTCCTCGGCCGCCGGGCCCTTGCCGCGGCCCCGCGCTATGGCCAGACTGCGTTCCGACAGGCAGCACACCGCCTCGTAGCAGCCGCGCACCGGGCTCAGCGCCTTCATGTTGCAGCGGGAGGGCTTCGGAGATGCACACGAGAGGATACAGCTAGAAACCCACTGGGGCAGCAAGCAATGCGCGCACGCCCGCCGCCGCCCGCCCTTTATAGCGCCCGCCTCGGGGACACGCCTCCTTATTCAAATCGGCCCGCCCGGCCCCGCCCCCGCCCCCGCCCCCGCCCGGCCTGGGCGTTCACAGCCCGCTTAAATTGCTAACAGGCTTCTTCGAGCTGGGCGCTCGCCGGAGACCGCGGAGCCGCGGATCCAAGGAATGAGGAAGCGCTGATGCTGGGGATAGGCGGGCCTCTTCGCCAGCAAGGATTTAAAAAATCACTTAAAACCATTAACTTCAAGAATCTGCCTTTTCCTGGCAGCGCCCCAGATCTTAGAGCTCCCCTGCCCCCTGCCAGGCCACCCTTAACCCAGCACTGGTTCGAACCCACAGCTCCTCCGAGGTCATAAATCGCTAAACAGCAAAGCTTTTTTTTTTTTTTTCCTAAGCAAAAGATTTTTTCAAGGGAAACTTGTAAGGAATTAGTGCCGCCTTGTTCCCCAATTTGCTGTTCGTCTGACCTCCAGACTCACTGGCGTCAGGAATTATCTTGTGACCAGAGGGAAAAAAAATTAATTGCGGTGAAGCTGAGGTTACAATGAAGAAAACAGATTTGGGCTAGGCGCTGAGATTGCAAGAGGAGGAGGGGAAGGGGGTTTGAGCAAAGAACACTATTTATTTGAGCAACAGGGGAAAAGAGAAAAAAAAAAAAAAAGGAGAAAGCCTGGATCCAGCGTGCTTTTTGCATGGGGGAAGAAAAGAGCCGAGGCTTCGTTCGTTCCCCATGAACTCCTTAAGGAATCGAATGCATGCCCAGTTGTGCTTGGGAAATGAATTTTGGACAGGGTTTTCAATATGGGAGAGCAGGAGAAGTGGTTTCCATATAAACCTTTTTAGGAGCCCCGATTGGGTCAGCACATCTTGGGTAACTTTTGCTTCCCAGCTCCCCGCACGGGGCCCCCCCCGACCCCCGCACCTTTCCACACAGCTCTTGCAGAGGTCCCTGGTGAGCCCGCGGCTCTGTCTCTGCCCCCTTGCTGCCCGGGCAGGGCCGCCACCTGGACTTGATTGTCCGCAGCCCTGCTGAGGTGGCTGCAGCTCCTCCTGCGAGACCAGCATTGCCACGGGACACTCGTCAGCCTTCCTGTCACCTTCCAGCACTCTGGGGACTCTGCATTTCCGCAAGGCTGGTTTCCATCTTGGAAATGACCAGGAAGCATCCCCCCAGTGGTTTCTTCCTTCATCAGCAAATATTGATGGACTCCGTTTGCATAAAACAGTGGCTCCCGCTCTCAAGAATGTCACAATTAGAGGAGACAAGATCAACACAGGAAACAATGAAGAGTTCAATAGTGTGTGGCGTTGATTAACAGGACAATAGGGGCTCAGGCCTGGGAGACTCAAAATAGTGACAGTGGGAAGGACACGGGACTGGAAACCAGAAGCCCTGCATTCAGTGTGCCCGCTCGGCCAGTCCTTTGTCAGGTAATGGTGAACAAACCCAGATACCCCGACCTTAGCTGCCTTGGGAGTAAAGTGAGACGGTGCCAAGCGATTATTTAAAACCCTTTCCAACTGTAGATGTTGAAGGCTTTGTGAGATTTGGACAGGCAGGTGTAGGATGGCAAAGGGCCCAGACAGGATGTAAAACAAGTCCAATGTCACACTACCTGCCATAGCAGAACCAGTCTAGGAGCCTCCTTCCTGCCCCGGTCACACCACGGGCGGTGTGTCCTGAGAACAAGGCCTTCCACAATCTTCCTCTTGGGAGAGTAACCTTTTCAACGAGGGGGCTGCTTTAGTATCTATAAGAGAGGGAATAACCTGTGAACAGTCAGTCTCAGGACGCTGCCAGCGTCAGGTGCCAGCCATTCGGTCGTGGGACTCCCCAGCCACCCCACAGAAGAGCCTCTCTTCTACCGCGCAGTGGTTTGTGCAGAATGGGCCAAGCCCGGCAGATTCTAGAAAAGTGACGGCCTTCGGAACAGGCAGATGTATGCGCAAATACGCACTCTTTCCGTTTATTGATGTGTCACCTCTCCGTGCCTTAATTTTCCCATCCACAGAATGGAGCTCATCGGCTCAAGTGATTACTGAATGCCCCGTTCTGCAAGCTGCTTCTCCCCACCGGCCCTTCCTGGGGGCCTCCATGGGGCGGGAGGCGGGGGGGGGGGATAGGTGCTTGGTGGGCCCCTCCCTCTACTCTATTGATTACCACGGGTGCCTCAGGCTTCTGTAGCGGTTTGTGGTTGGCAAAGCACCTTCATATTTAGAATTTCCCAGGATGCTTCCCGGCTGACAGGCCCATGGGCTTGTGTGACAGATGACCCGGGGACAAGGGCGCCGCAGAGTTAGCGAGCAGACGCCTGTCCGGGCTGCTCCTTGGACCAGTTTCCTTCCTAGGCCTCATTTTTTTTTGGGGGGGGGGAACCAAGATGGGGTTGGGAGGAAGCCCGTGACCTTTCGGGGGGCCTCTGGGTTCTTAAGGGTTTGATTCCGAAAGCGGCAGGTTACGGCCGGGAACACTGAATAGAGCTTAGAGCTCAGCGGCTGCTCTGTGCCCCGCGCTCAGCCCGGCCGGCCCGGGCCTTCTGCAGCCCGCTTAGCGGTGGCAGGGCCTCAGCCCCTTCTTCCAAACGCCTCTGAACCTTCTGTTCCCAGTTCTGCGCCTTTTACCAGCTTTTTCCCCCCTCTTGCATTTTTTATTTTTATGAAAGGATGTCATTAAGGCTTTTGTCTGCGCTGTTTTTGTTTCAGAACTTTTCTCACAATCCTATTTTTTGTTGAGGAATCCGCTCCTTTGCCCAGCTGTGGGTCCCGGTCCCACAGCTGTGTTGATCTAAGACTCAGCCCCAGACAGCCTGGCGCCAGGGTGGGACGTCATGCGTTCACACAGGGATGCGTGTCCCAGGCAACCTTTCCTCGGGCAGTCACCGGCCGGCGACGGCCGCCCGCACCAATGAGCGCCCGACACCCGAGAGAGGGGCGGGGCGCCGCGGCCGGCCGGGGGCGGCTCGTGCAGGGCAGAAGCCGCGAGCGGGGAGCGCCCGTGCGCGGGGCCCCTTGCGGGTCGTCTCCCCTCTCTCTTGCAGCTCTTTTCTTCCTTTTGTGACTTCCCTTTCTCTCGGGCTTCTTCCTTTAGCGATCTGTAGAATTTTTCTTCTTCCTTCTCTCCCCCCCTCCCGCCCCCTTTTAACTATCTCCTCCCAGTGTCAGGAATCATTTTGTAAGCATTTCCAGGAACTGGGTCTTCCACTGCCAAAGTTAAAAAAAAATTCAATGTTGTGCTCTCTGATTTTCTGGAGAGCTGGCAGAACTATTAAGTTATACTGTTTTAACTTTTTTTTTTTTTTATGTGGTCCTGGAGTCTCTGTGCTGCTAATTTCGAAGTTTTCTGTTTCCTAAACCGAGTCCCTGTCTACCTACCTATGTGTGTATGGTGCAGGAGCGGGCTTCCCCAGGACCTGAGGAACTTGTCCACAGTTACTGGGCCATCAGTGGCTGACCTGTGGCCAGAACCCAGCCCTGGGGACCCCCTGGTCATTAGCATTATGTGGTCTGCTGCGTTTCCCAGCGTGTACCTGTTTGCTCACCAGGTGCTTGTCAAGGTGTACTGAGGGCTTCCCAGCCACTGGTGTGGAACATGTCCCTCCTCCCTCTCCCTAGTGAGCGGGACCCCAGAGTACTGCTTGCAATTCAGAGGATACCAGGAACACACAGAGGGTTTACAATCAACACCAGGTTTAAATTCTCGCCCAGACCACCTACCCTCACTCTGCCTCAGTCGGCTCCTCTGTAGACCTGGGATGAGAATAACATCCACCTGCCTCGCAGCTGGGCCGATCAGAGGGGACGAAGGACAGAAAGTGCCGTGGGCAGCAGTTAGTTATATTGTTAAAAGATGTACTTATTTATTAAAAAGGCAGAGACAGAAGAGAGGGAAAGACAGAAAAAGAGTGTCCATCCACTGGTTCACCACCCGAATGTCTGAAAGAGCTGAGGGTGGGCCAAGCCTAAACTAGGAGCCCGGAACTCTCTCTGGATCTCCCATGTTGATGGCAGGGACCCAACTACTTTGGCTGCCATCCACTGCTTTCCAGGCAGGACATGAACCAGGTACTCTTAGGTGGGATGTAGGTGTCCCAAGCAGGGACTTGACCTGCTGCGCCTCCTCGTCCTCCCTGGGTTAGCTAATTTATGTGCAGTGATGGGACACAGCCCCTGTTAGCTGGGGTAGGTGGTGCCAGGTGAAATGAACAGCTCCTGCTGTCCAGGGGAGTATGTGCGAAGCTGAAGTCTAAGGCATGGGTCCTTGCAGGGTTTCTGGGGACTCTGGGTGGCCCATGCTGCAGCTCCGTGCTGTCATCCTCATCCAGGTTCATTGGATCCAAATTGCCAACTCTGCTTGCCTTCACATACGTTTTCTCCTTGACTGGGTTTATAGACAAGGAGAGAGGCTCAGCACGGTTAGGTTCACACAGCTAGTAAGTGACAGATCCAAGCTTTGCACCCCGATCTGCCTGTCTCCAAAGCTTGGGTCCTTCTGCATCTGGGCTTTTCCTTCTCCTTTCCTGCCAAAGGACCTCCGGAGAAGGTAGTGTGGACAGACTTAGAGGGCTTTATTCTACCAGGTAGTGAAGCAGCGGTGTGTGTGTGTGTGCACGCGTTGTGGGGGTCGGCAGCATTTGGCCTAGCAGTTAAGACACCCACATCCCATTTGGGAGTACCTGGGTTCGAATCTTGGCTCCAGCTCTTGATTCCAGCTTCCTGCTAATGCAGACCCTGAGAGACAGCAGCGACGGTTCAGATGCTGGGTGCCCATGTGAGAGACCTGGATTGCATTCCCAGCCCCATATGGATGAGTGAATCAGTGGATAAAGGTTCTCTCTCCCGCCCCACTCCCGCCCTCGGCTCTCATATAATGATAGCAACAACAGTAGTAATAAAAAGCAAGGGTAGATCCGTTAGCTAGGAAGACAAGATACAGTGCTAGGGTATTAGAGGAAACTTTTCTATGCAGAGAGACAGCACAGCACATTCTTGGAAATTTAAAGCTCTCCCCGTCCTCGTCAGAGCCCTTCCTGTCCATGCTTTAGGGGATGTTTATTCTTAAAGAACAGAATGGCTGTTCCTGTGTTTAGGGTTCTGCTGTGGAGTTCAGTGCTCTCTTCCAACCCAAGGCAGGCCTGGCTTGAGCCAGCAACACCACCTTGAAGTTAAGCAGCCCCTCACTTTAGCAGGTGGGTGGCAACTGACCAAGGCATATCCATGGCTGGCCTGGCCTCTGGGCTGGAGGGGTGGGCACTGCAGGGGAGCAGGAAGGAAGCTGACTTTCCGGGAGCCACCATGTGCTGGGTGCTTTATAAATTCTGGCTTGTGTCGTCTGTGCTAGAGTTTTTAGGGGGTAGGTGTTATTATAATCATATTCTAGACACTTTCTAGAAGTTAAGAGATTTGTCCACACAGCTGATGGTGGTGGTGGTGGGGACCCAACACAGGATTTGAAGCAGGCTAGCGGCCCAAACACTGATGCACACAAGGACAGACAGGCTGCACAATGCCCAGACACACAGGGGCCAGTCCCCTCACCCTAGCATTTCTAGACTGAGGACGGACAAGGCACAGCCTTTGCCTCCTTTCCCTATCAAGGAAAAAGTTTGGAACTTCTAGATTTCAGAGCGCATCAGCAGGTTATGTGGGAATTTAACCTGACTTAACAAATAGCCAAAGGACAAGTGTCGTAAGAATACATTGCAGAGACCTTACTGTGTCCCAGGCCCTTTCATTCGTGGTTCCTTTGGACAGTCCCAGCCACCTATGGGACCTACTGCAGCCTGCTCTGTCTCCCTGGCCCCACTGTCCTGCCCACTTCAACTTGCCTTGTGTCTCTCAGAGTGCTGTGGCCCCTACTGGCAGGTAGCAAGGGCCTCTGAACTCAGTGTCAGCCCCATACTCACTTATGAGAGACCATATTGGTTGGGGATGGGGTAGGGTAGGGGCCGGTGCTGTGGCAGGTTCAGCTTTCACCTGCAGCGCCAGCATCCCATATGGGTGCCAGTTTGTGTCCTGGCTGCTCCACTTCAATCCAGCTCTCTGCAAATGGCCTGGGAAAGCAGCAGAAGATGGCCCGAGTGCTTGGGCCCCTGCACCCACGTGGGAGACCTGGAAGAAGCTCCTGGCTTTAGACAGGCCCAGCCCTGGACATTGCAGCCATTTGTGGGGTGAACCAGCAGATGGGAGATCTCTCTTGCTCTGTCTCTCCTCCTCTCTCTGTAACTGCCTTTCAAATAAATAAATAAATAAAACCTTCAAAACCCAAATGCTGGTTGTACTGAATGACTGATTCTGTGACACACCCCTCTTGCCCTCAGGCACAAGGGTCTTTGTACAGACAGCTGCTGACAGCTGGATTTGGTCCCCTACTAACGATGGGAGCCAGAGCAAGAAAACACACACACACACACACACACACACAAAGCAAGAGAAGGGGAAAACCTAAAAACCTTGCAAAGCAATGCTTGCCCTTCCTAGGTAGGGTCTTGGGTTAGCCTGAGTCCCACCAGCAGGTCAAAGCCTGCTAGAGGAGGGAGGCTGGGAGGGGACACATCTGGCCACAAAGGGGCTCCCTCCCCCCCTTACCCCCCTTCCGGGCACGCTCCACTGTGGGCATCCCAGAAAAGGCAGAGGTAGGGCCTGCAGCTCAGAGAGCGCCTCCTGCTGGTCCAAGCCTTTGTACTTGGGAGGGATCCTGACAGCGGCCCAGGCAGTCGCGGGTTTAAGAAGGATCCCGGGTGCTGAGCGCCAGCCACGGAGCCGGACATGTACTGTGTCCCTCTGTCCTCACGGTGGCCTCAGACGCGAGAGGTGAGGTGACTCGTCCAAGGTCACACAGCTGTGGGAGGCGGAACAGAGTGCAGAGTTTATGAGTCAGGCCACCAGCTGGAGGGGG
This sequence comes from Oryctolagus cuniculus, assembly GCF_051225735.1. NCBI lineage: Eukaryota > Metazoa > Chordata > Mammalia > Lagomorpha > Leporidae > Oryctolagus > Oryctolagus cuniculus. Next base: position 148,148,930 of record NC_142873.1, on the reverse strand, counting down.
ATGGAAGGGGGAAAGAAGCTCTCATTTGAAAGTCATTTTGTTGCACAAACCTCTGTGGTGTCGGGTTCGGCTGTGTGTGTGTGTGTCTCAGTCTCTGGGTAAGTGAGGGGCCCTCCTGGCGTGCGTGCTGCGCGCCTGGGCTCCTGTCTGTCCCGGAGTGTCGCGCTGGGGGCCCCCAGAGACACGATTTTCCCCAGCGGTGCGGTCCCTTCTGTCCATCCTCACCCAACCTCCCTGCCAGGTGCAGGCCAGGGCCAAGAGGACAATGCGCACCAGCGCCCGGGTGGCCGCCAGACCCACTGCCTCGCCCACTGCCACCCTCCCGCCCGCACCCCGCGCCCCGGCTGCCCCCACTCTGGCCCTGCCCGACCTTCCCCGCCCGCGGCCAGCGCCCCGCGCCCCCCGCCCCCGGCGGTGGCGGCGCGCAGCTGCGGGACACACAATCGCCCGCGCCCCCTCCCCGCCCCCCGCGCAGCCCCTCGTTCAACAAAAGCCGCTTTCTTTTCCCCACAACAGATTAAAGACCAGGAGGGGGTGAAAAATAGCTTCTCCAGCCGCTGGCGGGGGAGGGGCGCGGCGAGCTGGGGCTTTGGGGACTCTTTGATGGCGAGTGTGTGGGAAACCCGGAGGAATGTGGCTGCTCGGACGCCGCGGCGGGGCCCGGCGCCGGGAGGAGGGTCCGCCCCCTCCCGGGACCCCCGCGCCCCCTGCGGCCCTGGCGCCCCCGCGCCGCCCGCACCCTGCGCGCCGCTGCCCGCTGGCGGAGCGCCTCCCGGGCGCCCCGGGCTCTGTCTCTCCCCGCAGCCCCTCAATCCGTTTTCTCAAATTCTCATTTCTGCTTCTTCTGCCTACTTCCAACTCCCGTCTTTCGGCAAGCCGCCCCTGCAGCTCGCGGTCCCTCTCCCCTCGCTGATCTCCATCCGGCCGCTCCGTATTTCTCGGTCCCTTTGTCTGAGACCCGCTCCCCCGTGCCTCTTTGTCTCTCTGTGTCTCAGCGGCTCCTGCTCAGAGCCCCTGCCTGTGGCTTCCTGGGTTGGATCCCAGGGATGAGGGACTTGGCACCTTCTCTGTCGCCCTTTCTCCTGCCTGTTTGGAGACCGGTGTGGGAAGAGAGAAGGTGGAAACCCAGGCAGGCCGCACGGGGTGGGGGTGGGGTGGGGGTGGGAGCAGGGGCCCTAGGGAGGCTGGGTCAGCCAGACCAGGACCCGAGTAGGAATCGGGGCTCTCTTGGAGGCCTCCAAAGCTTCAGAATTATTTCTGGCTCCCTTTAAGTCTCCGAAAGGAATTCCTGGCCCAGGACCGGTAGTGGCCTTGGGATCCTGATGGGAAGTGGGTTGGGTCTCCTGGCCCCCTCCTCTCTAGTCCTTGGGACCGGCTTGGGGGAGGAAGGGGGCTGTTCCAAGATAAAGATCTTCCAGGTGGCTGAGGATGAGGCCCAGAGGGGCGCTTGGCCTGGGACCTGGAACCCCAGCTTTTGCATTTGGCGCTGCCACTGGCCAGCAGCCCTGTGCAAATCCCTTCCTGCCTGGGCCTCAGTTTCCCTGCCTGTAAAATGAGATATTTGTTTAGATCAGTGGTTCTCAGGCTCTATTCTGCCCACAGATCCTGAGATCTGATTTATTCCAAATGCATTGCTTTTATTAATTAATCTGCTTCCTCATTCTGTATTTATGAGACACGTGTTCAGCCGGTTTCTGATTAGCATGATTCACAACCACACAGTACTGGTCTAACTCAAAGCACAAAGATGCCCCCAGCACCCCAATCCCAGCCAGTGACACCCCAAAGCTCTTCATGTAGGTTCCATGGAGGAGCAGAGGCTCTGGGGTCAGGCCACTTGGTTTGAATCCTGAATCTGCCAGTGCCTGGGGTTCTGACCTTGGGGAGGTCACATTCTCCTTGGGTTTCCTGACCTATAAAAAGGAGAAGTCTATAACCTCCACCCGGCAAGACTGTGGTGAGCACTGCTTCAGGTAACAGGATTAAAATGGGAAAAATAGTTGTTGAATTAATAGCAGTTGTCAAGATGTTCATGCAGTCTACCAAGACTGTCCAATAGAAATGTGATGTAAGCCAGGAAAGTTCATGAAGAGAGCTGGCTCTGTGGTGTAGAGGGTAAAGCCTCCACCTGCAGTGCCTGCATCCCATTGGGTGCCAGTTTGAGTCCCTGCTGCTCCACTTCTGATCCAGCTCCCTGCTGTTGTGCCTGGGAAAGCAGCAGAAGGTAGCCCAAGTCCTTGGGCCCCTGCACCCACTTGGGAGACCTGGAAGAAGCTCCTGGCTCCTGGTTTTAGCCTGGTCCAGCCCTGGCTGTTGCAGCCATTTGGGGAGTGAACCAGTGGATGGTAGACCTCTCTCTCTCTCTCTCTCTCTCTGCCTCTCCATCTCTGGAATTCTGACTTTCAAATAAAATAAGTAAGTCTAATATAGGATGCTGGCATCACAGTGGCTTAACTCACTGCGTCACAAGACGGACCCCCTAAGCTTTTGGATCACAATAAACTTATTTTCTAATTAAATTTTTCAACATTTTCTTTGAAAATCAGAGAAATGTTCCATTTGCTGGTTCATTCCTCAAATGGTTGCAACAGCCAGGGCGGAGCCAGTCTGAAGCCAGGAGCCCAGAAACCCAATATGGGTCTCCCACATGAGTGGCAGAGACCCACGTAGTTGAGCAGTCATCTCCTTCACATTAGCAGGAAGCTGGAATGAGAAGCAGAGCTGAGATTCAAACCTAGCACTCCTAATTGGGATGCTGGGATGCAGTCATTGCAATCAGTATGTTAGCTGCTGAGCCAAGTACCTGCCTGCTTCACAGACTTTCTAAAAAATATTTATTCAGGGCTGGCACAGCAGTAAAACCCCTGCCTGCAGTGCCAGCATCCCATACAGGCGCCAGTTCAAGTCCCAGCTGCTCCACTTCCGATCCAGCTCTCTGCTATGGCCCAAGAGCTTGGGTCCCTGCACCCGTGTGGGAGACCTGGAAGAAGCTCCCGGCTCTTGACTTCTGACTGGCCCAGCTCCAGCCGTCGCAGCCATCTAGGGAGTGAACCAGGGGATGGAAGATCTCTCTCTCTCTCTCTCTCTCTGCCTCTGCCTCTGCCTCTCTGTCACTCTACCTTTCAAGTAAATAAATAAATATTTTAAAAATATGTATTCATCTTTATTTATTTGAAAGACAGGGTGACAGAGAGAGAGAAAGAGAGAATCTTCCATACTTCCCAAATGTCCTCAACAGCCAGTGTTAGGCTAGGCAGAAGCCAGGAGCCAGAAACTCCATGGGGGTCTGTCACACAGGTGACACAGGACCAAGTACTCGAGCCGTCCTCTGTTGCCTCTCAGGAAGCTGGATCACAAGACAGAGGTGGGGCTTGATCCCAGGTACTCTGATACGGGCTGCAGGCTTCCCAAGCAGTGGCTTAGCCGGCTGTGTCACGAGGCCCACCTCTCCACAACTTTTTGAGGTTCCCTTGTATGTAATTTTAAATTTTCCAATAGCCACATTTTTCATAATATTGAAACTGGGCCAGTGTGTGGCCTACCAGCTTAAGCCGATGCTTAGGACGCTGGCATCCTTTATTGGAGCACTGGCTGCTCTGCCTTTTTTTTTTTTTTTTTTAATTTATTTATTTGAAAGTCAGAGTTACAGAGAGAGAGGAGAGGCAGAGAGTGACAGAGAGGGGTCTTCCATCTGCTGGTTCACTCCCCAATTCACTGCAACGGCTGGAGCTGTGCTGAACTGAAGTCAGGAGCTTCTTCCGGGTCTCCCACACGGGTGCAGGAGCCCAAGGACTTGGGCCCTCTTCCACTGCTTTCCCAGGCCACAGCAGTGACAGCTCTGCTTCTGATCCAGCTCCCTGATAATGCACCTGGGAAAGCAGTGGATTATAGTTTAAGTGCTTGAGCCCCTGCCACCTCTGGGAGAGACCAGGATGGAGTCCTGGCTCCTGGCTTTGTCCTGGCCCAGACCTGGATGTTGAGGGCATTTAGGGAATAAGCCACATATAACAGATCTCTCTTTGCATTGCCCATTCTGTCTCTGCTTGTCAAGTAAATAAATCTTTTTTTATTTTATTTGAAAAGTCAGAATTTATTTATTTGAAAGTCAGAATTACATACAGAGAGAGGAGAGCCAGTGAGAAAGAGAGATCTTCCATACCCTGGTTCACTCCCCAATTGGCCACATGGCCAGAGCTGCGCCGATCCGAAACCAGGAGCCAGGAGCTTCTTCCGGGTCTCCCACACGGGTGCAGGGGCCCAAGCACTTGGATCATCCTCTACTGCTATCCCAGGCCATAGCAGGGAGCTGGATTGAAGTGGAACAGCTGGGACTAGAACTGATGCCCATATGGGATGCTGGTGCTTTAGGCCAGGACATTAACCCGCTGCGCCACAGCACCGGCCATAAATAAATCTTTAAAAAATAAAATAAAATAGGATAGTGAGATTAAATTTGTGATTATTTTAATTTATTTTTTAAAAAAGACTTATTTATTTGAGAGGCAGAGTTACAGAGAGAAGGAGAGACAGAGAGAAAGATCTTTCATCCGTTGGTTCACTCCCCAAATGGCTGCCATAGCTGGAGCTGGGCCGATCTGAAGCCAGGAGCCAGGATCTTTTTCCGGGTTTCCCACGAGGGTGCAGGGACCCAAGCATTTGGGCCATCTTCTACTGCTTTCTCAGGCCACAACAGAGAGCTCAATCAGAAGTGGAGCAGCCAGGACTCGAACTGGTGTCCCATGAGATGTGGGCACTGCAGGTGGGGACTTAGTACTCTACGACACAGCGGCAGCCCCTGTGATTATTTTAAATTTTGTTTATTTGAAAGTTAGTTACACAGAGAGAGATCTTCTATCCACTAGTACACTCCCAGAATGGCCACAACCGCTGGGGCTGGGCCAAATTGAAGCCAGGATTCAGGAACTCCGCCTAGGTCTCCCATCTGGGTGGCAGGGGCCCAAGTACTTGGGCTGTCCTCTGCTGCCTTCCCAGGCACTTTAACAGGGAGCTGGATCAGAAGCAGAATGACCAGGATTTGACCCAGTGCTCTGATATGGGATGCCAGCGTTGCAAACGGCACTTAACCTGCTGAGGCACAACGCTGGCTCTGAATTAATTTTAATAATTTATTTTACCTAGCCCAATGACATCCAAAAATTATCTCAGCATGTAATTAATACAAAAAATACGATTTTTCATACTAACTCCAAAAATCTGGTGTGCATTTTACAATTCAGCACATCTGTTTGGACTGGCCACATTTCAAGTGCTCAATAGACAAACCTGGCTAGTGGCTACTGATAGGACAACATGGATCTGGTTGGTAAAAGAAAGTCAAGGCAGACAATAGAGAGGAGAGGAGCTGAGCTTTGAAGCCAGCTGAGATTCTGACAGTTGGAGAACAGTCAGGAGGAGGACAGGAGGGAGAGGACAGAAAATGGGGTGGACAGAGGTGCTGCTCAAGCTCTCCCGGGCACAAGCAGGAAGGGCGGACACGCATCAGGGTTGCGGAAGTGACGCTGGTGTTGTGGTGCGGCCAATGAAGCCACAGCTTGAGAGGCTGGCGTCCCATATCAGAATGCATGTTCAAGTCCCAGCGGCTCCACTTCCATTCCGGCTACCTGCTAAAGTGCCTGGAAAAGTAGAAGAAGATGGCCCGAGTACTTGGACCCCTGCTACACATGTGGGAGACCCAGATGAAGTTCCTAGCTCCTGGGTTTGGCCTGGCCCAGCTCTGACCATTGCAGCCATTTGGGGAGTGAGCCAGTGGATGGAAGATCTATCTCTCCCTCTCTCTTTGTCACTCTGCCTTTCAACCAAATAAAATTAATCTTTTATCACTCCCCAAATGGCTGTGATGGTGAGGAACTTCCTCCGGGTCTCCCACGTGGGTGCAGAAGCCCAAAATTTGGGCCGTCCTCTGCTGCTTTCCCAGGCACCTTATCAGGGAGCTGGATCGGAAGTGGAGCAGCCGGGACTTGAACTGGTGCCCATGTGGGATGCTGGTGGTGCAGACCATGGCTTAACTTGTTATGCCTCTAAAAGAAATCTTTAAAAACCAAAAAGATTGGGTAAGCGGATGGAGGCGGGCTGTCTGGGGAGTACTGAGTGCTGGGCTACAGAGCATAAAGAATGAGAGCATGATTGGGTGGGGGTGGGGCAAGAATGTGGTCAATGCTTCAGAGCCGCTGTCACCCTGAGACACCCTCTGCCCGGGCGGGAGCAGCGGGACTGCTGGTACTCGGACTGTACCTGATTCTACTGAAGCTTTGATTGGTTCCAGCTCCTGGTTATTGAGGAGTTACTGTGACCAGGCATCATGCTAAGCACTTTTTGCTACATATCTCACTTAATTCTCTCAAGAAACCCTCATACATTGCCGATGAGAGTGTAAAACTTTGGAAATTAGTCTGGCAGTTTTTAAAAAAGCTAAACGGAGAGATGGCATCACGGTGTGGCGGGTTAAAGTGCCACTTGGGATGTCTGCAACCCGTATCAGAGCACCGGAGTGGATCGCGGCTGCTCCTCTTCTGACCCAGCTCTCTGCTATGGCCTGGGAAAGCAGTGGAGGATGGCCCAAGTCCTTGGGCCCCTGCACCCACGTGGGAGACCTGGGAGAAGCTCCTGGCTCCTGACTTCAGATCAGTGCAGCTCTGGCTATGGCAGCTGTTTGGGGAGTGAACCAGTGGAGGGAAGACACCTCTGTCTCTCTGTGTGCCTCTGCCTCTCTGTAGCTCTGCCTTTCAAATAAATAAATAAATAAATCTTTAAAAAAAAAAAAAAAAGAAAAAGAAAGCGTATGTCTACCCAAAGACTTGTACAGACAGGGATGCTCTTAGCAGCGTCGTTCACAACAGGCAACAACGGGAAGCGACTCAAATGTCCATCAGCTGCCGAATGATCAGCGAATATGCGGTCTCATCACACAGTGGGATAGCAGACAGAGGCAGCAGCGGGCGTGGACCTCAAAGGAGGCCGAGCGAAAGGAGCAAGGCGCAAAGGACCACCAGTGTGTGGCTCCACTTATGAGAAGCTTCCAGAAGAGGCAAATCCACAGAGAGAAAGTAGACGAGTGGTTGCCTAGAGCTGGTGGCCGGGAGAGGGAGTCATTGCTAATGCGCACAGGGTGATTCTGGGGGCGTGATGAAAATATTCCAAAGTTGATGTGGTGCTGGTTGCACAACTCTGTAAATATGCTAAAAACCATTGAATTGCAGACTTCATGTGGGTGGATTTTATGGTATGCAAATTATACCTCCGTAAAACTCTCTAAAAAAGGAATTCTCCCAACAACTTTCATGATAGGCACTGCTGTTGACCCATTTGACAGCTTTCAGAAGCCCCAGGAAGGCGAAGCCACTTTGCCCGGGGCCCACTGAGCTGGGAGTGGAGGCTCCAGGCCTGCAACGCTGTGCTGCTGACCTGTGGCTTGGGCAGTGCCCTCTGCCTTCCTGGGCCTTTTAACCCGCCAGCTTGGTGCCACTGGTGGTTTTCCATGGCAGCAACTGTGCCTTCAGTGGCAAGGGGTCAGGACGGCAGCAGGGAGCCTGGGGTAGTTTGCAGATTCTGGAAAGCCTCCTCGTGAGTTGGTGGGAGTTATCTGGGGCCATCGGCATGCTTTGACACCCCCTCCCCAGCCCAGTCTCCTTCGTGGTGGAGAGAGGAACTTGGTTCCAAAGCTGAGCCCAGAATACAAGCCGGAGACTCGACCTGACTCACCCTGGAATCTACAGGGGTCACGGTGGTGGGAGGGGCTGACCCCAAACCAAACTCACAAACCAAGAAACCAACGGCCTCACTCAGCCCTGTGACCATGTATTCAAACCGTCAGACAGCCTCAGGTTGAAGGCCAGGGGGCCTGGGGGTCACACTCCTGTCTTCTGTCTCCAAACTCAGTGTCCCTGGGGAACCTGCCTGCCTTCTCCGAGCCAAGTCTCAGTTTCATCCACATCAGAGTGCTCGAGTTCCAGTCCTGGCTCCGATTCTGATCCAGCTTCCTGCTGATGTGCATCCCGGGAGGCAGCAGGTGATGGCTCAAGTTCCTGGGTCCCTGCCGCCCCTGTGGGAGACCTGGATTGAGTTACAGACTCCTGGCTTCAGTCTGGCCCAGCCCTGGCTGTTTCAGATGTTTGGAGAACGAGCCAATGGATGGAAGAGCTCTGTCTCCTTTTCTTTTGAATATGAGTAAGTAGAACATATTTTAAAATCTGTAAGAAAAATTAAACAAGGTTAAGAAAAGGTTGAAGATAGTAGATAACAAGAGGTAGCATTTATGGGCCCTGATTTTGTGCTGTTTCAAGTGCTTTAGACACATTAATTTTTTTCTAAAGATTTTATTTATTTATTTGAGAGGTAGCATTACAGACACAGAGAGGGAGAGACAGAGAGAGAGGTCTTCCATCTGCTGGTTCACTCCCCAGATGGCCGCAACATCTGGAGCTGCGCCGATCCGAAGCCAGGAGCCAGGAGCTTCTTCCTGGTTTCCCACGTGAGTGCAAGGGCCCAAGCACTTGGGCCATCTTCCACTGACTTCCCAGGTGCGTTAGCAGGGAACTGGAGCAGCCAAGACAAGAACTGGCGCCCATAAGGATGCCGGTGCTGCAGGAGGAGGCTTAGCCCACTGGGCCACACCACTGGCCCCACACTAATTCATTCACCTTCATAACAACCTATGAAGCAGGTCATAGTGTCTCTCCCATTTTACAGGTGAGGAAGCTGAGGCTCAGAGAAGTTAAATATGTTGTTCAAGAGCACACCATGTAGAAGGGCCTTGGCTAGCTCCAGAGCCATAGCTTGGGCGCCATTCAGAATGGGATGGGCTAGAACTGGAGCCGGCACCTGCCTGGCTTGTTGAAGTCCTGCCATGTGAGCATAAGGAAGAGCAGCCACCAGCTCAGATGACAGCTGGTCGGTCCGGAGAAGCTGGCCAGCTTTGTGAACACCTCTCTCACCATTCGGAGCCTTCCTGCGGTCAGATCACAGGTGCAGTCCGGTCACCATGACAACCGCACTCATGGTCTCACCTCCACTGCCAACTATTGTGTTTTCAACGATCCCAAGTTCATGACAGGATTTCGAGTTAGTATTTTCAATAGGAAATACTTTCACCTGGTTCAAAATTCAAGCATCAGGAAAAGGCGCAAGGTGAAAAAGCCGCCTTCCCAGGCCCGCCCCTGCCGGCTGCCACCTGCCGCCTGCCGCCCGCCAGGGGAAGAACTGGGCTGTTTTGAAATGAGAAAAGCTGAACTTGTCTGTCCTGGAGACTCGAGGCGTGAGGCCCACCTTGCTCTGGTTCATTTCTTCAGGCCGCCTCAGCCTGACTTCCTGTGCCCTTTGATGCACCGCTGCTTCCTGCAGGTGACGGCTGGCCCCTTAGGGAGTTGGCAGGTCCCTTCTCCGGCTGAACTTTCCCCCGAGGTGCCCGCTCCAGTACCCACCACGCCCCTGACCGCGGTCCTTCCCGCCCCCGAGCCCAGCTGGTTCCGCATCCCTGAGGGCCTGCAGAGCCTGGAAATGCCCGAGAACATCTCCCCACGGCCGACAGGGTGCAGGTGGACGCAGGAGCCACACCTGGGTGGCTGCAGGCCAAATCTAGCCAATGAGGTTTTTTTTTTTATAAACCTGCCCCAGTGATTTCAAAATTAGAAAGCTTCACCTGAAAATCTGCTTTCCCAGCTTCACTTGAAACAGCTGACCCCGTCACCCCAAACCCCTCTTCATGCACTGCGCAGCCGGGGCAGGGCGGCAGTTGCCCCTTTAGAGGGAGCACCTGCTCTCTGGGTTGTCACGGCCCCACCACTCCCTGCTGGTTAGTGTGATGCACAGAGCAGTAGTCCTCCCTACTCCAAAGACATCCAAGTTGTAATCCCTGGAATTTGTGAATGTATTATCTTAAACGGCAAGCAGGAATCGAGGTTGCAGATGGAATTAAGGATGCTCATCAGTTGGCCTTAAAAGAGGAGAGGTTATCCGGTATTATTGGGGGGGGGGGTCCAATATAGTCACAAGGGCCTTTAGAAGTAGGAGAGGAAAGGGTGTGCATTTGGCCAGGTGGTGAAGACACTGCCTGGGATGACTTGAGCCCCTAGCAGATTGCCTGGGTTCAAGTCCTCACTCTGTTCCCAATTATTCCAGCCTCCTATTAGTGCACACCCTGGGAGGCAGCAGGTGACAGATCAAGAAGCTAGGTCCCTGCCACCCACATGAGAGACCCTGGTTGAGTTCCCAGCTCCTGACTTTGACCTGGCCCAGCCTTGACTGTGGAGACTTCTGGAGAGTGTCTGTCTGTCTCTCTCTGCCTTGCAAGTAAATAAAATAAAGAAGTGTGTTGAAAGAGTGGAAGAGGGAGGCAGAGAGAAAGTCAGAGAGGTGTTGTGTTCCTGGCTTTGAAGTTGGAGGCAAGGGGCCGGCACTGTGGTGTAGTGGGTAAAGCTGCCGCCTGCAGTGCTGCCATCCCATATGGGCACCAGTTTGAGTCCCGGCTGCTCCACTTCTGATCCAGCTCTCTGCTATGGCCTGGGAAAGCAGTAGAAGATGGCCCAAATGCTTGGGCCCCTGTACCCATGTGGGAGACCTGGAAGAAGCTCCTGGCTCCTGGCTTTTGATTGACCCAGCTCCGGCCATTGCACCCATTTGGGGAATGAACAAGCAGATAGAAGACCCCTCTCTCCCTGTCTCTCCTTCTCTGTCTGTAACTCTACCTCTCGAATAAATAAATAAATAAATTTTTTTTTAAATTAAGCTGCATTTAGGGTAGCAGGATCTAAGAAAAATCTCATGGCCAAGGGCACATAGGTGGACCAAACCTTATACACCGAGAAGGCCTCCCGTCTTCCCAGCCCTGTGTCCTTAAATGGCCTCAAGGTTTTTTAACCCGGGCTTTCTTTACGATTCTTCCACCTCTCTTCTGCATATCCCAGGCAGGACTGATCATTTATTTAGATATTTTTAGGGAACACTCAAATAACTCTTACCTGGCAGCAGGCACTGTTCTAAGTGTGCTGCGAATGTAACTTACTTAACGACTAGAGCGAGTACAGACGCTGGCGCTGCAGATGAGGAAGCTGAGGCACAAGCAGATGGATTGGCCCAGAGCCAGGTTAGAGAGCAGCTGTACTTTCTGAACCCCAAGTCTCTTAGCAGTTCCACGGGGGTGGATATGAGGGGACGCGGAAAAGTTCGAGAGGTGTACAGGTTAACCCCCACTTGTGATGCGGGCAGCCATGTCGGAGCAGCAGCATAAGACCCTGGTCTGGTTTGAGTCTTGGCTACTCTGTCTCTGATCCAGCTCCCCGCTAATGCACACCCTCAGAGGCAGCGGGTGATGGCCCGAGTACTTGGGTCCCTGCCACCCATGTGGGAGACCTGAATTGAGTTCCAGGCTCCTGGCTTCGACCTGGCCCTGCCCCAGGCATTGTAGCCATCTGGGGAGTGAACCAACAGTTGGAAGATTCTCTCTCTCTCTCTCTCTCTCTCATTCTTTCAAATACATGACTAAAAGGAAAAGTAATTTAAAAGATATATTTATTTTGGGGCAAGAACATTGAAATCCATGTAGTTTGTTTTTCATGGTATGCCTTTTCCACGAACTTTTTGAAGGCCCCACCCACAAGCAGGCCCTGTGACTGGCAGGGTCCCTCAGCTCTGGCACGCCTGTGGGCTGGGTGAGTCCTGCTGTGGGGGCCTGTCTTGGGCAGGGCAGGATGTTCAGAAACTTCCTTGGCCTCTACCCACAAAATGCCAGTAGCAACCCCCACCCAGGTGGTGACAGGCCTAAGTGTCTTCAAACCTTGCCGAATGTCCCCTGGGGGCAAAGTCAACCTTGGTTGAGAATCAGCGCCTCAAGGGATCCCGGGGAGGATTAGACAAGTGAATGCGGCCCTTCCCGTTCCTTCTAGACCTATGCTGGGGAATCCTGACTGCCTAGAACCCCTCGTTCTTTCTGTTCCTCTGTTAACTTTTTTATTTTTAAATCTTTTTTAATTTTTAAAAAATCATTTAGAAGGCAGACAGAGAGAGAGAGAGAGAGAGAGAGAGAGGGAGAGATTTTCCATCCACTGGTTCACTACCCAAATGCCCACAAGAACTGGGCCTGGGGCAGGTGGAAGTAAGGGACTCAGAATTTCATCTGGGTTGCCCACGTGGTGGCAGGGGCCAAAGTACCTGAGGCGTCCCCTGCTGCCGCCCAGGGTGCACATTTGTAGGAAGCTGGAACGGGAAGCTGAGCCATCACTAGGACGCATGGACTCTGCTATGGGATGCAGGTGTCTCAAATACTGTTCTCCAACCATTGCACCTGCTGCTCAGCTAACACTGAAAATACACCCGTAGGGGTCTGCACCGTGACGCAGCGGTGAAGCCACTGCCTGCAGTGCTGGCATCCCATAAGGGCACTGGTTCGAGTCCTCGCTGCTCCACTTCTGATCCAGCTCTCTGCTATGGCCTGGGAAAGCAGTAGAAGATGGCCCAAGTCCTTGGGCCCCTGTACCCATGTGGGAGATGAAACTTCTGGCTCCTGGCTTCAGCCAGGCCCAGTCCTGCCTGTTGTGACCATCTGGGGAGTGAACCAGTGGATGGAAAATCTCTCTCTCTAATTCTTCAAATAAATAAATAAATCTTGAAAAAAAAAAAAAAAAGAAAGAAAAGAAAAGACACCTGCCTACATGGAGACTGGGTGCTTGAGAGCTTGTCACAAATCCCACACTGGCTCTGGGACTCAGACCTGATTCTGGTCCTGTCACTCTCACCAACCTGCTATGGGACTTGGCTGCCGCATCTCCCATCTCGAGCCTCAGTTTCCCCATGTGTGCAATGAGGGCTTGACCCAGAAACTTTCTAAGAGGTCTTCTCACTGCAGAAATCCGCGGCTGGGTGATTCATACCAGATACAAACAAATTCCCTTCACAAAGTCCGAATTCTTCTGAAGACTTAGTCATTCCAGGGTTTGAACTTTCTCGCAGAAACCATTTGAAAAATTCATCCAGCTTAAAAAAAAAAATAGAGAGAGAGAGAGAGAGCTATTAAAAGAAAGTAAAAGTTTCAAAACTAAATCCTAAGCAAACAACACTGAAAACAATACACACAGACACACATGCACACAGCACCCAAGGTAACTCTGAGAACAGGATATGAAACCTTGCAGGCCTGCACCGAGAAATGATTCACAGGCCTTTTGAGATGCTTCTATTTCAAGACATGATCCGCCCACTGGATCTGGTGGCTCCAGAAACAAAATAAACCTAAAGAAGCCGCAGTTTCTTATCGCCAGGCAGGGTGAGCTTCGCCGGCTCCTGCAGGTCTGCAGAGCCCTGAGCAGAAGACCAGGTTGGGGCCTGTGAATTCCCTTGCTGCTCTATTTCAAGCTGCAAGCTGCTGGTTTGTTTAGAGAGTCTTTTGCATCCCCCCTTGCTTGGCTGACCCAAAGCACCACAGCCTCTTGGGCTCAGAGCACAACCTGCAAGTTCCTAAGTTTAGCTCAGCAAGTGCGCGTGGCTCTGTCCCACTGGATTCTGGGCCGGTCGCTGAAGTTGCCTTCAGCTAAGTAACCCGGTCTGGCTTTGCTTGTGCATATCAATATTCTACTTGCCCCTGGGTCAGGAAACAAGAGTTTTAGCACACTATTCAAAATGTCATCTCTTATGTAAAGTACAAAACATAAAAAATAACTCATTTGTTCAATGAGATGCCTACTGAGTGCTTGTATTCCAAATCCTAGGCTAAGAGGCAGGGATGGACTGGTGGTGAAATACAGCCCCCGAGGCCAGCACTGTGGCACAGCTGGTTAAACTGCTGCCTGTGACGTGGGCGTCCCATGTTAGAGTGCGGGTTCAAGTCCCAGCTGCTTCGCTTTTGTTCTAGCTCCTTGCTAATGTGCCTGGGAAGGCAGCAGAAGATGGCTCAAGTGTTCGGGTCCCTGCTCCCACATGGGAGACCCAGATGGAATTTTTGGCTTATGGCTTCTGCCTGGTCCAGCCCAGACCTGGGTGTTGTGGCCATCTAGGGAGTGAGCCAGCAGATAGAAGACCTCTCTCTTCCTGCCACCCTCCTCATAAGTCTGCCTTTCTAATAAATAAATACTTCTCTTTTTTAAAGATAAAGAAATCCACATTTAAGAAATATATAGCCCCTGCCTTCCAGAAGCTCTGTTACAGAGGAAATGCAGACGTGTTAAATGTAGAAGAGATGTCTGGGGGCCGGCGCTTTGGTGCAGCAGGTAAAGCTTCTGCCTACAGCACCGGCATCCCATATGGGCACTAGTTCGAGTCCCGGCTGTTCCACTTCCAATCCAGCTCCCTGCTAATGTACCTGGGAAAGCAGTGGAAGATGTCTCAAGTGCTTGGGCCCCTGCACCCACGTGGGAGACCTGGAAGAAGCTCCTGGCTCCTAGCTTCAGATAGGCTCAGCTCTGGTTGTTGCAGCCATTTGGGGAGTGAACCAGCGGATGGAAGACCTTTCTCTCTGTCTCTCCCTCTCTGTAACTCTGCCTTTCAAATAAATGAATAAATATTAAAAAGAAGAAGAGGAGGAGATTCTGTATGGAGCTTCCCTTGTGGGAGATGCCAAGGCTGGAGAAAAACTGAAAGAGCGCTTGTGATCCAGTGACGTGCAGGCTCTTCTTCAAAGATTTATTGTCTCATTTGACAGGCAGAGGAGTGGAGATGCTGGGACCCACATCCCAAGCAGCAGCTTAACCCGTGGCGCCACAGCCCTGGCCCCAGTTACACACATTCCTGTCTGTACTTACCCTTGTTCTCGTCTTGTCTTTAAACTTTGGCAGATGCTTCACTGGCCCAAGCCTAGCCTCTGGCCCTCTCACTTCCTCGTCTTGGTCACTGCGGCGTGGCATCTTCCCTCCTCTCCTTGGGCTCTGTCCTCCGGGGCCTGCGCAAGCCCACTTCCCCCGGGAGGCGTTTGCAGCCCCATCTGGCCACATCCTCCTGGCTTTCCAGGACACGGATCGCGTGCGTGCCTCCTGGCTTGCAGCCTGCTCTGCCTTGTGTTTCTATAGTGAACTTTCACCTGACCCGTGAATTAGGGGAAAGAGGACAGGAACTGACACTACTGAGTGTGGGTGCCAGGCACTGTGCTAGCGCCTCACTGTACGTTCCATGCCGGGTGCCTAGAGGTGTTCATGAAGTCCTGGGTGAATGAATGCTTGGGGGCTTGCACTTCAAACTAGTAATGAATCTGTGAGGCAAATGCTGTTCCTATTCCCATTTTACAAGTGGAGAAACTGGGACAAAACCAGGAAAAACCTTCAATCATTGAAGTCTGTCTTTCTTTTTAAAAATATTTATTTTATGTACTTGAAAGGCAGAGTGACAGAAGAGGATTGAGGGAGACAGAGAGAGAGGGAGAGAGAGAGAGAGAGAGAGAGAGGTCTTCCATCCACTGGGTCACACTCCAAATGTTCACAGTGACCAGGGCTGGGCCAGACCGAAACCAGGAGCCAGGAGCTTCTTCTAGGTCTCCCATGTGGGTGCAGGGCCCAAGGACTTGGGCCGTCTTCTACTGCTTTCCCAGGCACATTATCAGGGAGCTGGCTAGGAGGTGGAGCAGCCGGGACTGGAACCGGTGCCCATATGGGATGCCAGTGTCACCGAAGGCCTGATCCCGCTATGAACTTTGTGAAGTATCGTAGTCCAAGCTCTGACCCCGGAACCTGTGGATAGCATCTTATTTGGAAGCAGGGCATTTACAGATGTAATTAAGAACCTTGAAATGGGCCGGCGCCGTGGCTCACTAGGCTAATCCTCTGCCTGTGGTGCTGGCACACCAGGTTCTAGTCCAGGTCGGGGCGCCGGATTCTGTCCCAGTTGCTCCTCTTCCAGGGCAGCTCTCTGCTGTGGCCAGGGAGTGCAGTGGAGGATGGCCCAAGTGCTTGGGTCCTGCACCTGCATGGGAGACTAGGAGAAGCACCTGGCTCCTGGCTTCGGATCAGTGCGGTGCGCCGGCCACGGTGTGTCAGCCACAGCGGCCATTGGAGGGTGAACCAACGGTAAAGGAAGACCTTTCTCCTTTCTCTCTCTCTCTCTCTCTCACTGTCCACTCTGCCTGTAAAAAAAAAAAAAAAACACCTTGAAATGAGATCATCCTGTGTACAGGGTGGGCTCTGAACCAAAGACTGGAGTTCCTGCAAGAACAAGGAAAGTGAGACTGAAGACGAGGGGAGAAGTGTGCTGGCGGAGGCAGAGGCTGTGGCGCTCCTACTCCGAGCCGAGGATGCCGAGCCGCACTGGCAGCCGCCGGGAGCTAACAGGGTAGCGTGGCACGGGTTGTCCCTCAGAGCGTCTAGGGGAAGCCAGCACCTCAAGTCTGGAATGCTGGCCTCCAGAGCAGTCAGAGAAAATATGTCTATGGCTGTCGGTTCGAGTCCTGGCTGCCCCTCTTCCAATCCAGCTCTCTGCTGATGGCCTGGGAAAGCAGCAGAAGATGGCCCAAGTGCTTGGGTCCTTGGGGTGCCCACGTGGAAGACAGGAAGAAGCTCAAACGGCCATCATGGCTGGAGCTGGACCGATCTGAAGCTTTGAGGAGTGAGCCACCATATGGAAGATCTCTCTTTCTCTCTCTCTCTGCCTCTGCTTCTCTGTAACTCTGCCTATCAAATAAATAAATAAATCTAAAAAAAAAAAAATATGTCTAATGTTAGAAGCCACCAAGTTTGCAGCTGCCGGAGGAGGGCAAGGAGGAAAAACACCCTGGCCAGAAAATTCATGGCTTATAGGAAATAGCTTCAAGTTTAAAATCTTTTATTTATTTTCATTTTATTTAAAGGGAGAGTGAGAGAGAGATGAGGAGAGATCTTTCCTCTGCTGATTCACTCCCCAGATGCTTACAATAGTCAGGGCTGGACCAAGCTGAAGCCCAGAGCCAGCAACTCCAGCTGGGTCTACCATATGGGTGGCAGGGACCCAACTACTTGAGCCATCACCACTGCCTCCCACGGTGTGCGTTTGCAGGAGACTGGAGCGGAAGTGGAGTTGCTGGGACTCGAACCAGGTACTCTGTTAGGACGTGTGGGTGTCCCAACCAGCAGCTTAAGTGCTGAGCCAAATGCTCTCCCTGTCTCTAGTGTCTTTTAGACAAGACTTTGGCTCCTACCTGGTCTATCATCTTGAGCAGTTGGCTTTGCTTCCCACAGCCTCAGTTTCCCCCTTTGTGTGTGGGGGGGGGTCACAGTGACAGTCTGTGACAATGACAGTGACAGTGATAGCCTAAGTCAGCCTGGCTATCAGGCCACAGCTACCCTTGATGAAGACGCTGGGTTTGGCATGCACAATCTCACGGTTTCACGGGTGAAGACATCTCCACCTGGCGTTGATTCACTCTGGGGCCATGTGATAATTCATGCAAACAGCATGCACTCCGGGGTCAGCCGGGACCCACCCGGCTCCGCATGTCCCAGCTGCTTGAGCTTGTGCCACGCTTGCGTCTCTGTACTTCCCATCCCCGGTGAAATGGGCATGGGACGGCCCCAGCTTCTTGTTCATGTGATGACAGGATGAGTGATGTCACGCGTGCAGTGATGAGCTCCGTGGAGAGGAGGGTGCAGTTCCGGTGTGGAGTCAGTGGCCGCAGAGAGGAAGTGGCCACCGCTGCTCAAGTGGGTGGTTGGCGAGGGGACAGTCCAGAAAGAACCAGCGAGTCAGAAGAGGACGGCAACAGCTGGTGGCTGCTTTTCCCAGAGGAGGAATGAGGAACAGCCAGGGCTTTTGGGCAGCTGCTTCCTGGGGCTGTGATGTCAGCAGCCCAGCCAGGAGGCCGCAGTACCAGTGACTGCCTCGCAGCTGGCCGGCTCCACTTCCTGTGCCCTGAGCCCGTCCTCGCTGCCTTTCTCATGACCCCCAGGAGGCAGCTGGGCTGCGGCTCAAGGAGCCGCTTGCAGGAGCGGCGCTCTCTACAAGTCGGGAGAGCAGGCCCCCACCCTTCCCTGGGACTCCTGCACCTCCCAAGTGACGCTTGTCCGCTGCCTCCAAGCCCTGGGGTGCAGCGGGAGGGCCTCCAAGACCACTGAGGTTGGAGGAGGCAAGGGGTCCTCTGAGCAGGCTGCGTTCTGATGCTGCTCCCCCCGCTCTTCAGAGCGGCCCCACTTCTATCTTGTTTATATATCGGGTCTTCATGTCAAATTTAATTCAAGAAGAACAGATTCGATGACAAAAGTAAGTTAAAAAAAAAACTCCAGCATCCTATAGCAGAGGGCTGACTCAAGTCCTGTTTGCTCTGCTTCCAGTCCAGCTCCATGCTACTGTGCCTTGGAAGGCAGCAGAAGATGGCCCAAGTCCTTGAGATCCCCTGCCACCCACGTGGGAGACCCACATACAGTTCCTGGCTCCTGGCTTCGGCCTGGCCCAATCCTAGCTGTTGCCGCCATTTGGGGAGTGAACCAGGGGATGAAAGATCTGTGTGTGTGTGTGTGTGTGTGTGTGTCCCTCTCTCTCTGTAACTCTGCCTTTCAAATAAACTTTTAAAATATTTTTTTATAAAAAGAAAACCTCTGATCTGTTGATTTGTGAATTAAATCTCAGATAAAAAATAATAACACCCAATAACTAGAAGAAAGGAGTGTGAAGCTGCCCAGTGCTAAGAAGTGGCAAATGTTGGGGCTGGTACCGTGGCACTGTGGTTTAAGCAGTGGCCTACAGTGCCAGCACCCGTATGGGTGCCAGTTCAAGTCTTGGCTGCTCCACTTCTGATCAGTTCCCTGCTAACAGCCTGGGAAAAGCATTGGAAGATGGCCCAAGGGTTTGGTTCACTGTCATCCACGTGGGAGACCCAGACGGAGCTCCTGCTCCTAGCTTCAGCCTGGTCCAGCTCCGGCTGTTGGAGCCATCTGTGCAGTGAACCAGCTGATGGAAGATCTCTCTCTCTCCCTTTTACTCAATCTCCCCCTCCCTCCCTCCCTCTCTGTAACTCTTTCAAATGAATAAGGAAAAAAATACATCTTTTAAAAAGGATGCATGGCCGGTGCCGCGGCTCACTAGGCTGGTCCTCCACCTTGCGGTGCCGGCACACCGGGTTCTGGTCCTGGTCGGGGCGCCGGATTCTTTCCCGGTTGCCCCTCTTCCAGGCCAGCTCTCTGCTGTGGCCAGGGAGTGCAGTGGAGGATGGCCCAAGTGCTTGGGCCCTGCACCCCATGGGAGACCAGGAGAGGTACCTGGCTCCTGCCATCAGATCAGCGCGGTGCGCCGGCCGCGGCGGCCATTGGAGGGTGAACTAACGGCAAAGGAAGACCTTTCTCTCTGTCTCTCTCGCTCTCTCACTGTCCACTCTGCCTGTCAAAAAAAAAAAAAAAAAAAAAAAAAGGATGCATTTATTTATTTTGAAAGTCAGAGTTACAGAGAAAGAGGGAGAGACACAGAGCAAGAGAGATCTTCTATCCGCTGATTCACTCCTCAGATGGTTACTCTCCCAAGGCCTTTAGCAGGGAGCTGGATTGGAAGTGGAGCAGCTGGAACAGGAACTCGCTCCCATGTAGGATGCCGACTTTGCAGGAGGTGGCTTTACCCGCTACGCCACAATGCCGGGCCCTAAAATATTAAACTCTAAAAAATCGGCGATTTTCCATCTGAAAAACAGTCCTGCGACATTTTGTACCCTTTTTGTTCCCTGGATGGGAGACTGAGGCCAAGTAAGGACAGGAGGCTTGTTCATGGTCACCTGGACAGGAGACTCAGTGTGAGAATCAAGAAACAGGCCTTCTGCTGAAGCCAGACGCTTGCACGTCACCCGGCAGCAGGAGGAGGGGAGAAGCCGAGCCGCTCTGATCCCCGCACCCGTCAATCATCACTGCTTTGGTGGGAGACCTGGATGGCGTGCCTGGCTCCTGGCTTTGGCCTGGCACAGCCCTGGCTATTACAACCATTTGGGTAGTGAACCAGCAGATGGAAGATCTCTCAGCCTTTCAAATATATAAAAGCATTAAAAAAAAAAAAGACAGGTGAGCCTGGGCTGAACACCCAATCAGCGTCCCTCTCTGAGCCTCGGTTTCTTTCCTCTGTAAAAAGGAGGTGCCGGTGCCTGTAGAGGGCCACTGGGCGGATCTAATTTATTCATCATTCTTTCAACAATTTTTTGTATTTATTTTTTATTTTTTAATTTATTTGACAGATAGACAGTGAGAGAGAGAGAGAGACAGAGAAAGGTCTTCCTTCTGTTGGTTCACCCCCCCAAATGGCTGCTACGGCCGGCATGCTGCGCCAATCTGAAGCCAGGAGCCAGGTGTTTCCTCCTGGTCTCCCATGCGGGTGCAGGGCCCAAGCACCTGGGCCATCCTCCACTGCACTCCCTGGCCACAGCAGAGAGCTGGCCTGGAAGAAGAGCAACCGGGACTAGAACCCGGTGCTCATATGGGATGCCAGCGCCGCAGGCGGAGGATTGACCAAGTGAGCCAAGGCACCAGCCCATCAACAAGTATTTTGAAAGCACCCACTATGTGCCAAGCCTGGGGGAATCAAAAAAGGATCAGGATGTTGGAAGCCTGTCATGGAACCCTGTGCTTTTATGGGAGAGGTCAGTAATTGATAAATGAATGCGACAAGGTCAAAGAATGGTAAGTTCTAGTTTATAAGTACAGAGGGTAAGAAGGCAGAGAGAGGCGATGCTGGAACGGAGCCAAGCCAGGTGCTGGTCTGCTCGAAGTGGAGGATAACTCCTGACCGTGAACCTGTGCATCACAGTTGGTTACTATTACATGGAAGTGGGTGGGCGTGGGCACTGTGCTCGGGCTGCGTGTTTGCTTTTCCACTTGAGACCGACGATGGTGAGAATAATTGAGGGCCAGTCTTGTGGTGCAGTAGGTTAGGCCACTGGCTTGCAACACTGGCACCCCCCTATCAGACTGCCAGTTTGAGTGCTGGCTGCTCCACTTCTGATCCGCTTTCCTGCCAGTGCCCCTGAGAAAGCAGCAGATGATGACCTGGATCGGGTTCTGTGCTCCTGGCTTCAGCCTGGACCAGCCCTGGCTACTTCAGCCATTTGGAAAGTGAACAAGCAGATGGAAGATCTCTCTCTCTCTCTCTCTCTCTCTCTCTCTGTCACTCTGCCTTTAAAGCAAATAAATACATCAATCAATCAATCTTAAAATAATGGTTGACATTTTCAATGCACAGCCCCAGTGCCCTGCATTACATCGTTGAGTTCTCACGGCAACCCTGCAAGGTAGGCACCGACATGTCACCATTTTATTTATTTTTATTTATTTATTTATTTTTGACAGGCAGAGTGGACAGTGAGAGAGAGACAGAGAGAAAGGTCTTCCTTTGCCGTTGGTTCACCCTCCAATGGCCACCGCTGCCGGCGCGCTGCGGCCAGCGAACCGCAGTGATCCGATGGCAGGAGCCAGGTGCTTTTCCTGGTCTCCCATGGGGTGCAGGGCCCAAGGACTTGGGCCATCCTCCACTGCACTCCCTGGCCACAGCAGAGAGCTGCCCTGGAAGAGGGGCAACCGGGACAGAATCCAGCTCCCCAACCAGGACTAGAACCCGGTGTGCCGGCGCCGCAAGGCGGAGGATTAGCCTAGTGAGCCGCGGCGCCGGCACCATTTTATTTTATTTACTATTATTTACCATTTTCCAAAAATAAAGAAACTGAGGCTCCGAGAGGTGAATGAACTTGCCTGAGGTCACATGATCAGAAAGTGGCAGAGCCAGACCTTGAACTCAGTTGACCCCGGATGCACTGCCCAGCTGTGCCTGGTCCCCTGCCTGCACTCAGCACAGGCTTCCCCACAAGGACGGCTGCGCCGACAGGGCACGCTCCCGGCCCTGGGCAGGCCGGCTCCATGAGTGGCCTCCAGGGTCCTGTGCTCACCTTTCCCCGCCTGGCTCCCTCCAACCTTCCAAAACAAGCCCCTGACTCCCCAGGGTGGGATGCCGCCATCTGGGTAGATTGTGAAACCCCGACAAGTTCTGAGACCGTGACTCAGAAATGTTACGTCAAGGAGGAAATGGCAGGCCAGCGAGGACTCGAGCGTCGTCTCAGCGCGTCCTTCTCTGGCTGTGTCACGCGGGGCCCCTGAGCCTGCACTTTAGTCACCGCAGGCATCTGGAATACAGATGGCAGCCTGCACGCCTCCTGTCTGCTCCTCTCTCTGAGGACGGGGCTCGTACTCCTCCAAGCTGCCTCCTGCGCCTCCTGTGCTTCTCTGAGCGGACGGCTCCAGCTCGGAGGCCTGGCAGGCCCGGGTTCAAATCCTGGCTCAGCCACTCACCAGCGAGTGCCCTTGGCAGGTTTCTGCGAGGGCTAAGTCAGGCCACAGACGCCCACCTGCGAGGGCTGTTTTGTGGAACGTCAGTCGGAGAGCGTCGTGTTCGGGGCTGTATCCCAAGGTCTCGATGGCACCGTGCACACGAGTGCAGCAGCCCCTGAAGAAATACTTGCCAAGTGAGTCAATGAACGAACACACCCATCCCGTACACGGGCTGGGCGTCTGGCACAGCCAAATATCCGAATGCCTAGTCTGCCTGCCAGCCGCTCCACTTCCAATGTGGCTTCCTGCTAATGAGCACCCCGGGAGGCAGCAGGCGATGGTGACACAAGCACTCCGGACCCCGCCACCTTCCTGGGAGACCCGTATTGAACTCTGGGCTCCAGGCTTCAGCCTGGCCCAGACTCAGCTGCTGCAGACATTTGGAGAACGAACAGTGGATGGGATACCTCTCTCTCTCTCTCTCTCTCTCTCTCTCTGTGCCTTGTCTCTCTTTCTTTCAAATAAGTAAAATTGGAAAGTGGGAGTGGCCAAGACACACACAACATTCCATAACAGAGAGCCTGGGTTCTGTCTCCAGCTCCAGCTCCTGGCTCTAACTTTTCCCTAATACAGACCCTGGGAGGCTCAAGTAGTTGGGTCCCGGCCAACCACAAGGGAGACCTGGATGCCTTCAGCCTGGCCTAGCCCTGCCTGCTGCAAGTATGCAAGTATTGGGGGAGTGAAGCAGAGGTGAAAGAGCTTTGTCCACCTTCTGAACAAAATGAAAATAAATAATTTTTTTAAAGTTCTACAACAGTGCCTGGCCCATAGTAGGTGCCTCGTATCTGGCCAGTGTTTTGATTCCTATTACTGATTCCTGAAAGAGAACCTCCGGCCCAGCCGACCTCAGCTGCCCCACCCCCCTCACCCCCTACCCTCTCTCTGCATCAATGAATGTGTCGGCTTCTGGAGCAATGCTTGGTTCTGGATGAGTTACTCATGTGAGTCACGGTCCCACAGCTGGGACACTTGGGCTAGAGGAAGGGGGTTGGGCAGAGCAGACTTGACCTTGCAAAGTTCAGGTGGAGGAGGGGACATCAGGGCCTCATGGGGGGTGGGAGGGGGCTGCTACCTGAGGGGGCGGCTGGGACCGGAACCTTTGCAAAGACTTCTCTCCCAGGCCTTGGCTCCCCTCTGGGCTCTCTAACTCTAGAGATGCCCCCAGGACAGGTCTATCCTTGGGGACACAGGGACCTTCTTTCTGTAGCTCTGCTGAGGGACGGACAGGAAAAGCCCCTTGATAGAAATCAGGAAATCAGTCAGGGTCCCGACAGAGGACTCCCTCGAAGGTGCAACAGAGAGAGTTGAAGGAAGGCATCGATACAGGGTGGGCAGCGGTCAGGGATGGGGGTCACGCAGGGACTGGCACCACTGTGAGCCTGCAGGGGTCTGGGGAAGGAGCGGTGGCAGCTGCAGCTGTGGGCTTGGGTAGACGGGCTCCACGCAGCCACGTGACTCGGCGTGGAGGGAGAGCCTGGGCGTACTCCTGCTCCCTCCCTTCCTCAAGCCCCAGCCTTGGGCAGGTGCTGTGGTGCAGTGGGCTAAGCCTCAGCCTGCACCGCTGGTGCCCACATCCCATATCAGAGTGCTGGCTCTGGTCCTGGCTACTTTGCTGATGATCCAGCTCTCTGCTTGTGTGCCTGGGAAGGCAGCAGAAGATGGCTCAAGGGCTTGGGCTTCTGCCATGCATGTGAGAGTCCCAGATGGAGCTCCTGGCTCCTTGCTTCCACGTGGCCCAGCCTCAGCCATTGCAGCCAGTTGGGAAGTGGAAGATCTCTCTCTCTCTCTCTCTCTCTCTCTCTCTCTCTCCCCCCGATGCCCTGCCTTTCCAATAGTTAAATAACCCCCCACCTTTGCCATCGCTTCCATTGGCTACCCTCAGGTGGCAGCCCAGCTACCTGCTGGGCGTCGGGGGAGGACCATCAGTCGGGGGGCACCCATGGGGGCTCACGCAGGCTTTGCTTGTGTTTGGAGCACCTCCGTGGGGGCTTCATGGATCACCTGCAGTCTGACTGCTGCCCTGGGAGCCGAGGGAGCTGAGGGTCCGAGATGGGGGGGTCACTTGCTCCTGGTCACACACACCGACCTTCTGACCCCCATGTCCGCGTTCCCTCCATGTGGCTCCACCTGACAGAGCTCACGCTGACATCCGGGCTGCTGTGCCCCCACCCAGAGGAAATCTCTCTGGACCGGGGGCTGCTGGGAGCAGGGGACGCAGGGCGGTGATTCTGGTTCCTTCTGTGGATCAACAGCGGTGAGACTGACGAGGCCAGGGGAGCGGGGCCCCACCGCATCACCCACAGAGACGGGAAAGCCGTGAGGTCATCGCTCCCTGACCGCTGTCCGCCCAGGGAACCACGCACGCACCTGGAGGTGAGTGCTCTCAGACAGGAAGCAGCATCTCAGTTTATAGAGGTGACATCACGGGAGGTCAAGGCCATGGAGAAAGCTGCAGTTCCCGGCGGGGGCAGGGTGGGGGTGTCACCCTGTCACCCGGGGAGGCCCCAGGTTTGAGGAGGGGGCAAAGGAGTGGGAGCAGAGTGCCGGCTTGACAGTGGTTTCCGTGGAAAGGGGTGGGATCTGGGCTACCCGGGGGGTGTCTAGTTGCCTAGTAGTGGGTCCTGGTGTGAAGGGGCAGTGTAGGGCAGGTGTAGGGCTGTGAAAGTCAAGTACGGGGGGTCTATGGAATTGTGGGCTTTGGGTGGGCTGGATGGTTGTTACGGGTGTGAAAGTCGCATCCACAGGCAGGTTGCTGACCATCTCCAGGACTCAGCTGGCCCTGGGAGGGGAGTCGCCCCAGGATTAACAAAACCCCAGCACCATAAAATCAAAACATGGTTAACACACTCAGGGGTTGAGTACCAAACAGCAGTGCGTTTGGACAGCGGTAAGGCAGCGCCTGGGACCCTGCACCCGTGTCGGCGGTCCTGGGCTCCAGCTCCCTGCTCATGCAGACTCCGGGAGGCAGCGGGTGGTGGTTCAAGTATCTGTGTCCCTGCCACCCACAAGGGAGACCCGGACGGAGTTCCAGGCTCCTGGCAATTTTTATAATAAAGACCTGTTCATGTGTTATTTACAATTCTATGGAAAATAATTAATTTTCACGTCCTCTTCTACTTCCCCCAGCTAATGTCAAGCTTGTGTGGTGAGCACAATGATGGGGCAACACGGGGGCTGGAAGCTAAGAGAGGGGTCCACATTTTGATGAGGCAGTCAGGGGGAGCTTCCTGAAGGAGGTAAGTTTTGAAGGATGGGTAAAAATAAGCCAAGTGAAGAAGTGGAGGAAGAATATACTTTTAAAAAAACATTTTATTTTTATTTATTTATTTGAAAAGCAGAGTTAGAGAGAGAGAGAGGTCTTCTATCAGCTGGTTTACTCCCTACATGGCCACGTGGCCATAGGTGGGCCAATCTGAAGCCAGGAGCCAGGAGCTTCTTCCAGGTCTCCCCCATGGGTACAGGAGCCCAAGGCCTTGGGCCATCTTCCGCTGCTTTCCCAGTTGCATTAGTGGGGAGCTGAATTGGAAGTGGAGCAGCCGGGACTCAGCTGGCCCCGAGAAAGCGTGCTCTAGACTAAGAGAAGCAGCAGCTGTGTTTAGAAGCACAGCCACGAAGCCGGCGAGGTGAGCGGAAGCAGATGTCGAGGGGCCTCCAAGCCCGGCTGAGAGGTTCTGAGTGCCCCCAGAGGGAACGGGGAGCACTCGGCTTCACCGCGAGTGGGCCAGGGCGGTGAGGCAGGGGCGGGCTGGGGCGAGGCTCTGCGTTGGCCCTCCCACACTCTCCCTGTTTCCTTTTTGAGCCTTAGTGCAGACTCTAAACTTCAAGGTGTAGCAAAATCAAAGGTGCAGCAGGATTTGTTGAAAACCCAGTTTGCTGGGTCTCCTCACCGGCCTCTAAGTCTGGGCTCGGTCCCAGGAGCTTGCATTTCCAGCAGGTTCCCCGGGAGGCCGCCCTTGCTAGTTGGGGGGCCCTGCTTGGGGAACCACTACTCTGACATACCTTTGCACTCTGCACAGGGCCTTTGCGCCTGCTGTTCCCTCTCCTTGGAACACTCTTCCCCAAATCTAAGTCACCTCCTCCGAGAAGCTTTCCCTGACCACCTGCTGTGAAGCAGTCCCTCCACGTCTATCTCCCCAGGAATTGTAGGGTGACCAATTCGGTGCGTTTGCTGAGTGTAAAGTGCTTGGCACTGCAGATCTGCTGGGGGATGCTTGTGACACAAATGGCTGCCAGGGTGGCTTCCTGCGGCCGGGGGGAGTCTGATGGTGGCGGCCCCGGACGAGAAAGCTCTCTGGGTATTAAGCAGAGCTGTTGATGTGGGTTAGAGAAGCTCATCCTCTCGCTGGGGAGGGGCAGGGTGGAGTGAGAAAGGTTTAAAATAGGTGACCTTTTCAAACACATGCAGGAGGAAGGAAGAACGCCGTGTGGCCCAGGGGCCAGGGCCACCGCTGCCGGCCCCCAGCCCCCAGCCCCCAGCCCCCAGCCTGGGAGAGGGGGGTTCTGCCGCCACGCTGTCCCCTCCTTGCTCCCCTCTGCCCTCCTGCCAGCCACTGCTGCCGTCCACATCATGGAGGCCTGGGCAGGGCACCGGGCCTCAGTTTCTCCAGCTGGGGAATGGGCGTGGTGTGGGAGGGGAGGTCTTGAACTTGCAGGTCTCGGAGGATCAAGCCCAGCTGTTCGCCTCCGCTCACTCACACTCGCGCCCACTGTGAGCTCTACAGCAGGCCTCCAGCTGAGCACCTCCCCCCCATCCTCCTGCCCCTCTCCTGGCCTCCGAGCCCGGGGATGCTGGGGTGGGGGGTGCCCATGACACCCGGGGTGGATTATCACTCTCTGACCTCAGTTTTCCTTTCTATATATGGGGTGTGTCTACCTTCTAGACTGTGGCAGAGACAGCAAAGGCCCTATTGTGACAGAGGCTCCCTTTGCTCCCCTCCCCGCCCTTCCAGCCCCTGCTGTCCCGAGGCTCTTCAGAAGATCTTGAAATTCCAGTAACACCGACAGCTTCGGGCTGAAATTCCAGTAACGCCGACGGCTTCGGGCAGATCCGCCAAGCTTCAGGGACATCCCTCGATCCTGTCCCGTCACTGACTCCGCCCCCACTGCTGGCTCAGCGCTAGGGGCAAGGCAGGGAGGTTTGTGGAACACGGACCCGATGCCAAGTACCGGGTTCGGGTGTCACACACCTCGGCCTCCTTCATCCTCGAGACGAGGCAAGGGTGGCCTGGGAGGTGTCCTGGTAAGCGATGAGGGTGGAGAGGCCGGCTTTGCCCGCACCGTATCTGAGGGCAATGGGGAGCCACCCTGGGCTGTAGTCAGAGGCTGTATCTGAGGGCAATGGGGAGCCACCCTGGGCTGTAGTCAGGGGGCAGCATGACCCCACTCGGGCTGGCAGCTGTGCAGGGCTGAGAGGGGTGGGGAGGAACCTACAAGGTGAATGGGTTGATTTCTGCTTTCCAGGGTGGTCGTGAGCGAGCCAGTCCCTGGGCCAAGGGGGAAGGTGCTGTGGGCGGGGCAGGTGGGAACAGAGCCGTCCAGGTTGGGACTGGGCGGAGAACATGGGGGAGAACCCTGTTGTGTCATGAGGGGGCTGTGTGGTCTTGGGTAGGTTGCTTTGCCTCTCTGAGTCTCAGCTGTAAAACGGCCTTAATCTCAGTACAGCTTCCTGGGGAGCAGTGAGTGTCCATGAGGTCGTTGAGACATGCATAGCACTCAAGCCCCCCCCCCCGAAAGCGCTGGAGCACCGCGGGGCGCCATGGGAGGGGTGGCATCCTCAAGGGTCCCCTGGTGACCCTCATCGCCCCTGTGATGGTCTTTGAGGTGGGAGGGGGGAGGGGAGCGGCACTCCTACGAGCATCCCCCAGCCCGGTCATTCCAGGTGGGCGCCCTCCGGTAACATTTTTCGGCTTCCTGGTGGGGAGGGTGGGAACGGCGGCCAAAGGCGCAGGTGCCCCTCCTGCCCCTCCCTGTCTATTTCCAGCGTGGCTGCCTGAGGCCTCTGCCAGGTGTGGGCGATGACTCAGAGTCAGGCTGAGCGGACAAGGCGGCCCTGGGGGCCTGAGGCTGTCACCGCCTCCTTCCCGCGGCCTTTCCCGTGGGCATTTGGGTGGGGGGAGGGCTGGGCTGGTGCCAAAGGGCTCCCATTGGTGTCACCAAGAGGAGATGGGACAGAGCCCCAACAGGCCCCAAATCTGCCTCTTTGCTGGCTGGAGGGGGGCAAAGGGGCCATGTCTTGTTCATCTCTGCTTCAATGCACCTAGGACAGGGCTGGGCACCTGGTGGGATGCGGCATGGGCTCAGAAGACAGACAGACAGGCTTTAGTTCATCCTGGGCGGGGAATCTGCCTCTCTGAACCTCAGTTTGCTCATCAGCGAAATGGGATTAGCAATGTGGGCCTTGTTAAGGACCACTGGGAAAGAAATCATCTGCATGCCTGGGACAGCATCTGTAGTAACACTGACCACATCGCCTTGTCAGCAGTTATTTCCGAATCTGCCTCTCCGTGTCGAGTCTGCTCTGAACAGAGGCCTCTGAGACAGAAGACGTGAACTTGAATCCTGGACCTGCTTTGGCTTTGCCGTGTGACTCTGGCTAAATCACTCACCTTCTCTGAGCCTCGGTTTCTTTGTGATGACCACGGAGGCCACAGGGTGCAAAGGACACAGCACGGCCTCTGGCCCCCAGAGGCGGCTGCACCAGTGTGGAAGAACAAGGGGCTCGTGACCGATTGATCGGCAAGGATCAGCCATGGCATCGGCTGGAACAGAAACAGCTTTTGTTGGCCGGGAAGAGAGCTGGGCTCTGAAACCGGCTGAGAAGCCGACTGGCCGAGTGTCC
Source organism: Oryctolagus cuniculus (assembly GCF_051225735.1). Taxonomy (NCBI): domain Eukaryota; kingdom Metazoa; phylum Chordata; class Mammalia; order Lagomorpha; family Leporidae; genus Oryctolagus; species Oryctolagus cuniculus. The sequence continues at coordinate 148,119,845 of NC_142873.1, read as the reverse complement.
TTGGACAAGTCTTTCAGCCTCTCTGGGTTCAGCTTCCAGCTGTAACAAGCAGGACCAGGATCCAACGCCCAGGAGCCCACTGGCTCCTCCTCCTCCTCCTCCTCCGGTGGAGGCTCGCAGCCTCGACCAGACCCCTGGGAACGGAGCCCTCGGTGAGAAGCAGAACACGGACGATCTGACCGTGTCCAGGGTGGGCCTCGGGGCAGTGGAGTTGGTCAACCAAGCTCATCGTGGCCCTGGCCCCAGCCAGCCACAGGGAGGAACCCGAGGCCTCTGCAGGAAAGAGGATGTGCCCGGGGCGCGCAGCTAATGAGCCAGCAGGAGCTGGCAGCTGAGCCCACACCTGGCCGGCCCCAAGATCAATGCTCAGGCCACTGCTGTGGCCCGAGGCTGCCCCACACGGCCCCGTGCACCTGTCCTCCTGGCACGCTGGGCGCACGCATTATTTCTACACTCCTCCTGTTATTAATGCAGAAACAGGCCGGGGAGCGGGAGGCACTCTGCCAGGAGCACTCAGCTGTGCGGTAGAGGAGCCAAAACTTGACCTTGTTTCTCTTGCCCTTGGTCCTCTCCGGCTACACCTGGGGCTCTCACAAGGCACTTCCGCTACCTGGATACCACCAGCCCCTGCTCTGCGCCCCAGCCACCCAATGTCCTCTCCAAATCCCCACCTCCTCGTCCTCCAGGCCACCAAGTTTGCAAACAACACTCTCTCCCCCTACCTCACTCTCACCTGATGCATTCGTTCATTCATTCATTAAATCATTCTCTCAACAGATATTTACCAAGTGGCCTCTGAGTGCCCAGTTCTGTTGACAATGAAGCATTTATTTATTTATTTATTTTCATTTTATTTGAAAGACAGGTGTCCCAAAGCCACTGCCGTCTGACCTGAGCCTCGCAGGAGAGTGGATCGGGCCTGGGAGTGGGCGGACAGCCCTGCAAAGGCAGGGGCTGTGACATTCAGGAGAGCAGGAGCAGAGAGGTGGAGCCGGACGGCAAAGGGAGATGAATGCCGGGCCCAGAACGTGGACTTGACCCTGAGGGTGCTGGGGGGCCTTCGAGGGCTCATGAGCTGTGGAGTGACCCCTGCAGATGGGACTTAGAGCCCTCAGCACGGTGGCGGTGCCAGGGATTGGAGAAGCCGGGCTGGGCGAGGTCTGGTTTAAGCTGGTCCTGGGGGCTCAGAGGAACTGTGGCCCGTGAACACCCAGAGCTGGATCGAGCAGGCTGAGGGGCCTGACTTGAAGCGGAGGCCGTGGAGGAGGAGGGGGTCCCAGGTCTGAGCCAGAGAGAACCAGGCAGGTCCTGGCCTGGGGCTGGACAGAAAGGGGCGGGGAGCTAAATGAATTGGACTTGGAAAAGTCACACTAAGGCATTCAAGGTGAGTCTTGTGGCTGCGCTGCACACGGTTCCTCCCTGCAGAGAAGCCGGCTTCTGGTTTACCGTTTCTCAAGTGCTTGCTGTATGCCAGGAGCTGTGCAGCTGACCCCGTGAAACTGGCACAGCCATTACTCCCGATCCACAGGGCAGGGAACGAGGGCTCAGAGCTGTTAAGTCACGCGCCGAATGTAGCACGCTGACCTTGAGGTGGAGCTGGGTCAGACCCAGGCCTGCGTGTGCCGCGGCGCTGGTGCTCCCGGAGGGCCCCGTGTTGCCGGTGTAGACAGAGGAGGGAACCAGGGGGCCCTGCTGGAGGGCTTCTCGCCCATCGGTGCAGCCTCGGGCGGGCAGGCTCTCAGTGCTGTCACGGCCTCTGTCAGTCGAGAACCTCCACAGGGTGGGGACTATTTTTTTTTTTTTTAAGATTTATTTATTTGTTTGAAAGTCAGAGTTAAAGAGAGGGAGAGACCCACAGGGGGGGGGGGGGGGAGAGAGAGAGAGACCTTCCATCCACTGGTTCACTTCCCAAATGGCCACAACCACCGGAACTGAGCCAGGCTGAGGGGGGGAGTCAGACACTTTATCTGGGTCTCCCATGTAAGTGACAGGGTCCCAAGGACTTGGGCCATCTTCTGCTGCTTTCCCAGGCCACAGCAGAGAGCTGGACTAGAATCAAACAAGCTACCTGTGCTGCAGATGGCAGCTTAACCTGCCGCACCGTGGCAGCAGCCCCAAGGGGGGACTTGATTTGAATTAAAAATTTTGTACTGGGGCTGGCGTGGCGCAATGGGTTAACGCCCTGGCCTGAAGTGCTGGCATCCCATATGGACACCAGTTCTAATCCCAGCTGCTCCTCTTCCGATCCAGCTCTCTGCCATGGCCTGGGATAGCAGTGGAAGATGGCCAAATCCTTGGGCCTCTGCACCCAAGTGGGAGACCCAGAAGAAGCTCCTGGCTTTGGATCGGTGCAGCTCCGGCCATTGCAGCCTTCTGGGGAGTGAACAAGCAGATGGAAGAACTCTCTCTCTGTCTCTATCTCTCTTTGTAACTCTGTCTTTCAAATAAATAAATAAATAAAAATCTTTAAAAAAAATTTGTACTGGGGCTGATGCTATGGCTCAGTGGGTTAAAGCCTTGGCCTTAAGTGCAGGCATCCCATATGGGTGCCGGTTCTAGTCCCGGATGCTCCACTTCCTATCCAGCTCTCTGCCTGGGAAAGCAGTGGGAAACAGCACAAGTTCTTGGGCCCCTCACCCGCGTGGGAGACCCAGAGGAAGCTCCTGGCTCCTAGCTTTGGATCGGCCCAGCTCCAGATGTTGCGGCCATCTGGGGAGTAAACCAGCGGATGGAAGACCTCTCTCTCTCTGTCTCTCTCTGTCTATACCTCTCTGTAACTCTGTCTTTCAAATAAATAAAACAAATCCTTTAAAAATTTTGTATTTATTTACTGTTTTATTTATTTGAAAAGCAGAGAGACAGAGAGCAAGAAGAGATTTCCCATGGTTCACTCCCTAAATGCCTGCAACAGCCAGGGCTGGACCAGGCAGAAGGAATCCGGGACTCAATCTGGGACTCCCACGAGGGTGCAGGGGCCCAGGGACTTGAGCCTGTTGCCTCCCAGGGGGCGCATGCGCAGAAATGCTGGACTCCGGGGCAGAGCTGGGGTGGGTACCCAGGCACTCCGGCATGGGGTGCGAGCCTCCCAAGCGGCGTCCTAACGGCCGCACGGAACACCGCTCTGGCATGGAGGACCGTTTGGGATGGACTGCGCCATGGTTTGAATGTTTGTGTTCCCTCCAAAATTCAGGTCGCAACTTTGTCCTCAAGAAGACAGGATTAGGGTGGGGGAGCCCTTGAGTCGTGGCGGCTCTGCCTTCACCCATGGCTTGGCTCAACTCTTTCGCTATTCTGTAAGACCACAGCGATTCCCTCCCCCCAGCCCCTGCCTCTGCCCACTGCTGAAGGATGCAGGGAGATCGGGCCCTCAGCGGACAGGGAATCTGTCAGAGCCTTGATCTTGGACACCCCAGTCTCCAGAGCTTCGAGGAAATAAGTTGTGGTTGTATAAATTGTCCAGTCTCTGGGATTTCGTCAGCATGGACTAACTTGGGCCCCAGCGTCCAGCACAGGGTCTGGCAACATGGTAGGCTTTTTTTTTTTTTTATTAAAGATTTTAATTTATTTATTTGAGAGACAGAAAGACAGAGAGAGTGAGAGACAAAAAGAAAGATCTTCCATCCACCGGTTCACTCCCCAATTGGCCGCAATCACCAGGCTGGGCCAGGCTGAAGCCAGGAGCTTCCTCCAGGTCTCCCATGTGGGTGTAGGGGCCCAAGGACTTGGGCCATCTTCCACTGCTTTCCCAGGCCATAGCAGAGAGCTGGATCAGAAGAGGGACAGCTGGGACTAGAACCGGCGTCCATATGGGATGCCAGTGCCACAGGCAGAGGCTTAGCCCACTACGCCACAGCACCAGACCCCATGTGATGAGCTTTTAGCAGGGGTTTCCTGGGCTTTGCACCTGACCAGGCCTAGTCCACTTGGAAGCACTCAGTCCCTGGGTGCCTGCAACCCGGGCTGGCACCGGTGGGCTCAGACGCAGGGTCCTACACTTAGGTCAGCTGGCTTTTTACTGCATTTCAGATTCTCGCTGTCCAGGCCCCAAGCTCAGTCTTTCCCAGATCAAATTCTCTCTCTCTCCTCTCTCTCCCCCCTCCCTTTCCTTCTTCTATGACCCGCGTAAACTTGCTTTCGCTTTCTCCTATCCCGGTATCCAGCTCTCCCTCTTGGCAAAGTGGGGTCTTGCTTTAGAGGTCAGAGAATAAGCTGAGCCCAGAGAGGCTGGGCTATTGACTCAGTTCTTGGAATCTCTGAGCCTCTCTGGCTGTTGCTCCACCCCCAGCCGGACGCACAGAACAGGTGCTCAGTAAGCATTCGTGCAATGAATGAACAAACTAGGACTGACTGACTGAATGAGAATTCAAGGCATTTGCGGCTCTGCTGAACTCTGCTGGCAAAGCTCTGGATTGATGCGTCTGACCTTGACATTCCCGGGTCTTGGTTTTTCTGCCTTTGAAATGAACTGGTGTGATGGACCCAGCCTAGCCTGCTCCAGTGGCCTTGGCGGCAGGTGGGACATCCCCACGCAGAGCCTCCCTGCCCTGGGCACACCCAGATTTCAGCGAAACAAGCAATGTTGGGTGAAGCAAGGCCTTCCAATGATTTGTAGCCGTGGCGATGGCTGGCCTAGAAACCCGGGGCTCCCTGAGCCTGTCACTCCCTCTTGTTCCGGAAGGAAGCCTGCGCAGGGCCGAGCAGGGCTGTGGCTGATGGCATTACAGGGACTCCTCTGTTCGAGATCCATGCAGCCAACAATTACGTACGCAGCGTCTTCCAAATGCGGGCCCCTGCTCCAGCAAAGAGCAAGGAGCCCTTTGGATTCTGGTGGGAGAAAGAGGAAATGAAACAATAGGGTGCACATTAAGCTGAGGACTTGAGATCATGGGGAGCAAGAAAATGGGGTCTCCTTTAGCAGGGATGGGTCACAGCAAACTTCACAGAAGAGATTTTATTTTATTGTATTGTATTTTATTTTATTTTTTTGCCAGGCAGGATTAGACAGTGAGAGAGAGACAGAGAGAGAGTTATAGACAGTGGGAGAGAGACAGAGAGAAAGGTCTTCCTTCCGTTGGTTCACCCCCCCAAATGGCCGCTATGGCCAGCAGGCTATGCCGATCCAACGCCAGGAGCCAGGTGCTTCCTCCTGGTCTCCCAAGTGGATGCAGGGCCCAAGCACTTGGGCCATCCTCCACTGCCCTCCCGAGCTGGACTGGAAGAGGGGCAACCGGGACAGAATCCGGCGCCCCAACCAGGACTAGAACCTGGGGTGATGGTGCCAAAGGCAGAGGATTAGCCTAGTGAGCCGCGGCGCCAGCCAGAAGAGCTTTTATTGAAACTGCAAGCAGAGCCTGCGAAGCCGTTGACCTTGTACGGAGCACAGGGAAGGGCACGCTTGGTGGAAGGACCAGCACATGCAAATACTCAGAAGGGGGACAGGGATCATCAGGAATTAAAAAAAAAATTTTAAACAAGCAAATCCATATAAAAGTGCAATTCTTTAGTTATTAGTAGTGATGGATTAATTGTATCCTTGGACAAATCCAGCCCCTAGTGTGTAGCCGGCCCCGTGCTAGGCCCCGGGGACAAACAGTACTGAATGAAAGCGACATTCTTGTCACACACGTCCAGGCCTGGCACCCCCTGGGGCTGAGCTGGTCTCCTGTTTGCAAAGGGCTCCCTGCTCCCCAGGGAATCCAAACACACTCTGCGGGTTCTGGCATCCCAGGCCTCCCTCCAGCCGCCAGCAGCTCCCAGCTCCCAGCCTCTGGAGGGGGAGGCTTCTCCACTTCCTGCCGCCCCCTCCCCCACCCACCTGGGCACAGAGGGTCTTTCATCCATTGTTCCTGCTTCCTGCCCGTGCGGCTCCAGCTGCCCGGCTGAACCCTGCAGCTTTACTCTGACAAGCAGATGCTGACACCAGGACCCTCGAGGGGGCTGGGGAGGGGCGTGGCCTGGGGTGGGGAGGGGCTGGGGAAGGGGAGGGCTGGAGCTTTGTGTGAAAAAGGGTTTCCTGCCCTGGGGAGGTGTTGGGCCTTGAGGGCTAAGCGGATGGGAAGCAGGTCCCGCCCCCAGAGGCTGCTCCGTGCTGGGGGAGGGAGTGATTAATGACCCCTGGCACAGCAGGGCCTTGCGCTCCTAGGACTGGGTTTGAATTCTGCCGCATCTTCCCCAGGTATGAGGAGTGGAGTGAGCACTGGACCTGGAATCAGAGACCCAGGCTCCCGGGCCATCGCAGCCGTCTGCCAGCGGGGCGGCTGGGGCAGGCTTCTGGAGCTCTCTGGGCCTCCGTGTCATTTGGGAAGTGGATCTGTGACTTTAGGCTATGCGATGGCATAGGATGTAGAGGTGCACACTCCATAAAATGGAATGTGTTTTCTGCCCGTGGGTTCTTCCACCCCAAGCAGGAAGGTGAAAGGTGTGGGTGTTTGGCACAGCGGTTATACGCACGCTGCTTGGGGTGCCTGCATCCCATATCCGAGTGTGTGGGCTTGTCTCAGCTCCGATTCCGACTCCAGCTTCCTGCCGGTGTGCACCCTGGGTGGTAGCAGGTGATGGCTCAAACAGCTGGGGCCCTGCCACCCACAAGGGAAACCCAGACTGAGTTCTAGGCTCCTAGCTTCAGACAGGCCCAGTTCCAGCTGTTGTGGGCATTTTGGGTGAACCAGTATGGAAGTCCTATGCCTGCTTCTGTCTTTGTCTTTCAAATAAAAATAAAAACAACAGGGCCTGTGCTGTGGCGTAGCATGTAAAACTGCCGCCTGCAGTGCCGGCATCTCATTTGGGTGCCAGTCTTGGCTGCTCCACTTCTGATCCAGCTCTCTGCTATGGCCTGGGAAAGCAGTGGAAGATGGCCCAAGTGCAGACCCAGAAGAAGCTCCTGGCTCCTGGTTTCCGACCGGTGCAGCTCCAGATGTTGCGGCTATCTGGGGAGTGAACCAGCTGATAGAAGACCTCTCTCTCTCTGCCTAACTCTAAATTTCAAATAACTAAACAAATCTTTAAAAAAACAAAGGAGACTTGATTGAACATTACTGTGTGCTGGCTGCTAGGTTGAGGACAAGGAACCATAAGACTCAGTTCTTGTTCTTAAAGTGAGACAGACACAGATTGTGAGTTTGGTTAAGGAATCAGCAGCAGTCAAGGATGTGGCTCTCGCTCCGGCCTGCCTGGGTTCGTAGCCTGGCTCTGTCACTTACTGGTTGTGTGGCTGCAAGCAAGTCACTTAAATCTCTCCATGCCTCAGTTTGCAGAATCTGTAAAATGGAGCAATAATTACAATCTCCTGATTGTTGGGAGGATTAGATGATTTAACACTTGTAAAGCACTTAGTTTAGTACCTGTTGTATGTGCCCAAGAAATCGAGGGTTTTTTAAATTTTTTTTAATTTTTTTTTAATTTTTTTTTTAATTTTTTTGACAGGCAGAGTGGATAGTGAGAGAGAGAGAGACAGAGAGAAAGGTCTTCCTTTGCCGTTGGTTCACCCTCCAATGGCCGCCGCGGCCGGCGCACTGCACTGATCCGATGGCAGGAGCCAGGAGCCAGGTGCTTTTCCTGGTCTCCCATGGGGTGCAGGGCCCAAGCACCTGAGCCATCCTCCACTGCACTCCCTGGCCACAGCAGAGGGCTGGCCTGGAAGAGGGGCAACCGGGACAGAATCCGGCGCCCCGACCGGGACTAGAACCCGGTGTGCCGGCGCCGCTAGGCGGAGGATTAGCCTAGTGAGCCGCGGCGCTGGCCCAGAAATCGAGTTCTTATTCTAGATGCTGCTGAAGCCAACATGGAGTTGGGGGGAGGCGGCCTTAGGGGCTCCCAGTTTTGGAGTCAGAGCTGAGTCTTTTTGTTTTGAGTTTTGATCTTTCCCTGGCTACCCATATGCGCTGCCGTCCTCTCTCACAACACGGGGCAGCTGCTGGCGCTGTGGTCACGCCCGGCGCTCTCCGGAGCTCTGTGTTGCTGTGTGGGACCATCAGTTAGGCAGGCTTCGTAAATGCCTTTCCAGCGTACGATGTTGTCAATGTTTCTCGGGAGGTAACCCCATCATAAGTGGAGGTGCACTTGTAGCTAAAGGTTGAGAGCAGCGACAGAAGGGATTGAGTAGGAAGGAGGCCAAGTTGAGAAACACTGAGGACATCAGCGCTGGGGGACTCATGGGCGTGGGGGTAACAGGAGTCAAAGAATCCCTCAAATATTTATTAAGCACCTACTCCATGGGGAGGGGTGCTGTGCACTCTCCATCTTCATCCATCCACCAACTCTTTGTTGAGCGCCTATTATGTGCAGGTGCTAGGTGCTGAGGCTACAACACAAAGCCAGCTGGGCCCTGGGCCCCTGAAGCTCACAGTTCATTGAGACCCACTGCTATCCACTGATGGCTTGAGACCCCCAGGAGGTTGGAGATTCGTGGTGGTCTGCAGACTCCCAGACTAGAGCCCCACGTCCGCCCTGGCACCCAGCTCAAGGAAGTGGCTCCACCACTCAGCGGAGGCTCAGGCCAGAAACCCGGGTGCCGCCTCTAGCGCCCTCCTCCTTTCAACTCCCCACCCGCCCCTCGTCCACCTCATCCGCGGCTCCTGTGGAGGTATCTGGGAGCTGCCCAGTTCTCTCTGGCCTGCGCCACTCCTGCCTGGTTACCGTGGCCGTGACCTCACTGGGCTTCCTGCTGCCACCCGTGCGACCCTTCTGCCTGCCAGCGGCCAGAGCTGCCCCCTTCAGGCAGATGGCACCCTTCCTTGCGCTGCCGCAACGCCTTCAGCAGCTTCCCGCTGATGGGGAATCAAACCCAGAGCAGCCCAGCAGTCCTCAAACAGGGCTGGCCCTGCCGCCTTCCAACTTCCTCGTGCAAGCCACTGGCCTCCTGCTTCCTGTCTCTCCTGGGATGCCATTCCCTTCGCTCCTGGCTGGGCTGACTCCTCGGTTCTCCCAGGCTCAGCCCATGAGCCCCCCCCTCCAGGGCCCTCCCTGCCCATCCAGGCTCAAGGCCGTCTCCCATCTCCCATCTCAGCACTCGGCGATGCGGGGACTTTGATCACCTGTCTCCCCTGCCTCCAGAGGCCAGGTCTCCTCAAGGCAGCCTGCACACCTGCCTGGCCCTGGGCTGTTGCTGCAGCCTTGCCCGGTGCCTGGCCCAGAGCCGGCTCTGCGAACCGCAGCGACTGCTGAGGTCAGCCATGCATCCAGCCAGCTGCGCTCTGTCAACCACCAGCAGTGGCTCTCAGCGCCCCTGCTCAGACAGAGCCACGCTCTCTCCTCTCCCCAGCCTCAGTGGAATATCTTGTGGGTTCTCTTGTCACCTATCGATCTCTAATAAGCCAGGTTATTTTTAGAGCAGGTGAAAGCAACGATCTAACATCTCTGCGAGGATTTTCCACTCCCAGCTGCCTTTCACCACCGCTGGGTTTCCTGTGTGTGGCGGCCGCGGAGCCCGCCGAGCTCCCCAGCCTTGTTGTTCTGGGGGCAGGAGAGGGCCTCGGAAGAGACCCAAGCTGCCCCTTCTTCCACCCTGCGTGGGTGCGGCGTGCAGGCCTGGGGTGAGTGAAGCCAGGCGTCCCCATTGCAGCACGACCTTGGCCTGTCGTCTCCCCTCATCTGCAAAACGAGGGACTTGAAGGGCTCATCGCTGGGGCCTCCGGTGGCTGTGGTGTGGACGGAACCGTGAGCCCGTGGGTGTTTTCCAGCTCTGGACATCACTTAGAAGACAGTCTCAGCTCTTTCTATGAATGAACCATACTGGGTGCCTCGTATAGTGCCTATGCAAATGCATGCAAATGAGTGCAGACTTCAGGCGCTCAGAGGCTGTTGTCTACAGGAGCATGGTCTGGCCAGCCTGGGGTGCAGGGTACAAACTCAGCTCAACCTTCATCCCTGCTCGGAGGTCTCCCCACATATCACCCCACAGAGGGGAAACCTGCCCCTGGAGGGCCAGCGACCTCCCCGGGTCACACAGCAAAGGCCCACCAGTGCCGGGTCTCCCTCCTGGCACTCTTCCCACATGATCTTCCCGTCCTTCAGCCACAGAAGAGAGCAGAATAAAAGTCACCAAGAAGCTCGGCCAAGTTCTGTGTTTGTAGCCGCAGCCGAGCCTCTGGTCATGTGGCCGGGAGGTGCAGGGCAGAGGCGTGGAGGGCGCTCTGCGTGGTGCAGACAACAGCCGGGCCGTGCTCAGAAGCTGTTGCTACTTAGCTATTTATTTTACTTATTTGAAAGGCAGAGAGATAGAAGGAGGGAGAGAGAGACAGAGAGAGAGAGAGAGAGAGATCCACCCGGTTCACTAAAAATGACTGCAAAAGCCAGGGTCGGGCCAGGTCTGGTCTCCCGCACGGGTAGCAGGGACCTGACTGCACGAACCGTCACCTGCTGCCTCGCAGAGTGTGCATTTGCAGGAAACTAGAATTGGAAGTGGAGCCTGGACCCGAACCCCAAACCCAGTCGCTGTGATAGGAGATGGAGGTGTGATGTCTCAACTGTGTGCCAATGACAGCTTCGAGACCAGCCTCCCCTTCCCACCGGAGTGCACCCTCCTAGTCTCCTGCAGTGGAAATCCTGGAGCCCCCATTGCCTGCAGGGTAGAGCTTGCGTTGAGCAATAGTGAGAAACAAGCCTGCCACGGCAAATTTAGGAACATGGTCTTCATTCTGAGAGCGACAGGAGCTACAGAACGGCAGTTTTACAGCAGCGAGAGAGCGATCAGGTTCATGTTCAGGATGACCCCTTTGCAGGCTGGTGGCAGGGAAACCAGGTCGGAGCCTGGGGCAGGAGAGCCAGTGATCAAGGCAAGGACCTGTGCCAGGTCTGGGTGGCCAGGACAGGGCACGGGCATTCGCAGGAATGGACCGGTCTAGGCTTATTTGGTGGGGGAAGGAGAGCACTGAGCACTGTGCGTGCTACTGAATCCAGCGAGGAAGGGAGCTGAGGCTCTCCTCTCCGTCCCTCTGTGCGCAGACAATTCTCCACACTGGAGCCCACGCAGGACGGGGAGCTGGGGTCAGCACAGCAGCTGCCTGCTGGGGATCCAGGACAGAGGGCAGCTTGACCTTGTTCTCTGGGGACTTCTGTTCTTCTGGCTTGGTAAAGAAAGACCTGAGGGCGTTAGGGGACCACAAGTCAAGTATTTCTCAATCGTGTATTTAGTGCCCACGAGGGCAGAGTCCTAGCATGGGGGACATCTGTGTCAAGGCCACGCGTTTCTGAATCTCAAGCAAGGACACAGGAGTTACATAGGATATTTTTTCGGATTCAACACCTGGGGCTGGACCAGACCAAAACCAGGAGCCCAGAACTTAATCTGGGTCTCCCACAGGGGTGGCAGGGACCCAAGTACTTGAGCCATCACCTGCTGCCTTCTTGGGGTGAGCACTAGCAGGAAGCTGGAATCGGAAGAAGGCTGGGCTGGGACTTGAACCCAGGCACTCTGATATGGGATGTGGGTGTCCCAAGCAGCACCAAACACCGGCCCCATCTCTTTTGTTTTAAATCGTTCTATATGTGGTACCCGGTACAGCAGCCCTGGGCAGCTAATACCACAGCAACATTAAATTATCAGAATGAAACCTGATCACCCACTGACCCCTTCTAAAGAAGGCGGCCCTTCTAGAACAAACGCGCCCAGAGCTCCCCAGGGCAATGCCTGGAGTGACTTTTTGCCTGGCCTTGGCTGCCCCCTGGCCTCCCCGTCACCACCTTCCCCTCCACTCTCGGCTCCATCACCAGCCCCTCTGGGACCTTCCTCTTGCTGCTCCCGCCACGTCTTCCCGCCTGTCTTGCCCCAACACCTGTCCCCACTTCCCCTTCCTCTGTGACCGGCAGACCGCCTGGTTTGGATCCTGCCTCTGCTGTTTCCTGGCATCAGCGACGAGACCCCGAGCACATCCTCGCCACACTGTGACTCCATTTCTTTACCTGTGAAGTGTGGATCCTAGCAGTTCCATCCCTCAGGCTTGATGGGGAATGGAAATGTATTAAAAAAAAAAGTTGAAATGACCAGGGTGTGGCACAGCAAGTTAAGCTGCCACCTTCGATGCTGGAATCCCATATGAGTGCTGGTTCAAGTCCCGGCTGTCCCACTTCCTATCCAGCTCCCTGCTAACACTCCTAGGAAAGCAGCAGAGGATGGCCCAAGTCCTTGGGTCCCTGCACCCACGTGGGAGACCTGGATGAAGCTCCTGGCTCCTGGCTCTGGCTAGGTCAAGTCCTGCCTGTTGCCATTTGGGAAGTGAACCAGCTGATGGAAGATCTCCCCCACCCCTTCTCTGTCTCTCTGCCTTTCAAATAAAATAAATCTCTTTTTTTAATGGAGACTGATTTTCTTTTTTTAACTTATTTTAAAGGCAGAGTTACAGGAAGACAGAGAGAGAGAGAGAGAGATCTTTAATCTGCTGGTTCACTCCCCAAATGTCCGCAATGGCCAGGGCTGGGCCAGGCCGAACCCAGGAGCTTCATCTGCATCTCCCACGTGGATGCGGGGACCCATGCACTTGGGCCATCCTCCACTGCTTTCCCAAGTGTATCAGCAGGGAGCTGGATCGGAAATGTAGCAGCTGGGTCTCAAACTGGCACCCATATGGGATGCTAGTGTTGCAAACAGAGGCTTAACAGCTATGCCACAATGCCAGTCCCAACAAAATCAATCTTAAAAAAAAAGTGCTGTTGAAGCCCCAAGCCTTTTAGGGTCAGCATTTGGCCTAGCAGTCAAGATGCCCACATCCTGTATCAGGATGCCTGGGCTCAAGTCCCGGTTCTCCAGACTCCAGCTTCCTGTTAATGCAGACCCTGGGAGGCAGCAGTGATGGCTGCAGTCCGTGGGCCCCTGCCAAGGGTGTGGGAGACCCACACTGAGTTCTCGACTCACAGAATTGGCCCAATCGAGGTTGCTGTGGGCATGTGGGGAGTGAACCAGTAGGTGGGAGACCTCTGTCTCTGTCCCTCTGCCTCTCAAATAAATAAATGAAAACTTCTTTTAAGAAGGGCTATAACCTGGGGTCAGCGCTGTGACATAGTGGGTTAAGTCTCTGCCTGCAGCACCGGCATCCCATGTGGGCACTGGTTCGAGTCCTGGCTGCTCCACTTCCCATCCAGCTCTCTGCTGCAGCCTGGGAAAGCAGTAGAAGATGGCCCAGGTGCTTGGGCCCCAGGAAGAAGACCAGCTCCAGCAGTTGTAACCACTTGAGGAGCGAACTAGCAGATGAAAGACCTCTCTCTGTGTCTCTCCCTCTCCCCTCTCTGCCCCTGTCTCTCTGTAACTCCACCTCTCAGATAAATAAATAAATCTTTTAAAAAGAGGGTTTGTGTGTATGCTGTAACCTTTTACTCTGGCTTGCAGGAAGCACACAAAGAAGCAGGTGTCATTTCCTCCTTGGTGTGCTGGCCTCCAGAATGCCTCACTGGCCACAGGGTCGTGTCACCTGCCGGCACGGGGTGACATGCCCGTCCTGTCACGTCCCCTTCTGTCCCCAGCAGACTGGTGGCAGGTGGGGCAGGAGCTACCCCGCATCCTTGCATCCCAGCTCACAGCAAGTGTTCGTTGAGTGATCTGCTGAGTGAAGACTTGGCCGTGGCCCAGGAGGGCTGGGAGGCAGAGCGTGGGGACCAGGTTTCTCAGGCCAAGCTGCCATCCTCCTGGGAGTGAAAGTCTTCCTGTGGGTTCTGAAGTTGTGAGATTGAAAGTGAGAACCAGCGAGAACAAGGCGGTGGGCACGGGCAGAACCCCGAACCCTGCTCCAGCACCCCAGACTTTGCCCCCGACCCCAGTACATCCTGCCCTCCTGTGGCACCCCCACCTGCTGTCACCCACGCACACCTACCCTGTGCCCGGGCAGCAGCTTCCTCTGACGCACACTTTCCATTGCTGGGTGGGGCAGAGCAGGCCACAGGTGCAAGCAGTCTCCCAGGTTTCCTCTCCAGGTGCTGCCCCAGCTCCGGGCCCCCACCCAGGCTCCGTCTCGGTCCCTGTCCCCGCTGAGCATACCTGTCCACAGCCCGTGACTTGAGCGGCTCAGCTGGGAGCCAGAACCTCTGTGGCCGTGCGAGGCGTGGTTGAGTACCTAGGGTCAGGTGCAGACGGGGAGTCAGGATGGGGCTCGTCTGCGTCTGCGCCCCTTCCCCACTCCTAGCCCCTAGTGGACTGAAATGAGCTCTGCCAATCTGATTGTGTGGGGGATGGGGCAGCAGCCCTGGGGAGGAGGGAGTGTGCCCTTCCCTGGGCCGGCCCTGGGCCTGGGAGGCCTGTGTTGGTCCCCCTACCTCTTCCTGTGACTGGCATGTCCCTTCCCCTCACAAGCCTCAGTTTCCCTGGTGTACGACACGGGGATTGACCCGGCTGCTGTCCAGGTCTGACAGCCTCAGTTCTGTGTGCTCAGGGATGCTGAGGTTCTGGGGCCAGTGCAGCTGACCAGACCAGCACCAGTTCTAAGTCACTGCGGAGGACATGGGGTGACATCCGGCCCAAGGCCAGCCCCCTCGGTTTCCGCCCACCAGCTTCTGTGGCAGGTTCTTGCCTGTCCTTGGCCGGCCCCGGTCACTGCCTGTCTCGGCGGCCAGGCTTCCTTCTTCTGGCTTCCCCAGGCCCTGCTCCTCTTTTGAGAGGGGTGCTCCTTCCTCCAGGAAGGCCTCTCTGACTCTCAGCGTTTCCTCCTTGGAGCTCCCACTGCACCTCCTAGAACCTTCCCTCGCCACATTTACTTCCCCGGCTTGGGCTAAGGGTCTGTGCACCCCACTGGTTTGAGGGCAAGATCCGAGTCTTGGGGCTGGCATGGGCACAGTGGATTAAGCGGCTGCCTGCAGTACCAGCATCCCATGTGGGCGGCCGTTTGTGTACTGGCTGCTCCACTTCCGATCCAGCTCCCTGCTATGGCCTGGAAAGCAGCAGAAGATGGCCCAAGTGCTCAGGCCCCTGCACCCACGTGGGAGACCTGGATGGAGTTCCAGGCTCCTGGCTTCAGCCTGGCATAGTCCTGGTTGTTACAGACATTTGAGGAGTAAACTGGCAGATTAAAGATCTTTCTCGCCCACTCTCTCTCTCCCTCCCTCCCTTCCTCCCTCCCTCTCTCTCTCTCGCAACTCTGCATTTCAAATAAATAAATAGATATTTTAAAAAAAGAAAAGGTCTGAGTCTCACGGCTGCAGGTGCAGCAGCCCACAGCGGCCTGCGGGCAGGGCTGATGGTGACTGACAGTGGCGACCAGGTGGGGAAGGGAATGAACGGATGAGGGAATGAAGGACCTGAGCCACGGTTGTGCCGGCAGGAGTGTGGAGGGACGAGCTGGGGGGCAGGTGGATAATTGGGGAACAGTGAGTAGACCAGTGACTAATCAGCTGCTGACTGTGACCGTTGTCACCACACACACACACATCTCTGGAGTCACCAGATGCACACCTGGCCTTGCACAGAGTTCCCCTTGCGGCCCTCTCCCATGGCTCTGCTCCCCCCACGCCCCATAATTCTCTGCTCGTGGGAGTCCGGGGCACTGGGCCCATCAGAACGTCTTACATCAACACCTGTGTCAATTTCCCCAGCATCACCGTGAACCCTGGGACCTCCACCAGCCTCAGGGAATGGCTAGAAGGAATGCTGACTGTGACATCGCAGTGATGCCAGATGGATGCAGCCGCCCAGGTCCCCCAGCCCACCCAGCACAGCCCGTGCCCCGAGACAAGCCTCACCCAAAGATGGAACGTCACACCTCCCGAGGGGTCCTCAGGGCCCAGGAGAACAGGGGTCAGTGCCTGTCCCCAGTCTGTCCCCGAGAGCCAGCTGACGGCAGAAACATGACAGGAGCTTCTCAGCCTTGTCAGCTGCTTCACTCTGGAGCGGAGGGGCAGGCCCAGAGAGGGACAGCACAGCGGAAAGCCACACAGATGGGGGCTCCAATCCTGCTGCGCCAGGGAGTGGCTGTGACCTCAGGTGACACGACCCCTCTGAGTCTCTGTGAAATGCGGAAAGCACCACAGGCTGCCCAGAGCTGTTACAAGGGTCAAGAGGCCACTTGCATTCGTCCTGCCCCTGTGGCTCCCGAGTACTTGAGCTGTGGCCCACTGAGAGGTGCTGAATGCCAAGCACACAAGGCCTTGAACTTGATGTAGAAACCTCAAGAACTTTTATATTGATTATAACTGATAATATCACACATCAATAATATTTTGGAATACTGGTTTAAATAAAATGTTATTAAATTAGGAAAAAAAAAAGATTTTTTTTTCAAGACTTTAGGCTGTGCAGTCTTCCAGTCTTCCCAGTCTCCCCAGGGCTTAGTTTTCTGTCTTTTTTTTTTTAATGTACTTATTTATTTGAAAGGCAGACTTACACACACACACACACACACACAGAGACAGAGAGAGAGAGAGAGAGAGAGAGATCTTCCATCCACTGGTTCACTCTCCAGATGACTGCAAAGGCCAGGGCTGGGCCAGGCCAAAGCCAGGAGCAGCCAGGAGCTTCATCTGGGTCTCCCATGTGAGTGCAAGGACTTGGGCCATTTTCTGCTGCTTTCCCAGGTGCATTAGCAGGGAGCCGGATCAGAAGTGGAGCAGCCGGGACTCAAACTGATGCCCATACAGGATGCTGGTGTGGCAGGTGCTGGCTTTACCCGCTTTGCCGCAGCGCCCCGGCCGCTAGGGCTGGGTTTTCTGGTCTGCCTCGCGGCAGGGTTCCGCCTGCCTGCACAGGGCTCACAGCAGGTCCCGCCCAGCTCTCCTGCATCTGTCTCAACAGCAGGCCCAGGCGCTCTCTGCGGGCCGGGACTGTGTCTTGGTCGCCTCTTCTCCACCCTTCCTGCACAGAGCCTACACAGCGCAGACACTCAGCAGAAACGGGGAAACACACGTGTGTGAGAGCGTGAGAATTCATCACACCTGGATGAATACGACAGGACACGTGTCACACGGCCACCAGGGTCAGGCCCTGGCAGGAAACAGATGGGGCACACGGACCGGGGAGGGGTTATTCGAGAGACTTCAACAAAGGCAGAGGCAGGGTCCAGGGCAAGCAGGAGAGAGGGGGCAGGACCCCTGGGCTGGCAACGCTGGGGGGCTGATGGCACCTGTGGCCCGAAGGGAGGGAGAGGTTATCAGGACCCAAGGCCAAGGATGGGTGCACAAGGATGCCTGGGTGAGGGACATGGCCAGCCCGGGGCCAGCCCGCTGGAAGGGGCTGGCAAGTAAATGCCACTCATGCCTTGCCACCTGTCCTCTGCCCTGTTGCCCCCAGCCAACCAGAAGCCAGAGGACAGCACAGAGGTCACCTAGCAGGACACAGGACAGGCTGGGACAAGCAGAGGGACCTGTGTATGAGCAGACAGAGAGCTCTGACAAAGAGAGCATGGTGCCCACCACACGGGCTTGGAGGGCCGCTGGACAGCTCATAAAATACAGGACACCAAGGGGCTGGCGTTGTGTTGCTGTGGCTTAACCCACAGCTTGGGATGCCCGTGTAGTGTACCACAGCGTTAGCTTGATTCAGCTCCCTGCTAATGCACCTGGGAAAGCAGCAGAAGATGGCCCAAGTGCTTGGGTCCCTGCACCCACGTGGGAAACCCGGGAGAAGCTCCTGGCTCCTGGCTTCAGCTTGGCCCAACCCCTGGCTGTTGCGGGCATTTGGGAAGTGAACCAGTGGGTGGAAGATCTCTCTTTCTCTCTCTCCTTTTCAAATAAATAAATATTTTCAAAGTATAAACTTATATTTTAAAAAAGGATAATAAACGGTCACATCCAGCCACAAGCACTAGTCCCGAAGCACCTGCTGTATCAGCTGCTATGCTGATTAATTTTCCAGGAGGTGCACCTGAGGCTCAGAGAGTCTGAGGAAGCCGGCCAGGGTCACAAAGTAGGAAGTGGCACAGCCAGGACTGGAACACGGGCAGGCCCCCAGCCCAGGGGCTCAGCGCCTCCCAGCAACCAGCCGGTTGCCAGGCACTTTATGTCCTGCAACAAAACTCCGCAAGATCGATAGCCTTTTCCCGAGCCTCACGGAAGTCCAGGGATTTCTCCAGGGCCACACGGCTCTTAGGGGCTGGCGGGGGCTGTGGGCGCAGGGAGCAGAGTGCAGAGTTTGCCTTTCACTGGAGCAGTTGACTAGCAGATTGCATGGTGGCAGCCTCAGGGATTTTTTTAGCTCCAATGGGTGGAGCCACCTCTCGCAGGTGCCTCCTGGAGTCGCTTGGCAGCTGCAACCACAGGGCTTAGATTTGCAGAGCTGGGCAGGGCCCTCAGCAACTCCTGGGCTGGCTCTCGCCTGTGACTTTACAACTAATGGCAACGGCAGCAGCAACAGCCATGGCTGCCTGAGCCCCAAACAGCCACTGTCTTTCTCTTCTGTCACTCATCGGACCGACTCCTCCTTGGCGCCCTGTCTCTAGGCAGGTGTCACCGGCTGCTCATTCTGTTCACAAAGAACTGAGGCTGGGAAGGCAAATGACTCATCCATGGTCAAGAATATTTCAGATGCTACAGGGCCAGACCCTGACCGCGGAGTGCTGTGTGCAGCTCGGAGCCCTGGGCGTGGGTCCCCAGCGAGCTGTGGTAACCTTGACCAATACCTGGTAAATTTAATAAGCATGGATTACTAGAAACATAAAATGCCACTTGATGTCTCAGCAACGACCATCATCAGAAGTTGCTAAATATTCAGTTTCTTTTCTTCTAAACATGCATTTATTTGAAAGAGAGGGAGAGACAGAGATCTTCCATCTGTTGGTTCATTCCTCAAATGGCCACAGCATTCAGAGCTGGGCCAGGGGGAAGCCGGGAGCCAGGAATTCCACCTGGGTCTCCCACGTGGGTGGCAGGGACGCAAGCACTTGGGCCGTCTGCTGCTGCCTCCCAGGTAGCAGGGAGCTGGATCAGACACACCAGTACGGGATGTGTGCGTGCCAAGCGTGGCTTCACCCACTGTGCCACAGTGTCTGCCCCGGCAAACTTGGTTTCTGGGCTTAACCTCACTGCAGGTTGGTAACTCACAGTTTGGGAAGTGACTCTGGTCCACAGACCACACTTCGGGTAGCATGGTCATGGAATGTCCAAACTCCGTGGAAGCGGGAATGGAATGAGGTGTCCAGGACAGGCGGCTGCAGGCAGGCAAACACACGGGGACCCTCGTCTCTGCCTCGCCATCCTCCCTGCCTGCTGGTTTTCCTCGACCTCACTGCAGAGTGGCTGTCCCCAGAGGGCAGCGACATGACGAGCGGTGGCTCTTTGCGCTGTGTAAAGCCACCACGCAGAGCGATGCATCCCAAGTCCCCAGATTCCAGATGAGGGATTCAGTGGCCATGCCCCCCAGGTCCGCTGTTCACTCTGATGGCTAGGAGGTGGGTCACTTGTGGCCAGGGAGTAGGAGGCACAGAAAACACCAGCTCCCTTGGGGCCCGTGTGACTGAGGCTTGGAGCAGTTCTCAGAGGAAGGGTTTGGCATCAGAAAGAAGTGGATATGTGGGCTGCGTTGTGGCACAGCAGGTTAAGCGGTTGCTCCTGTACCAGATTGCCAGTTTGAGTCCCAGTCACTCTTCTTCTGATCCAGCCTCCTGCTGCTGCACCGGGGATGGCAGCAGACGATGGCCCAAGTATCTGGCGCCCTGCCATCCACGTGGGAGCCCTGCATGGAGTTCTGGGTTCCTGGCTTCAGCCCGGCCCAACTCTGGCTATTGTGGGCATCTGGGGAGTGAACCAGTGGCTGTATCTCTCCTTCTCTCTCTGATGCTGTTTTTTTTTTTCCAGATAAATAAATATATGCATAAAAATAAAAAAAAGAAGAAGTGGACGTGCCAGGTAGGTGAATTAGTCGGCCTTAGTCTTGCCATCTACAAGATAGGGATGACAGCAGTAGCTACTTCCGGTCATGGTGGGGTTGACATGAATTTTTCTATACAAAGCACTGAGGGCAGCAGTTAGAAACATACCAACTGCTTTCTCGATTATTCCACTCTGAGTCCACTGAGCCTTCCCACTAGCATCCGAGAAGACTCTTAAAAATCACGTCTGTGCGTGACCCTGGTTCTCCTGGCCACGTAGCTGCCACCGGGCTGTGCAGTGTCCTTTTCATCCCACGCTTGCCTCACCCAGGCCTCACTGCCACCCCAAGCCCATTGTGCAGACAAGGAAACTGAGGCTGAGAGAGAGGTAAGGGAGGCCCAGAAACCCAGAAACCGCAGAGCCCAGGCAGCTGCTCCACAGTCCCAGCGGGTAGGGTAGTTTCCCCCAGCGGCAGGAAGCAGCCACTGTTAGGATTAGGGGCATTGTTGTCTAAGACAATGGTGGAGGCGATGACAATACCCCAATCACCGAGGGTGCCCATTTCCATTGCGCCCACCACGGGGAGGGGACCTGGGGCTTTAAGAGGCGGCTCCTCGAGGCAGGATGGACAAACAAGCAGCAAGAAGCTCCCAGCTGCGGCCCAGGTGCTGCCGAGAGCGGGGCAGGAAGCGGGCAGGCCATTTCTTGCTTTCCTCTTCTTTCTTATTTGTTTGAGAAGCAACTTTACTTTCTAAATCGGTCACTGCCACCCGTTAGCCCCTGCCCCACCTGGGCCAGGGCCTCAGGGTACAGGAGGAATGAGGATGCCTGGTGTGGCCGGGCCCAGCTGGGCATGGGGGCTGGGCATGGGGGCTCCTTCTCTGCTGCGGGCTTCCTGGGTCCCCTACAAGGGACCCTGAGGTGTGAGCTGTCCAGCCTCAGGTGCCAGGCGGCAGGGCAAGGCCAGGCAGTAGTTGGGGGCAGGCTCTGCAGCCAGACACGTGGGCTTCTGGGGTCTGTCACCTGGAGCCAGTGTACACCCCTTGGAGCCTCTGTTTGCTCACCTGTAAAATGGAAGGGGTTTTGTGAAGATGAAGTGAAATGAACTAACCTGATGAAGGTAAAGCAGTCAGTGCATTTACGAGCACTCCTGCATGGTTACCAGCTGGAGATGGACTTAAGACGCCAACGGGGGCGGGCATTTACCATGTGCCAGGCACTTTTAAAGGAGTCTGTCTATATCTGTATTGATCAGCACACTTCACACTGTCCCCACTTAGCAGATGAGAACACTGAGGCACATGGAAAAGCCAAGTGACAGAGCCAGGCTTTGCAGGATGTCAGTGGCTCTTATTACAGGATATTAGGGGCCCCTTGGAAAGAGACTTCAAAATTCTGAATGTCAAATGGGCTAGATGAGGTGGAGCCCGCCTTAAATCTCCCTGCTGGGTAGTGGCAGAGCCCTCGTGGCCAGCTCCAGAACCCACAGTGTTATGTGCAGTGCCCGTGGGTACACAAGGCAGTCACTGCAAAGTGCCATGTGAGGGGTGGTGTCTACTCTGGTGGTCAAGACGCCAGTTAAAGTGCCTGCATCCCACACTGAAGTGCCCGGCTTTGAAACCTGGCTCTGCTCCCTAATCCGGCATCCTGCTAACGCAGCAGTGGCTGGACTCCTGCCACCCACTCAGGAGACCTGGGCTGAGCTCCCGGCTCCTGGCTTTGGCCTGGCTTTTCAGGACATTTGAGAGTGAACCACCAGATGGGTGTGCGTTCTCTCTCTCGCTCGCTCTCTCTCTCTCTCTCCGTTTTTCAAATAAATAAAAGAACCCAAATGCTTTACAAATAAGAGGCAACACTTGCACTGCACTGACCATGTGACCCAGCCATTTCCAGATGAGGAAGGTGGAGACTCAGAGCCCACCGGTGCCTCACCTAAGGGCCACCAGACTGGAGACGCCTTCTGCCTCACCCCCTCTTCCTCTCCCGGGCCCTCTCCTCCCGTCCCTGACAGCAGCTGGCATGGAGACAGGATACTTCCGGGCTTTGGAGCCTGTGGGGCCTGGACCCCAGTCTTCACTCTGCTGCTGCCGGCTGGGAGGCCCGAGACAAGTCTTCCCACATCTTGGAACCCTGGGTTCCCATCTGTAATGCAGGCACCGTAGGCTCTGCAGGGTGCTCCGAAAGCCCGAAAGGATCTGTGAACATTTGCCTCTGCTTGCAGCTCTGACAGCTGCCCTGCAGACCGCTTCCCAGGGAGGTGGGCAGGAGCAGAGGCAGTGGAAGGGGAGGGGCCTGGCGCATACTGGGTGCTGGGGACCCGCAGTGTTTGCTGCCCCGCAGGTGAGGGGACCAGTCCGTGTGGGCACAGAGGTCTGGAGTCGTGGACAGGCCAGGTGTCAGGTGGCCTGCGTTCCAGTTGGATTGCTTGTCCTGGGACTCTGGGCAAGTCTCTCGCCCCTTCTGGCCTCACTGTCCCCATTTGCAAGTTCCACGCATCACCGCCCTCCCCTGCCTCCCCGCCCGTGAGTGAAAGGTTTTCTAGGCCCCAGGGAGGCTGAGTTTCTGGGCAGGAGCACAGGAGAGTGTTCTGGGGCCCCTGAGGGCTGCTCCCTGCGATTCTCCTCACTCTTCCTGGGTGCTCCAGGAACAGAGCAGACTCCGCGGGAGACCCGCCCAGCTCCTGCACAGCCAGGGCAATGGTCAGCCCTGGGCTCTGCAGCCCCACGGCCCCCATCTATGTCCTGTTGGAGACAGCGCACATCCTGCCCCCGTTTCGTAGATGAGGAGACTGAGGTTCGGGGAGACCTAGGACTTGCCCCTGCCCTATCCGTGCCCACAGATGTGGGCGTTCCCAGCGGGGCTCCAGCTGCCTCTCGTCCACAGGGACTCTACCACATTGCCCTTGTGCCTCTGCCTGGCGTCTCCTTTCTTCTCCACCTGCAAACTCACTCGGGGGGCGGGGGGCTCCCAGGCCAGCCCTGCCCCCACTGCCCTGCTTCCAAGCGTGATGACCCCTACAAACCACCCAGCCGCTCTAGGCCCCATCCCCCGATCTGTGTAATGGGGACAACGGTGCCTACCCCCTGTGGAAATGCTCCACTCACCGAGCACGTACCAGAGACGCCAGCTGCTTCGCCTTCCCCAGTGTCCCTCAGACCCACCCCAAATGTTGCCTCCTCGGCGGCTGCCCTGGTGCCTCCGTGTGGACTGAGTTTCTCTCCGGGCTCCCCCAGCCCGGTCTGGATAGCACGTCCTGTCTTGTGCCCTACACATCTCGGATGCCTGTGGGCTACCCTTTACACCTGCTGTGTCTGGTACACGTCCACGGATGGTTGAGTGAATGCACGAGACCTCAGCAGTGCTGAATTTATCGGCTATCCTCGCCACTCCGCCAGGATGTCAGGGCTCGGGAAGCGGAGACCACCGCCATGACTGTATCCTCTGCCAGCCCTGTACGTAGCTCCCTTCAGTGAGCACTTACTACGTGCCAGGCATGGAGAATGCAATTTTCAGTATAAACTCACACCTCTCAGTCACCCTGTGCGGTGGGGTGTCCTGTTGTTATTCTCATTTCCTGGATAAGAGAGCCGGATCTCCTGGGAAAGATGCTAGAATCTGTATTGCAAGGGGCCGGTGTTGTGGCATAACAGGTTAAGCTGCCGACTTGAGACACGGCATCCCATATGGGCACCAGTTCAAGTCCCGGCTGCTCCAGTTCCGATCTAGCTCCATGCTAAGGCACCTGGGAAGGCAGCAGATAGCCAAGTGCTTGGGTCCCTGTACCCATGTGGGAGACCTGGATGGAGTTCCAGGCTCCTAGCTTTGGCCTGGCCCAGCCTCAGTCATGAGGCCATTTGGGGAGTGAACTAGCAGATGGAAGATCTCTCTCTCTCTTGCTCACTCTCGCTCTCTCTCTCTCAAAGCTGGGCCCAAAACCTTTCCGTGCTAGGACAGGGAGCATGAGTTTCACCTTCTCTGGCATGTACCTGTGATCATCCCTCCTTGTAGAGTTTCTCTCTGCCCTTGAAGACACTGCTTCTCCCTGAGGGTCTTCCACTCTCCCCAGTCTCCTTTCTAAGCTGCGGCCAGTCCTTACATGTTGGTGTTCCCCAGGGCCTGCTCCCAAGCGGAAACTAAGGCAGGGACAGATTCCGTCTGCCCAGCATGTTTTCCCAGCCCCTCTCCTTTCTAGTCCATGTGGAATTCTTCATAGGGCCTCACCCACTGGGAAGGCAATAGGCCAATCACAGTGCCCCATTTTCCTTGATACAGTGATGGGTTTGAGCGTAGGCATGTGACACAATATCAGCCAATAAGAGCCTTCCCTGGAACTTTCGACAGAATTAGCAGGAAGACTGATTCTCTCCCTTTGAAGTGGGAGTTGGTAGGATGTGAGTACATGAGTATGGAGTTGGAGAGGGCCTGTCTGCCATGGGAGAGAAGGCCCATTTATTTATTTGGTGGAAAGAAAGAGGGAGGGAGGGAGGGAGAGAGGGAGAGAGGGAGGAAAGGAGAGGGAAAGAGACAGAGAGAGAGAGAGAGAGAGAGAGAGAGAGAGGCCAGCATCATGGTGCAGCAGTTTAAGCTGCCACCTATGATGTCAGTATCCCATATGAACACCGGTTCAAGTCCCGGCTGCTCCACTTCTTATCCAGCTCCCTGGTAATGTGCCTGTGAAGGCAGCTGAAGATGACCTGAGTGTTTGGGCCCCTGCACCCATGTGGAAGACCCAGCTGGAGATCTGGGCTCCTGGCTTTGGTCTTACACAGCCCATTGTGGCCATTTAGGAACAGATGGAAGGTATTTCCCTCTCCCTCTCTCTCTCTCTTTCTCTCTTTTTCTCTGTCTCTTTCTTTCTGTAACTCTGCCTATCAAATAAATAAATCTAAAAGAAAAAACCAGAGAGAGAGAGAGAGAGAGAGAGAGAGAAGCTCCCATCCTCTGGCTCACTCTCCAAATGCCCTCGATGGTTAGGGGCACTGAAGACAGGAACCGGGAAGGCAATCCAAGTCTCCCATATGAGCGGCAGGAGCTCCACTCCTGAGCCATCACTGATGCCTCCCAGGGTCCGCATCAGCAGGAAACTGAAGCCAGGAGCTAGAGTTGGAAATCAAATCCAGGTACTCCCAGAGGGTGCAGGCATCTTAGCCAATAGGCCAAACACCACCCCGAGTTCTCAAAGTGCAGAAACGGACAGAACTGACCGAAAGGTGCGGCAGGGAGCTGACCTGGTGACATTGTTGGAAACCCAAGTTCAGCGGAGCCTAAGTCTGACTCCACTGAAACTTGAAGCTAGAAGAGCACCTACATGTTTAGAATCTTTTTGCTTTTTACTTGTTTTCCTTAACCCAGTTTGAACTGAGTTTCTGTAACTTACACGTAAAAACACCTGGCTCATACAACGTCCTCTTCTCTCGCTAGCCTCTCCCAGGTGATCTCGGGCCTTACTTACTGCCACGTCTGGGAGTCCAGGCGTCCAGCACAGATAGCTCTTGAAGGAATGGACATCTGCCAGGTACCTCTACGGTGACCTCATTCTGCTGCCTTCCCAGGTTCCCCATCACAGGTTTTTTGTTTTAAAGATTTATTGATTTATCTATTTGGAAGGCAAAGTAAGAGAGAGAGAGAGTCTTCCATCCTCTGGTTCACTCCCCACATTGCCCCAGGAGTTGGGCCAGGTGGAAGCCAGGATCCAGGAACTCTATCTAGGCCTCCCATGTGGGGGGCAGGGACCCAAGCGCTTGGGCCACCGTTCCCGGCTCCAGTGCTCTGACTATGTGCTGTGGCACTGCAGGCAGCGCTTAGCCCACGTGCCAAACGCCAGCCTCTAGTACTGTCACCATCTACCTCCAGCGGCAGGAGATCCTGCCCCTTTCATCTGTTCTCCCATAAGTGCTGCTATTCCATTCCAGAAAGTTCTGGCCATTTGTCCCCTTCTCCCTCCCCATCGGCCTTTGCCTTGTCTCAGGCCACATATGCCCTCAATGCAATGTCCACCTGTCCTGCCTCTCCTCCTCCTTCCCTCTCTCCAGTCTCTGTACCTTATCACCACAGTGACTTTTGGCGAACCCACACCTGACCGCGTGGTTCCCGTTAACCTCACGGTGGAATCCCAGCCCCCAGAGGTGGCCCTGGAGGCCCCTCCCAGCTTGGCTTCACCTTGACCGTCTCTTCCCCTGTGCTGCCTTTCACACCTGTCTCTGGGCCTCCCCTGAGCACCTGACCCAGAACCCGTCCCCACCGCAGGCCCGGGTCTGTGTCTCCCTGCTCTGTGCCTGCACCGGCCCTGGTGCCTGTTCCCCCAGCTCCCTAAGGCCAGTGCTGCCCAGCGCCCTCAGCCGCGCGGTGGCTAGGTCGGGTCCTGGGGCAGAGGCTTCTGCTCTATTCCCTCATTTGGCCTTCGCAGCTCTGAATTGTCAGGGAAGGCGTCATCCGTCCCATTTTACAGATGGAACAGGTTCTGAGAGTTGGACGTAGAACCAAGCCCCAGCCTGGGTTCAGCCAGCCCTGTCCCTCAGGGTCTTCTCTGATCCAAACCTCCCTGTCCCAGCTGAGAGCCAAGGAAGCCCAGTGCACCCGAGTAGGAAGAGGGACTGAGTCCTGGACGGCATAAGGCAACAGGAACAGCAAAGCCCACCAGGCTAGCTGCTCCCCACTCAGTCCCCCTGTTTGCTTATCTATCAGCTGTGCATTGCCTTGGTGCAAATGAAGAAACCAAGACGTAGACCAGTGAAGATGTGCCCTCTCTTGGCCAGGCTCCTCCTGGTGCCTGGGTTACTGGTTCAGCACTTCACAGTTTGTAACTTTAGCATCCCTTCCCCCATCTCACCAGCCTGAGCCGGAAGGTGGACCTTCTCCCATTTTACAGAGGCAGCAACTGAGGCTTACAAAGTCAATCAAGGGGCTCTGGAAATGACACCAGACCTTCTGACCGGGGTGTGTGTGTGTGTGTGCCCAGAGCCCTGGGACACAGCTTGGCAGAGGGAGCTACAGAGCTGCGTCGCCTCCCCACCTCCCGCAGGCCACCGCAGCAGGAGCCCAGGTCCCCCGAAGCGGAGCGCAGCAGGTGCACGGCTGGTGGCGCCCGCGTGGGCGTGGGCGAGGGCGAGGGTCCCAGGCAGGCGGGGCCCCACGCCCATCCTCCCGCCAGCCCGCCCTCTCTCCCGTGGCTGGTGGCAGGTGAGTGGGTGTCGAGGAACCGCCAGGCAGCGGAGAAAACAGGACGCCGCAGAAATCAGATTACTCACCTGCAGCTGCGACTCCCCAGGGCTAATAAAAGCAGAGTTTCCTGTTGTTTCTTTATTACCATCTTCTGCCTCCCCGAGCCCCAGTCCCTCCCAGCTGCAGCCGGAGCCCTAACTGATCGCCAGAAACCAGTAGCTTCGGGGTCCAGAACACTCTGGTGCCATCTGTGCAGCCCGGGGTTGTGTTCCAGTTGCCTCCAGGGTGGCCTTCCATCACCTGCATGGCAGTCACCTGGGGCTCTGTGACAATGCAGGTCCCCAAACGCTGCTTGCACCTGCTGAGCCAGAGCTCCTGCCATTTGGGACTCAAGAGGCTGTGAACACATACGATCCCCAGGTGGTTTGTATGTAGGCTAAAGTTTGAGAGCTACAGAGTTCAGATGAGGTGGCTTTGTTTTTGCTGGCTGCCACCCACGCACTGGGGTTGGAACTTACCCCGGTCTTGGACAAGTCCCGCACCTTGGAGCCTCAGTTTGCTCATTGGTAAGATGAGCGTGAAAATAATGTAGACCTGTCGGGATTGAAACAAGGCTTCGATGAAATAAAATATTCAGCTCGATTCCCCTTGGCCGCTCCTGGACACGGCAGGCTGACCGGGGGAGACCCGGAAGAGCGGGGAGAGCAGAAGCAGTGCAGCAGGCAGAAGGGGCTAGAGCTGAAGGAGGGGCCAAACCGTGGGCCCCACCATACCGGAAGAATGGTCCTGCCCAGGGCCTGGACCTGCCCAGAGGGCCAAGCCTTTTTAAAAATGTATTTATCTATTTTCATTTCTTTGAAAGACAGGAGGGGCAAAGAGAGAGATCGTCAACCACTGGTTCATTTCCCAGATGTTCACAACAGCCAGGGCTGGACCAGGCCAAAACTGGAACTCCACCAGGCCCCCCACGTGGGTGCACGAAGTTGAGTGATCATCTTCTGCCCCCCTGGATGCACGTTAGCAGGAAGCTCGATGGGAAGCAGAGCTGGGCCTGAACCCACTCCTGATGATACGGGATGTGGGCATCCCAAGTGATGTCCTAAATGTTGGTCCACCCCCGATGGCCAGGTCGAGCGGCCCCTCCTCAGTCCATTGGCGACATCCACTTCCACCAACTCTCACTTCTCGGCTCAGGGAGGCTTCGCATCCATTCCCCTCCTTTCCTGGAGGCTCCTTGGCTGTCTCCCCAGCTCCTCCCTGGAGTCAGGGGCACCTTGGCCTCCTGCGCACCCTGGATGCCCCCCACGGCAGCCACAGCCGCTCCTGGTTACCTTCTCCCCGCTGTGCCCCGGGGGTCACCCGACACCCCCCAGACATCGCTGCTTGCTGGCTCCCGAGCTCCCATCTCAACTTAACCAGCCCCAGACTCCTCATCTCGCTCTCCGCCCAGCTCCGCCTTCTGCGGGCCCCTGGCTCAGGGCGTTGCCCCCGGGGCCTTGTCCGAGGAGACTCCAGCTCCTTAGCCCCCACAGTCTTCCAGGCCCCAGAGCACAGGGAGCCGCCCCCTTCCTCCAGTCCCCTTGTCCCCTCGCACTGCAGACCTCCTGGTTTGGGACTCCGTAACCTCTCACCTCTCTTACGTGGCCTTCCTTTCTTACCCCTTACGTGGCCTTCCTTTCTTACCCTTTGTCTTCTTGAGATGCCAATGCCTTAATCACACACCAGCAGTTCCAGAGCCTTCGGGGACAATCCACACGCCTTCTCGGCTCCCGCAAGGCTGCCCTGGGCAGAGGGACTCTCCCTCTTCACCCCACCCCATTGCACGGTGCACAGGGACAGTCACTGAGCTCTTGCTGAAGGCTCAGTAGCATGGAGACTCGGTGATCTTTGCAGCGTCTGAGCGCTTCCACGATTTTCACCCTTACTCAGTGGATGGAGAAATAAAGGAAGAGGGAGATTCGGCACACTGCCCCAACAAGACGAAGCCCATTTGTGTGTCTACTTTGTGTCCTGGCTTCTTTTTCTGCAAATCGCCTGTTAAAGTCTTTTGTCCATTTTCCTATCAGGTTGTTTTGCTTGTTCTTATTGGTTTGAGGCATTTTTGAGGAAGCTTTTATTTGTTTTGCAATTATTAAAAATATTTTTTCAAATATTTTTAATATTTGAAAAGAGATAGGGCCGAGGAATGGGGGACACACACACACAGAGAGAGAAAGAGAAAGAGAAAGAGAGAGAGAGAGAGAGAGAGAGAGAGAGAGAGAATCCACTGGTGACTCGCCCAGGGTCACACAGCGGGTAAGCGTGCAGCTGGGACGTGGCCCCAGGTCTCTCTGGCTCCAAAGCTGTGCTCTGAGCTGCTCTGATCCTGAGCCACCTCTTCCCGGTTGGGTCACGTTCTCCTGCTTGTATCTTCCCTGGTGTCTACGAGGGTGCTGGCCTAATCCAGGTACTTGGGGACCAAATGAAGAAATGCCTGTGCACTGCCATTAGCTTCTTGTGACAACCTTGGGGGCGAAAACAATTCAAAATATGATTTTCTATGCAATGTCTGATGACTATTCGGAAGTATGGTAAATATCCGGCCCCCACTTAGAAACAGGGACTTCCGCAGTGCGTGGCAGCCACGTGCGTGTGTTCCCCGCCTTTCTTCAGAGACACACTCTGAGTGCCGTGGCCACATTCCCTTGCTCTGAGAAACAGTGTTTCTCCGTATGGGGATGAATCCTACATAACATGGTGTTTGGTTTGTGCCTGCATTCTTCTCTGGTTTGATTTTTTCATGCATTGTAATTTTCTAAAATAAACCCATGGGTTTGCATTTTTAGCTGCCATTTGTTCCTTTTCTCTGCTATCTAATACTCCATTGTCTAAATAGATTTCGGTTGCATTATCCATTCTCCAGTCAATAGGCATGTGTGTGGTTTCCAGTGTTTTACTGTCACCAGGAGGGTGACACACATGTAAGAGTTTCTCTAAGCTATGTACATAGGACTCTGTGACTCACTGAGTATGCACATAGGGGGGGTCTACAAAAAGTTCTTGTTATCTTTTTTCTTAATTTCATTTATATTTGGAGCACATCCACAGAGAGAGAGCATTTCTGTCCACTGGTTCACTCCCCAAATGCCCCCAGTGGCTGGGGCTGAAGCTGGGAATGCAAACCAGATCTTCCACGTGGGAGGCAGGAACCCAATTACTGGAGCCCTCCCCACTGCGTCCCAGAATCTGCACTGGCAGGAAGCTGGAGTCAGCAGCTGGAGCTTAGACTCAAGCCCAGGCCCTCTAGGGTGGGACCCAGGCCTTGGAACCACCAGGCTGCATGCCTACTCAGTGCATTATCATTTAATCCCGCTTTTCCCAAGTGCCTTGGTGTTTAGTTTACTCGGTGCTGCCAAGCTGCTTTCCCGATGGTTCGTACCACTTACCGGGGTCCCCTTCCCGGCCAGGGAGGAGAGTTCCAGCTCCTCCACGTCCTCACCAGCACTGTGTTCTCAGGTCTCTCCGTTATCCCTAACAGCGAGGCCCTCAGCCACGCTGCCCCAACAAGACGAAGCCCATCTGTTGTGTCTACTTTGTGTCCTGGCTTCTTTTTCTGCGAATCGCCTGTTCAAGTCTTTTGCCCATTTTCCTATTAGGTTGTTTTGCTTGTTCTTATTGGTTTGAGGCATTTTTGAGGAAGCTTTTATTTCTGTTTTTCAGTTTTTAAAAATATTTTTTCAAAAATTTATTTGAAAGCCAGAGTCAGAGAGAGATAGGGCCGGGAGTGGGGAGATAGAGAGAGAGAGCGAGAGCGAGAGAGAGAGAGAGAGAGAGGCCTTCTATCTGCTGGTTCACTCCCCAAATGGTCACAACAGCCAGGGCCGAAGCCAGGAGCTTCTCCTGGGTCTCCCACATGGGTTGGCCCATCTTCCATTGCTTTCCTAGCACATTAGCAGGGAGCTGGATCAGAAGTGGAGCAGCTGGGTCTCAAACTGGCACCTAGATGGGATGATGGTGCTGTGGGTGGCAGTTTAACCCACTATGTCACAACACTGGCCCCTGTTTTGTTCAAGTTTTTAAAAATATTTATTTATTTATTTGAAAGGCAAAGTTACAGAGAAAAGGAGAGACAGAGAGAAAGGTCTTCCACCTGCTGGTTCACTCCCCAAATGGCTGCAACGGCCGGAGCTGGGCTGATCCAAAGCCAGAAGCTTCTTCCTGGTCTCACACATGGGTGCAGGGGCCCAAGGACTTGGGCAATCTTCTGTTGCTTTCCCAGACCATAGCAGGGAGCTGGACTGAGTGGAGCAGCCAGGACTTGAACTGGCGCTGATATGGGATGCTGGCACTGCAGGTGGAGGCTTAGCCCACTATGCCACAGCGCCGGCCCCTGGCCCCTGGCCCCTGTTTTTCACCAGAGTTAGATTCTGAGACTCAACTTCACCGGGCACGGAGTTGCTCCCAAATCCACATCTGTCTGATGTCAGGGCCCTTTGTCCCAATCTGTTCGCCTCTAGACATTTGAGAACAGAGTGCAGACCCTGGAGCCCCTCTGCTTAGGTTGTTTAAAAATTTCATTTTATTTGAGAGACAGAGAGAGAAGGGGAGGCATGCATATACACAGCTCCCACTCGCTGGCTCACTCCCCAAACGTCCCCAAGGCTGTGGCTGAGTCAGGCCAGAGCCAGGAGTGGGAACTCAATCCAGGACTCCCGTGTGGATGGCTGGATCCCAGCGACCTGAGCCATCACCCGCTGCCTGCCAGGTGCACATTAGCAGACAGCTGGAATGAAGAGGCAGAGCCGGGAAGCAAACCCAGGCTCTCTGATGAGGGATATGGGCATCCCAACTGGCATCCTAACCGTGAGGCCGGATGCCCACCCCTCTGCCTGGATTTCGAGCTCTCCTGGGCACTGTGACCTTAAATAAGTCTCCAACTTACCTGCACCTTAGTTTTCCTACCTCTGACATAAGGACCATAAGGACAGCACCTCCCTCGCAGGGTTGGTGTGCAGGGACTGAAGGAGTTAATTTGTCTAAGAGGGCTCAGGACAATGTCCAGCTTGCAGCCAGTGCTGAATGAATGACCAGTGCGTGCCAGAGCCGGGGCGGGCAGTGCACTATTCCGGGGCCTGGGGGTGAAAGGGCAGACGAGGACACTGACCTCACGGAGCTCACCGTCCCGTGGAAGGGGCAAACCCAAAACGAGAAAGAAAGAAAAGAATGTGGCTGTGACAAGGGTAGAGAAGCCAACCACAAGGTGATGAGGCAGCGAGTGACCAGGCCCTGACTCAGTGAGGTGGTCAGGCAGGGAAAGCCCCCTGGAGGAGGTGACATTTAGGCTGGGGGGTGGAGGATGAGAAAGAGCCACCCAGGCAGAGAGCAAAGAGCAGATGGTGGCCCAGCACAGGGAAGGGACGTGCGAAGCTGCACGGCGGGCAGAGGCTGGCGTTTCAAGGAACCACAGGGACAGCAGCATGGCCACGGCCCGGTGAGCAGGGAGGTGGGGGGTGGGAGAGCAGGGGCGGAGGGTCTGGACCCTGTCTCCAGTGCAGCGGGCTGTGCTGGCCAGAGGGTGTCCCGCTCTGATTTGTGTCTTGCAGAGATCACTCTGAGGGCCATTGGAAGAGCTGTCTACACAGTCGTCCAAACCCTTCTAGAAGCCACTCTTATTTTTAGCCAATGTGTCCACTGTGCAGAGCAAACTTCCCTTCGCTGGTCGGATGCTGACAGCTTTTGGGTTGGGAGGGGAGCCCCCTTTCGCTTGACTTTGTGGGTTGGTGACCCAGTGTGTGATTCTGGCTGAGGCAGCTACTGAAGGGGTGAGAGGACGGTCGCCCGGGCCCGGGGTGGCACCTGCCCTGCTCTGGGAAGGTCCCCACATGTGAGATGAAAATAGTGGGGTGAGGCCGGTGCCGCGGCTCACTAAGCTAATCCTCCGCCTGCGGTGCCGGCACCCCAGGTCCTTATCCCGGTCAGGGCGCCGGATTCTGTCCCGGTAGTCCCTCTTCCAGACCAGCTCTCTGCTGTGGCCAGGGAGTGCAGTGGAGGATGGCCCAAGTGCTTGGGCCCTGCACCCGCATGGGAGACCAGGAGAAGCACCTGGCTCCTGGCTTCGGATCAGTGCGGTGCGCCGGCCACGGTGGCCATTGGAGGGTGAACCAACGGTAAAGGAAGACCTTTCTCTCTGTCTCTCTCTCTCTCTCACTGTCCACTCTGCCTGTCAAAAAATTTTTTTAAAAAAGGAAAGAAAGAAAATAGCGGGTGAAATGGGACAGGCTGTGGCCCCAGAGAGCGATGGGTCAAGGCTGGCATCTGACAGGTGATGGTGGTTGTGGTGGTGGTGGTGGCTGGTGGCTGACAGGTGATGGTGGTGGTGGTGGTGATAGGCGTTCTGTTGTGTGAGGCTGGCTGAGCCATGGAAGCACGGTTTACAGGTCTGTAGGAGCCTGCTCAGGGGTCAGGTCCTAGGTTGTTCCTGCCATCAGCTGGGGCACCCTCTTCCCTGCAACTCCACCGTCCCCTCTGACACTGACCAGAGGCGCAGCGTCACTGGCCTGGGGGGAAGGCCCGAGGCTCCAGCGGTGCCTGTACCGCACTGCTCATCACGGCGCGTCTGACTGACGCACACTTCACACACGCAGGAGAGGGGACGAGGATATGTGGGGAGCACTGCGATGGGGTCCTGGCAGCGCGTGGGCTCTTGCCGTGCCGGGTACGGTCCTGGTGACTGAAGGCATTCTGTGCCGCGTGGCGGGGACACGAGTCAGCCGTCTGACCTGGTGGTCAGCAGAAGCCACGGCGACCCGCAGCAAGGCCAGCGAAGGAGAGAAGCGGCCGTACCTGCTGTCGGCTGACAGATGACCTTGTTCCCGACTCACCTGGAGAACAGAGGTGACGGGAACCCCCAGCCTGCACCTCCCGCCCTGTTCACCTGCCGGCCTCTGTGCCTGTGTGCCCTTGGAAGACCACACCCTCCACCTGGGCACCGCCCGGCCACCTCCTACCGCCCCCAGAACACCATCTGACAACTCCTGTGCCTGCTGCAGCACCGAGTGTGCCCACTCCTACTATGAGCATCAGCTCACAGCCGTGCCACAGTCCTCCCAACACACTCACACGCTCACACTCACACACAGTGACACACATGTGCTCACACTCACACACACACGCTCACATTCACACTCACAGTGACACACACCCATGCTCACACTCACACACATGCTCACATTCACACTCACACTCAGTGACACACACGCTCACACTCACACACATGCTCACACTCAGTGACACACATACATGCTCGCATTCACTTGCATTCACAGTGACACACATGCTCGCACTCACACTGACACACCCATGCTCACACTCATATACATGCTCACATTCGCACTCACACAATGATGCACACACACTCACATTTATACAATTCACATACACTGTCACACTCATATACATGCTCACACACTCACATGCTCACACTCACACATGCTCATATTCACACACACTGACACACGTGATCACACTCATACACATACATACATGATCACACATGCTCACATTCACACACATACTGATACACACTCACATACACAGTCACACTCTCACACACACATTCACACTCACATTCATACACAGTTGTTTGCTTTCTGTTAAAACTCTCCAAGAGTGGTCTAGATTGCCCTTTTAAAAATGTTTGTTTATTTATTCGTTTTCTTTTACTTGAAAGAAATAGCAACAAAGACAGACAGATCTCCCATCTGCTGGTTCACCCCCTAAGCGGCCACAACAGCCCGGACTGGGCCAGAGCGAAGCCGGGAGCCCTGAAGAACACCCAGCTCCGTGTGGGCGGCAGGGACCCAGGCACTGAGCCCCCACCCTGCCTCCGGGATGCGCATCAGCAGGGGGCTGGGTCGGAAGTGGAGGAGCCTCCAGGGCTCAGACCAGCGCTTTGCTACAGGCGCAGGCGTCCCAAGCAGCAGCTTAACCCGCAGCGCCACAGCGCCTGCCCCTGGGTCCCCTGTCTTAGTCCCTCTTTCCCCTTCCTCTCTTTAACTTCCTCTCTTCGGCTTTTGCCCCCCCACAGCACTGAGAGTGCCCTAGGGAAGGCTGTGGAGGACCTCGTGCTGCCAAGCCCTCGGTCACTTCCCGGTCCTCGCCGTCAGCCAGGCGGCTGCACCCTCCTCCCCGC
Source organism: Oryctolagus cuniculus (assembly GCF_051225735.1). Classification (NCBI taxonomy): domain Eukaryota; kingdom Metazoa; phylum Chordata; class Mammalia; order Lagomorpha; family Leporidae; genus Oryctolagus; species Oryctolagus cuniculus. The sequence goes on along the minus strand of NC_142873.1, from coordinate 148,084,798 downwards.
CACACCTCCTCCCTGGTCCTTCCCCGGTCCCACGCTCCCTTCCTTCTCTTCCCACCCCTCTGCAATCTCACTGCCCCAACTTCTGCAGGTGGGAGCGACCCGGCAGCCAGTCCTGGGACCCCGCCCCTTTTCCGGCTGCCTCCGAGATGCTGCCCCCCAATCCCAAGGTGGCGCCGAGCATGTCCTGTCTGCTGACCCACTGACCGCAGGTCAGCCTCTGCTGCCCAGGCTCCCCCTCTTCACGCGGTGGCCGGCGCCGTGGAGCAAAGGGTTAAGCCACTATCTGCGGCACCAGCACCAGCAACCCATTAGGCGCCAGTTCACGTCCCGGCTGCTTCTCTTCCAACCCAGCTCCCCGCTAATGTGCCTGGAAAAGCAGCAGAAGACGGCCCAAGTGCTTGGGCCCCTGCACCCACGTGGGAGACCCGGGAGAAGCTCCTGACTCCTGGCTTCAGCCTGGCTGTTGTGGTCATTTGGGGAGTGAACCAGCGGATAGAAGATCTCTCTCTCTCTCTCTCTCTCTCTCTCTCTCTCTCTAACTCTTCCAAATAAATAAATCTTAAAAAAAAAAAAAAAAAACACTTCATGCCCCCATCCAAACCCTCTGTGACTCCCTCCTCCTTCAAAGAAAATCCTAATGCCCTTCTGTAACCCAGAAGGTCCTACATGAGCTGTGCGCACCCCTCACCCCTCCTGGCACTTTCCCCTCTCCCCAGCCACCCTGGCGTCCCCGCTCTTGCAGCAGCCACACACCACACCACTACACCTGCCATTCCCTCCGCCCACAGCGGATCCTTCATCCATCCATCTGCTCCTCATCACAGAAGCTTCCCTCCGCCACCTTCCTCCCCCGGGCCACTTTCTAGCCCCGTCTTCTGCTGCCTTTCCCATCAGGGCACTCAGTGAACAGACTCGCCCTGAATTTCCCGGGTCCTGTGTTTGCCCACTCAGAGAACAGCTCCACGAGGGCCACGAGACTTTGTTTCATCCAGAGTGGTGCTTGGCTCATAGTAGGTGTAGAATATGTAAACAAACAAACAAACAAACAGGGGCTGGCACTGTGGCTCACTTGGTTGATCCTCCGCCTGCAGCGCCAGCATCCCATATGGGCACCGGGTTCTAGTCCCGGTTGCTCCTCTTCCAGTCCAGCTCTCTGCTGTGGCCCGGGAGTGCAGTGGAGGCCCTGCACCTGCTTGGGCCCTGCACCTGCGTGGGAGACCAGGAGGAGGCACTTGGCTCCTGGCTGCGGATCAGTGCAGCCCTGGCCGTAGCAGCCATTTGTGGGGTGAACCAACGGAAGGAAATCCTTTCTCTCTGTCTCTCTCTCTCACTGTCTAACTCTACCTGTCAAAACAAACAAACAAACAAATAGTGTCTGAGTAACTGAGAAGCCAATTTTTGGTGCCCATGGTGGCATCTTTGTAAAGGATGTTAAGGGTTGCAAGTATTTTGATATCTGATTATGTAAAAACCTGATAAAATCCAGCTCCCTCGGAAGAGGACATTGCATGCTGTTCCCCGTGTCACAGCCCCTCCTTCGCTCAGCCAGCACAGGCAGAGCAAGTGTGGAGCCAGCGGCCGTTGGTTGGCGTCTGCCCTCTGCCGACTGCTGCGTGAGCATCTGAAGTGTACCAAGGGGCAGTCGAAGTCAGAGGACCGGAGTGAGTGGACGTTCAGTCCTGCGGTCAGGACACCTCTGTCCCACTTCGGTTCCCAGCCCTGGCCCTGGCTCCTGATTCCAGCTTCCCACCTCTGCAGATCCCAGGAAGCAGCTGAGATGGCTCAAGTCCTTGGACCCCTGCCTCCCGCGTGGGAGACCTGGATTGTGTTTCCGGCTCCTGGCTTTGGCCCAGCCCAGCCCCAGCTGTTGCAGACATTTAAGGAGTTAACCACAAGTGGGTGCTCTTGCGCTCTCTCTCTCTCTCTCTCTCTGCTGAGAGATAATACTGATTTTTCTAAAAAGCCAAAGACCATCTCTGGTGAGAGAGACAGAGATGACAATAATTATTTCAAGGTGTTATTGCCCCAAGACTAAGAATCTCGGTAAGGAGTGGGTGCCTCGAGTGGCCCATGCATTCGTGGCGGAAGTGGGAGCTGGTGGACCTCTGGGAGGGCCTTGTGCTCTGACTCCTGCACCCCCAGTCTGGGAACTCACTCTCGGGGGGGTAGCCACTCAGAGGCTAAAAGACAGAGAGATCTTCACTGAGCTGCTTCCTTCCTCATAATAGTGAAAAACCAGAAATAACACCAATGTCCAACCACACGGGGTGCATTGTGAAGCCGGTGTAAGATCCACACAGCGGGTACCAAGAAGCCATCAGACACAATGTGCAGGGAACATGTGCATTGAAACTGGAGAAGATATTTGCAACATATGAGGGTATTCAAAAAGGTCAAGGATGGGGCTGGCCTGTGGTGCAGTGGGTTAAGTCACTGCCTGGAGAGCTGGCATCCCACATGGGCACTGGTTCAAGCCCCAGCTGCTCCACTTCTGATCCAGCTCCCTGCTAACGTGCCTGGGAAAGAAGCAGAGGACGGCCCAGGTCCTTGGGCCCCTGTATCCACGTGGGAGACCCGGGAGAAGCTCCTGGCTTCAGCCTGGACCAGCCCCTGCTGTTCGGGCCATTTGGGGAATAAGCCAGTGGATAGAAGATCTCTCTCTCTCTCTCTCTCTTTCTCTCTCTCTCTCCCTCTGTCTCTGGAACTCTGCCTTTCCAGTAAATAAATCTTTAAAAAGTAAAAAGTTCAAGGAAATTGGAATTAAATGATGTTTATTTTGGTGCAAAAATGTTTAAATCCATGGTAGTTTTTTCATAATACACAATTTCTATGACCTTTTAGAAAATCCCATGTAGGCATGGATCTTAATTTTTTTGTGTCAAAATAAACTTATAATTTTCAAGAAAATGTTTATTTATTTGAAAGGCAGAGTAACACAGAGACAGAGAAAGAAAAGTCTTCCATCTGCTGGTGCACTCCCCAGATGTTCTCAACAGCCAAGGCTGGGCCAGGCTGAAGCCAGGAGCCAGGAGCTCCATCTGGGTCTCCCATGTGGGTGAAAGGGGCCCAAGTATTTGAACCATCAAATACTCCTGGAGTGTCCATAAGCAGGAAGCCAGGAGTCAGTCCCAGGTTCTCTGATAAGGGATGCAGGTGTCCCTGTGGGGGCTTAACCTGCACCACAATGCCTGCCCCTAATTTATCTTTCAATTGCATTTCCCATGAGCCTTTTAAAATACCCTCTGTTATGAAGTGAAAATTCAAAAAAGAGGTTGCAGAACAACCTGCAAATGTGATGTCATTCATATATGCATTTGTGTGTCTGAGACCTAGGAAGACATTTAGAAAGGAGGCTTCAACTTTTTTTTTTTTTTTTTTTTACAGGCAGAGTGAACAGTAAGAGAGAGAGAGACAGAGAAAGGGCGCCGATCGGAAGCCAGGAGCCAGGTGCTTCTCCTGGTCTCCCAAGCGGGAGCAGGGCCCAAGCACTTGGGCCATCCTCCGCTGCACTCCCGGGCCATAGCAGAGAGCTGGCCTGGAAGAGGGGCAACCGGGACAGAATCCAGCGCCCGACCAGGACTAGAACCCGGTGTGCTGGCGCCGCAGGCGGAGGATTAGCCTATTGAGCCGCAGCGCCAGCCTCATGCTCGGTGTTTTTAAACATTTTTAAATGTATTTATTTCAGAGGCAGGGAGACAAAGAAAGAAGGAGAGTTCCCAGCCCCTGCTTCATGCCCCCAGTGCCCAGGATGGCCAGAACTGGCCCAAAGCCAGGAGCCAGGATTGCATTCCAAGTCTCCCACGTGGGTGGCAGGGAGCTGAGCACCTGAGCCATCCCCACTCCTCCCAGGGCGTGCATTAGCTGGAGTCAGGAGCCGGGGCTGGATGTCACACCTGGGCACCCGAGGCAGGACGTGGGCCTTCACCCGGCAGCCACAAGCCGGCCGCACTGCCTGCTCCAGGAGCAGCGGCTTCGGTCGTGAACCGAGCTGCAAAGGTGTAAGAGGTCCGTGTACCGCTCTTTCCCCCGCCTGTGTCTGAAACGCACACAGGAAGAGGTGCAAGAAGTGTGGAGTGGGACTTGGGAGGAAAAAATAGCGAAATAATTTCAAAATAAAATAAAGCTCTTCTAGTTTGGGCTACTCCACTTCTGATCCCGTTTCCTGCCAACGCACCTAGGAAAACAGTGGATAGCGGCCCAAGTGCCTGGGCCCCTGCTACCCACGTAGGAGACCCAGATGGACTTCCAGACTCCTGGCTTCAGCCTGGCCCCATCCAGGTGTTGTGGCCGCTTGGGGAAGTGAACCAGCGGAGGAAAGATCTTTCTCTCTCTGATCCTTCTCTCTCACACGTATAGTTCTTGTCACACAAAATGTTTAGCTTTAAAAAGAAGCAACAGTTGCCCTGATACTTTAAAAGATGTATCAAAAAAAAAAAAAAAAAGATGTATCAAGCCACCCAAAACCCTGTGGATAGTGGGGTACAGAAGTTATGGTGGCCATTCATATATTGTCCTCCTGTTCCATAAAAAAAACTTCATGGTACTTTGAGTAGTGAAAAAACAGGTCCTTGAACACTTTGGACAGGATTAACTCATTTTTGGAAAAAAAAAAAAAAAAAAAAAAACCACACACACACACAGAATCACCACCCACAGAAAAAAACTGGAAATATCCACAGCAAAATATTAGCAGTGGTTTTCTTTGGGAAACGGAATCCCAGGTGGGGTTTTCCCTTCCGTTTCCTTGTTTGCATGTCGTGCACTAGTTCTGTCTGATGGGACGTGTCTGGCGTGATGGAAATGTCCTCTGTCTGGGTCTGCCGTGGGGGCCCTGGTCACAGGTGGCCCGTGACCCTGGAGAATGGAGCCCTACAGTGTCTTTCATTTCGGTTACTCTAACCCTAAATGGCTGCAGGTACTAGCGGCTCCCGCACCGGTGTGCACAGGTCTACACCGTGCAGAGACAGAAAGAGCCGTTCTCCCTCTTCCTGTTCCTTCCCAGGGTCCACCCTGGCTGCTGTCTGCGGTTCTGTTCCTCTTGGCTGGGTCCCTCTTCTACCCCTTGTCCAGCGGAGACAGAGCCCTGATCGGAGAAACACTCCGTGGGTGACCCCTGCAGCTAAGACCACCATCTGTTCATGCATTCGTCTGACGGCCACAGGAGACCTCCCCACTCCTCACCTGCTGGCGGCACAGGGGTGACCGCGGGGCTGGACACAGGAGCCCTGGGTTTGAGCCCCAGCTCAGGGTCCCGCCACTCAGCTTTTGTAAAGCTCTGTTTTCTCCTCTAGGAACGTCGGGTGGGCGGGCGCTGCCTCTCTGACCCCCCCAGGACTGATCATGGCTGGGAAAGGGAGTGACAATGAGCACCCTCTCGAGGTGGGGGCAGCTCCTGGGCTCACCGTAGTTAGCATTAATGTTTTAGCACCACACAGCATTGTCTCTCTTTTTTTTTTTTTTTTTTGACAGGCAGAGTGGACAGTGAGAGAGAGAGAGAGAGAGAAAGGTCTTCCTTTTGCCGTTGGTTCACCCTCCAATGGCTGCCGCGGCCGGCGCGCTGCAGCTGGTGCACTGCGCTGATCCGATGGCAGGAGCCAGGTACTTCTCCTGGTCTCCCATGGGGTGCAGGGCCCAAGCACTTGGGCCATCCTCCACTGCACTCCCTGGCCACAGCAGAGAGCTGGCCTGGAAGAGGGGCAACCGGGACAGAATCCGGCGCCCCAACCGGGACTAGAACCCTGTGTGCCGGCGCCGCAAGGCAGAGGATTAGCCTAGTGAGCCGCGGTGCCGGCCAGCATCGTCTCTTTAAGAACAGTTTAAATACCAACCTTAGAAAGAACAGGAAGAAGCTGCAAGCCAAGCAAGGTTGGGGAGGTTAGTCTGAGACTACGGACCCCGACCTCCACCTTGCCCCTGGGGACTGGGCCAGGGAGAAGAGGGGCGAGAGAGACGCGGAAGGGAAGGGCCAGGCTCCATCCAGGCACACCACTGGGCCACACCAGGCCTCTGGGGACACAGTGGAAGGAGACATCCACAGCCTCCGCTCTCAGGAAGCCTCAGAGGAAGAGGGGAAGCAGATACGCATCAAATAGCCATCCTGACACACAGTTATAAATTGTGATAAGGACTAAGAAGAGGAAGCGCAGAGCAGTGAAGTTGGACCTTGAGCTGGCGTGAGAGGGTCAGAGATGGCACCTCTGTGGTCAGGATCTGAAAGAGCTTAATGAGGAGTGATGGACTGAGGCAAGACGGGCCAGGTGGCAGGGATAGCATGTGCAAGGGTCCTGGGGTGGGGCTGGCCAGAACCCAGTGGGCAAGACGCATGGGACCATTACGATGAGAAAGGGGCAGAGCCCAGGGCCTGGTGGACCACACTTGGGAACTGAAGATGGGCTCCAGGGCAGGGTCGGTAGGAGCAGCTGTGCATCCTGGACAGAGCACTGGAGGGTAGGGTGAGCACAGCGCTGCCGGTGTGACACAGGCGGCAATGGCAATGCCGAGATCTGAGAGCTGCTTGGGGTTGAAGGAGCAACACTCGGTGTTGCACTGGCCAGAGGGAGGTGGCAAGAGGGATCCTGGAGGACAGCACCCAGACAGAGGGCGGAGGAAGGACCTCCCAGATGTGGAGCTCCCCTGGGCTTTGTGAGCTGGGCGGCAGCGCCCCTAGTGGAGAGAGAGGGGAACGGCAGCCCGCGCAGACCCCAGGGACCTGAGGCCCCTTCACCCTCATCATTTCATTCCGGCCACTCCGCTCCCCGGCGGTGGGTGCTGTGGTCACTCCGTCTTGCAGGTGAGGAAGCCGAGGCTGGGAGAGGAGTGCTGCTGGGCCGACTGCAGCCGTGCCCGTGCCCCACGTCATACTGCACACGTGGTCTGGGGAGGCAGGGTCTGGGAGAGCTGGCGGTGGCGGTGGGGCAGAGGGAGAGGCCAAGGCTGAGAAGGGCTGGCAGCGAAGCCTGAGGGTCACTGGGGGCGGGGGTGAGGAGAGCACCTGTGCTGTTGTGTGCGAAGTCAGAGGGGAGAAACCCTAGGAAGAGAGAAGAAGGCAGGCGCGTGGTGGGGGGGTGGCACAAGGAGAAGGCAGCCACGGGGTAGGATCCACGGGCGAGTCCACAGGTGGACTCACTCGTCCACAGGCCGAGTCCACAGGCACCCGGCAGGCGCGATGGGGCCTGAGCAATCGAACCTGGTGAACTGGATGACGCTGGGGCTTTTGTTCAGTGGACGGTCACCGGGCACTTGCTGTGGGCCAGGCGCTGGGCACAGCACTGACCGCATGGAAGGAAAGACAGGACCTGCCCGGGGAAGCCGGGAGGGGCCTGCAGGGGGAGGGAGGAAGGCAGGATGGTGACGGTGGGTGAGAGGGTGCTGAGCTGGGAGAGGCTGGGGACAGCCAAGGGGCCGCGTGCAAGGGGCAGGTGGACAAAGGGCAGAGGTGGAATGTGACACGCAGGAGTTTGCAAATCAAATCTTGGGTGCAACGCGGTCAACTTTCCGAAAGTCACTGAATTGCACTCTTAAGTGAATTTTAAGATCTATAAATTACACCTCCACGAGGTTCTGAAAATGCAGTTAGAAGAAAAGCAAGTCCCAACTGTTCTGGGAAGTCGTGAATCCGGGAGGGGAGCACATTCCAGAAAGAGGGCCCCCCAAGCGAAACCTGGGGGCCCGAGGGTGAGCCTCGCCGATGTCGGGGACGGAGCGGGGCGGGGAGGAGCTGGCAGGTTCTCAGACCAGGCACGCCGCTGGGCGCCGACCCGTGCCGAGCGGTGCAGGCGCCTTCGTGTCCTGGAGCGGCAGTCCCAGGGGGAGAGAGGTTAGCCGCCTTGGGGGAAACTGAGGCACAGAGGGGCCACGCAGATCTCAGAGTCACATCACCAGCCAGGAGGTAGACTCGGGGCCCCAAAACTTGCGCTTTACAGACGCCCTAGCCTGGGGCTGGGGCCTGGCGGCCGAGACACCGGCGCTCCCACAGCGCCATCTGCTGGCCGAACGGTGGAGCAGGTCTGGAGTGGGAAGGCGCCCTTCGCCCAAATGGGGACTGTCCTCTGCCCCCTTTCTCAGCAGTGTCTCCTCCCAGCGGCAGGTGGCAGTTAATGCCCCGCCTGGGCCTCAGCAGGAGAGGAGGCGGCAGGCAGGCTGCAAGGCCACCTCTAGGAGCGTGCTCTGGGACCCAGGGTGGCAAAGCCGGTTCCCTCCTGAGCCGGCTCGCAGATGGGAAGACCCCAGGCGTGTGTCTGTTGTGGGGCACAGGCAGAGGGTGCTTTGGGACTCCATGGGGCAGGGCTCCTGGGGCTCCCTTCCCTTAACCTGGCTCCTCGAGGACCCTGGCTCTGGGGCTTAACACGAGGGAGAGGCGAGAAAGGAGAGGCCGGGCAAACACAAGGGCGGGGCTGAGCGAGGCCAAGGTGAGTGATGAGGACAGTGGGATGTGCTGCCCACACCAGGCCCCCAGGTCTCACGGTGCCCTCTGCCATCTTTCTGGAATGTTCTCTGCTCCCCGAGCAGAGCTGCCACCAGGAAGGTGCCTCAGTGGATCACCACCCTTGGCCCTCCCAAGGCCCCATGACACCCACAGGTGAGCGACAGCATCAGAGAGTCTGAGTGACGTGCCCAAGGTCACACAGCGACTTCACAGGAAGCTGCCATGAGAACCCAGGCGGCAGGACTCCCACACAAGGAGACTGACGGCAGCGCTGGTGTGTGTGAGTCTCTGAGAGGCTCTGTTGGCACGTCTTGGTGACAACTCTGCGGCTGGTGCTGTCTGACTGTGGCTGAGCAGGCTGGGGCTGGGGCTGGGGCGGGGCCAGAAAGCTGGAGGGGAGCCGGGGAGCCGCGGGGCCCCAACACGCAGGATCCTGGGCGTGAGGCTGCGCTTTACCGAGAGAACGGAGGACAGTGGTTAGCGCTCAGGGCTGCTTTACTTTCCAACAAGCTAGGCTTTGTTGTTGTTGTTTTTAATTTGAGAGGCCGAGAGTGCTCCCACCCATTGGTTCACTCCCCAAGTGCCCAGGAGCCAGGGACCCAACCCAGGTCTCCCATGTGGGCGGCGGGGACCACCTGAGCCACCCCCTGCATCTGCAGGAGCTGGAACTGGGGCGGGGCCCGGGCTCGGACCCAGCTGGTGTCGGAACTGCTGCCACCAAACAGCCGCCCCTCCAAGCGGAGCGAGTGGGAGCCTTGCAAACCAGCTTCCGTTGTGTCTGCCTAACGTCCATCCCTCTGCTGGTCCCCAGGGTGAGTGCTGGACAGGACGGATGCTGGTGGGAGGGGAGAAGAAATGGACACAGCCGGGCTTTGTGTGCAGGGCTCGCTGGCGGGGTGGGGAGTGCAGGGAAGGGCCCAGCAGGGCTGGCGTGGGGCAGCATCGGGGAGCCTCCAGGCCACCTGTGGTCACCTCTGTGATGGCCCCTCCTTGGGGGCCCCTTGGGGCCTGAGACCCACTTCCATGCTTGGGAGCTGTTGGGATGAGCGGAGCCTGGCTGTAGATGGTCGGGAACCTGGGGAGGGGCGGTCCTCCTCTGCTGGCTTGGGGGTACCACCACGGGACCCCCTCACAGCACTGCTGGGAGCCTAAAGCAGGTGCTCAGGAAATGGTGGAGCTGCCATTACTTTAAAAACATATTTATTTATTTATTTGAAAGTCAGAGTTACAGAGAGAGAGGACAGGCAGAGAGAGAGAGAGGTCTTCCATTTGCTGGTTCATTCCCCAGTTGGCCACAATGGCTGGAACTGTGCCTACCTGAAGCCAGGAGCTGGGAGCTTCTTCCAGGTCTCCCATGCGGGTGCAGGGGCCCAAGGACTTGGGCCATCTTCTACTGCTTTTCCAGGCCATAGCAGAGAGCTGGATCGGAAGTGGAGCAGCCAAGACTCGAACTGGCGCCCATGTGGATGCCGGCATTGCAGGCAGAGGTTTTACCCGCTACGCCACAGCGCCTGCCCCCGTGAGAGCTGCCATTACTTATCAGCACGGCTACAGAACTCTGAGTGGAGAGGAGCCCTGGTCCCCGGGAGGTCCCTCGCTTCCTCAGTGCTGGGGGAGGGGGCAGGGGGTGCACCCTGGCTGCCTTAGAACTCCTTACCGTAAGCCTAGAAGGCACCTGCGCCTGTTTGACCACGAAGAGCAGGAGTCTTGGACACAGCAGGTGACAGGCGGTACGCCACGGGGCTGGGATACGAGCCGGATCTGGCTCCGGAAGCCGCGTGTCGCAGTGACGGATGGGTTCTGCCGCGCTGTTTGCTGAGCGCAACACTTTCCGGTCACCCACTAGGACCAGTCTGCTCTGGGATTGCAAATGGGCAAGGGGGCTCCGCGTCTGGGCAGAGAGACGGACGTTTAAGCAAACACCGCCACCTGGCGGCGAGTTCGGGGGCGGCATCGCCACCTGGCACAGAGATCGGAAGGGCAGAGGACCAGCGGGGAGCTGTTGGCCCCTAGAAAATGAACGGTCTCAAGCTGAGCAGGGTCTTGAAGGTTCAATAGGAGTTTGACAGGCCGGGGCGGGCAGAACCTTCCAAGGAAGGCATCATTTGTTAAAACCAGAGATTAAAGAGGAGGGTTTGGGGAGCGCATTTAGCTGTTTGCATGCTTCCCCGGCTGCAGGGTCCCTGGGCCTGACACCTGCGCCCAGTTCCTGGCTCCAGCTCCCTGCCGAGGCAGCGGCGATGGCTCAAGCAATGGAGTCCCTGCCACCCACCTGGGAGACGCAGCCGAACGCTGCAGGCATCTGGGGAGTGACCCAGCAGACAGCAACCTTCTCTCTGCTCTCAGCTTCTCAAGTAAATAAACACACGCACAGAGGAGGAGGTGGCGCGGGGGTGTTTCCGGGAAGCGGGGATTTCTGCCCGGTAGTGCACGTGGCGGTGTTTTAGAAGCAGGCCGTGGGAGCCGGCCCTTAGCCGAGCAGGTAAGACAGCCGCATCCCGCATCACGGTGCCTGGGTTCGAATCCTGGCTCCAGCTTCCTGTCATGCAGATCCTGGGAGGTGCGCTCCTGTCACTCCCATGGGAGACCTGTGAGTCCCACTCCCTGGGAGGGAGATCCCGGTTCCAGGCTTCAGCTCCAGCTCAGGCCGCCCACTGGGGGGATCTGGGAAACGCAGCAGTGGGTGGGAGTTTCTGTCTCTCTCTCTCTCTCTCTCTCTCTCATACATAAACATTAAAACAATGAAACGGAATGCACAGAATCCAGCTGTTTGTCCTTGAACAGATCCCTTAACCTCACCGAACCTCTGCTTTCTTTTCTGGAAGTTGCAGTATAATAAAACCTTCCTCACAGGGCTGGTCCGAGGGTTCAATGAGATCATCTCTGTGACGCGCTCCATGAATACCGCTCGTTATTGCTTTTAGTTCCTCTGATCGTGAGCCTTTACTTAAACAAACGAAAGCCAAGGGCCGGAGCTGTGGTGCGGAGGTTGAGCCTCCACCTGCGACACCAGCATCCTGTGCAGGGCGCTGCTTTGAGTCCCGGCTGCTCCACTTCCACCCAGCTCCCTGCTACTGCACCCGGGAAAGCAGCAGAGGATGGCCCGAGTGCTTGGGCCCCTGCACCCACGTGGGAGAGCTGGGTGGAGTTTTGGGCTCCTGGCTTCAGCCTAGCCCAGTCCCGGCCATTGTAGCTACTTGGGGAGAAAAACCAGCAGATGAAAAATCTTTTTCTCTTTGTCTCTGTCATTCTACGTTTCAAATAAATAAAATAAACCTTTAATAAATAAATTTTTAAAACCACAGGCAAATTCCTCTTACTCGGTGGGCTCCTAGAAGTATGGTCAGGAAGAGGAAATTCGCATTTGAGAGGCACCAGTGGGCGACAGATACCAGGGACCGGCCTGACCAGCGTTTCTCGCGTGCTGTGACTTAGTGCCTAAGATGCCTGCGTCTCAGCCAGTCATCATCAAACACCCGAGGCAGGTACGTCCGGTCTTACAGGATCTTACAGGAGAGAGATTGAGGCTCAGAGAGGTGCAGCCGCTTGCCTGCGGTCACACAGCTCCACAACGCTTGAACTCACGGCCAACCACTGCTTGCAGTTTCCCTCTCGGAATGTCGGTTTCCTTAAGGGGAGAAACAGAGCCTCCACCCGACTTCACAAAGTTGTTAATCATTAAATTATAAAATTAGGTCCGGTGGAATGCGGGGAGGGGAGTTCTCTGGGCTCGGGCAGACCTGGGCTCTAAACCCGGCTCGCCAAGCTGCTTGCTGGGTGGCCTTCGTCACATCACCGCCCCTCTCAGAGCTCCGGTCTGCTTGTGGCAAGAGTGGGGAAACCAGGTCACACCTACCTGGAGTAAACGTGCACCTGGACCTCCGTGGGCGGGGGCAGCTGGCCTGGGACTGCACAGAGCAGGTGCGCGGGGGACTCCGCAGCAAGTGTCCTCAGTGATATCCACTGGGACTCACACCCCACCTGCCAGGGCCTGCCTCCCGGAGCACAGCGCGCCCCTCTGCCTCCCCACTGCCGGGAGAGAGCTTCGGTGGCCTGATCCACCAGCGGCAAACACAGCAAAGCCCTCAGAGGAGTGACTTGTGTTCAGATCCCAGTCATGAGTCACGTCACGTCCCTGAGCCTTGGTTTCCCCATCTGAAAAGTAGGAGAACATCAACCCACCAAGGGGGTTCGGAGAGGGTGTCAACCCCCCCCCCCAAGGCTCTCCTACCCCTCCCACCCGCCTGCAGACAATGAGCGCCACACTTAGAGCCGCCTTTCCGGCACCTTCTAAGGCATCCTCGCCGCCCACAGCCCTGCAGTGCGGCACAGAGCTGGGCACAGCGCTGCTGGTCTCCTCGAGGCTCTGCCCCTGCAGGTGCGGCAGGGCTCGCACAGGCAGGCACCTGCCTCATACAGCACGGCCCCCGCGCCCTGTGCTTGAACAGAGACGCAAGAACCGAAGCCCGGCCCCCTGTTCTAGCTTTTTTTTCTTTTAATTATTTTTAAATGAATTCATTTATTTGGAAGGCAGAGCTACAGAGAGAGAGGGAGAAAAAGAGAGAGAGAAAGAGGTCTTCCATCTGCTGGTTCACTCCCTCAAATGGCTGCAACAGCCAGAACTTGGTGGATCTGAAGCCAGGAGCCAGGAGTTTCTTCCAGGTCTCCCACAAGGGTGCAGGGGCCCTAGGACTTGGACCATCTTCTACTGCTTTCCCAGGCCATAGCAGAGAGCTGGATTGGAAGTGGAGCAGCCAGGACTCGACCCAGTGCCCATATGGGATGCCAGCACTGCAGGCTGGGGCTTTAACCCTCTGTGCCATAGCACCATCCTGAGAGATTGATTTTCCATCTATTGGTTTAGCCAGGGCTGCTCTAGGCTTGAGTCAGGGGCCAGGAACTCCATCCCAAATGAGTGGCAGGGCCCCGGGCACTTCAGCCATCACCTGCTACCTCCCAGCATACGCATTAGCAAGAACACAACTGTATGAAAACATAGAGTTGTATGAACACAACTCTATGAAAAAGCAGAAACAACGCTGAAAAAATAAAAACTAGGGCAGACGCTGTGGCACAGTGGGTTAAGCAGCCCCTTGCCGTGCCCACATCCCATAGCGGGGCTCCAGTTTGAGTCCCAGCTACTCTGCTTCGAAGTCAGCTCCCTGCTAGTGTGGCTTGAGCACTTCAGTCCCTGACACCTGTGTAGGAGACCGGGGTGGAGTTTCCGGCCCCTGGCTTGGGCCTGGCTTTGCAGGCATTTGGGAAGTGAACAAGCGGATAGAAGCTCTCTGTCTTTCCCTCTTTCTCTGTCACTACACCTTTCACAAAAATAAATTTAAAAATCTTTTTTTAAAAAAAAAAGCAGAAACTTTTCCATTTTTAGAACTGTCATCAAGGATATCCAGCACGGGGCCAGTGGGATAGCAGGTAAGGCTGCTGCCTGAAGGACTGGCATCCCATGTGGGCGCAGGTTCGAGTCCAGGCTGCTCCGCTTACAATCCGGCTCTCCGCTATTATGCCTGGGAAGGCAGCAGAAGATGGCCCAAGTCCTTGGGCCCCTGTACCCATGTAGGAGACCTGGAGGAAGCTCCTGGCTCCTGGCTCCTGGCTTTAGATCTATCCAGCTCTGCCATTGCAGCTATTTGGGGAGTGAACCAGCAGATGGAAGACCTCTCTCTCTCTGCCTCTCTCTGTCTGTAACTCTACTCTCAAATAAATAAATAGATTGAGAGAGAGAGAGAGAGAGAGAGAGAGAGAGAGAGAGAATCTGTATATTAAGGGAAGCAATGGCAAAATAAGCTCTCAATTCTAGAACAAATTTGGGCGTTGCCTTCTCTGTTGAGCCAAGAGAGAAATGATTTTTATTCAGTCCAGAAAAGACATTTTATAGGAGAAACCTTGAGAAGATGGAAACAAGAGATACGGAGATATCCTAAGTGCTTTTTATTGGGAAGATTTTTCTCCAATCCATGCTTCCCAATTCCGACTGTGGGATTGCCGGGTCCTGCTGTCACCAGGGCATCTGAGTCAGGGCTGATGACACACTGTGACCTTTCTGCTGAGCAGGGCCCCACCCAACCAGGTCCTCACTCGAGGGGTGCTGCTGCCCCCAAGCCCCAGCCTGCCGTCCTCCTCCAGCCTGACTCACGCAGTCCCTGCGGCTCATTGTGTCCTTAGCCTCTCTGGGCCTCAGTCTCCTCGTCTCTGGAATGGGGAAAACATTCTCCCCCTCTTAAGGGTGGCTGTGAAGATGAGACGAGGTCACGGGTAGCAGCACCAGGTACAGGGCAGGTGCTCGAGGGATGCTGGGCAAATTCAAACTTGCTTCCAAGTATGCCAGCAGGCAGCTGGACCGGAAGCAGAGCAGCTGGGACTTGAATGGGCACTCCAATATGGGACACTGACGTTGCGAGCAATGGCTTAGCCCACTGTGCCACAATGCCAGCCCCACGGGTTCTCTTTGAAAAGTAGTAGATGATGGGCCGGCGCCGCGGCTCACTAGGCTAATCCTCCGCCTAGCGGCGCCGGCACACCGGGTTCTAGTCCCGGTTGGGGCGCCGGATTCTGTCCCGGTTGCCCCTCTTCCAGGCCAGCCCTCTGCTGTGGCCAGGGAGTGCAGTGGAGGATGGCCCAGGTGCTTGGGCCCTGCACCCCATGGGAGACCAGGAAAAGCACCTGGCTCCTGGCTCCTGCCATCGGATCAGCGCGGTGCGCCGGCCGCAGCGCGCCGGCCGCGGCGGCCATTGGAGGGTGAACCAACGGCAAAGGAAGACCTTTCTCTCTGTCTCTCTCTCTCACTGTCCACTCTGCCTGTCAAAAAAATTAAAAAAAAAATTAAAAAAATTAAAAAAAATAAATAAAAAATGAAAAGTAGTAGATGGGTTGGTGCTGTGGCGCTGTGGGCTAAGCCTCTGCCTGCAGCACCGGAATCCCCTATGGGCGCCGGTTCAAGTCCTGGCTGCTCCTCTTCCAATCCAACCCTCTGCTATGGGAAAGCAGTAGAGAATGGCC
The DNA here is from genome assembly GCF_051225735.1 of Oryctolagus cuniculus. NCBI lineage: Eukaryota > Metazoa > Chordata > Mammalia > Lagomorpha > Leporidae > Oryctolagus > Oryctolagus cuniculus. The sequence continues at coordinate 148,069,362 of NC_142873.1, read as the reverse complement.
CAAGTCCTTGGGCCCCTGCCACCCACATGGGAGACCCGGATGGAGTTCCTGGCTGCTGGCTTCATGTCAGCTCAGCTCTGGCCATTGCAGCCATTTGGGGAGTAAACCAGCAGATGGAAGACCTCTTTCTCTCTCGTCTCTGTAACTCTACCTCTGGAATAAATAAATAAAATCTTTTTTTTTTTTTAAAGAAAAGGAGTAGACACCGAGTCCTCATGGAATAAAGAGGAGATAGTTCATGCAAGAAGACACACGTAGAAAATTATTGCTTTGTAAAAGCGTCATTTTGATGGTAATTATGGAAATGTGAAACAATTACTTTAAGCTCTCTCCTTTTTTCCCATTAAAATTAATGAAGATAAAAGGTGTAAATTATACCATTTAATCTCTCAACAGCCTGTGGATCGTTCTCAGGCTGCCTGGGCTTAAATCCTGGCTGCACCCCTTACCATCTGTGGGTTCCTGGGCAAGTACATTCTGCGTGCTTCAGTTTCCTCCTCTGTTACACGGGATGAAGAGCAGTGCCCGCCTCCCAGGTTGTTTCCGAGGGACAAATGCAATAGTGGCCGCGGAGGCTTGGCACAGGCCTGGCACGGGGTAGGGGCTCAGCATCTGTGGACTCGGATTACTCCCTGCATTTATACGAGGCTCAGAGAGGGTAAACTGGTCCAAACGGCCCAGCCATGAAGGATTGGCACCAGGACTGACGCTCCAGAGTCTTCTTCTTCCGAGCTGTCCCCCTGCATGGCTCAGAGTCCCCTGGGAGACCCCACTTCCCTTGCACTGGTGAGTCTGGGGCCCTGTGGGCTCTGGGTTGTTCCTCCAAATGGACCCCTCCCTGTCCTCCGGGCATTGGCCGTGCCTGGGCCACACTGTGGTGAGGCCTTGTGGCTGGCTGGTGACTGAGAACTCCCTTGGGCTGAACTTGAGAGGCAGTGGTCCCTGCCCTTGGTGAGAACGGGCACCTGGCCCTGGAAAGGAGGGGGGCGAGGCTGGTGATGAGGAAGCGGGTACCGGATGAAGGACACGGTGTGACAATGGAAGAGACAAGGGACGTGGGAAAGTGAGAAGGGAGCAGGCACAAGGGTGTGGTGTGATTTCTGTTGCTGATAAGATGAAGACGGGTGAGTGAGAAATGAAGGAGGTTATTATTATTATTTTTTTTTTGACAGGCAGAGTTAGACAGTGAGAGAGAGAGAGAGAGAAAGGTCTTCCTTCCATTGGTTCACCCCCGAAATGGCCGCTATGGCCGGCACGCTGCGCTGATCCGAAGCCAGGAGCCAGGTGCTTCCTCCTGGACTCCCATGCAGGTACAGGGCCCAAGCACTTGGGCCATCCTCCACTGCCCTCCTGGGCCACAGCAGAGAGCTGGACTTGAAGAGGAGTAACTGGGACAGAATCCAGCGCCCCAACCGAGACTAGAACCCGGAGTGCCGGCTCCACAGGCAGAGGATTAGCCTAGTGAGCCGCAGCACCAGCCTTAAATACATAAATCTTTAAAAAAAAAAAAAAAGGCGTTTCACCTGCCTGACCCCTGGAGGTACTGAGTTGGCAACAAGTGCTTCCCACAGGCAAGCATTTGGGTTGGGCCGTGCTCCCTTGGTTGGTGAGAACAGCCAGAGTGGAAGGCGTTCGGCACCTCTGCCCATCCCAACGCCCAGTCAATGTCAGTGCCCCTTACCCTATTTGGTGGGCCTGGGGGCGAGGCCAGGATCCAACTCAGTAGCCATAGCCACAGCCACAGCCCAGGACCTCCTGCAGACTTGGTGTTCACTGAGCCCTCGTTCCCTCCCAGTCAGTCCTCCCCTGAGCACCTGCTGTGCACCAGCACCACCTGGACACTTCCTATCCATGACCTCATCTACCACCCAGCGCACCATGGACGTCCGTATCATGAAGCCCATTGGAGAAAGGCTGAGGCTTGAGGCCAGCAGTTAAGAGACTCAGCTGGCTGGTGCCGCAGCTCACTTGGCTAATCCTCTGCCTGTGGCGCCGGCACACCGGGTTCTAGTCCCAGTCAGGGCGCCTGATTCTGTCCCGGTTGCTCCTCTTCCTGTCCAGCTCTCTGCTATGGCCCGGGAGTGCAGTGGAGGATGACCCAAGTGCTTGGGCCCTGCACCCACATGGGTGGCCAGGAGAAGCACCTGGCTCCTGGCTTCGGATTGGCGCAGCGCTGGCCATAGCGGCCATTTGGGGGGTGAACCAATGGAAAGGGAAGACCTTTCTCTCTGTCTAACTCAGCCTGTCAAAGAGAGAGAGAGAGAGAGAGAGAGAGACCCAGCTAAGGTGCCTGCATCTAGGGTCAGGGTTGGTGCAGCTGTGAAGCCACAACTTGGGACACCTGCGTCCCATACGGAGTCGCTGGGATACAGTCACCCAAATTCCTGCCTGACTAATAAGTCAAAGTAAACATGCATTTTCAAAATGGATGAAGGCATAAGGCTGGCATAGTTTGTTGCCATAACATTATTGCGAGTGTGCGGAGTCTGAACTGAAAGCCATGAGAAGTGGGAGGGGGAGGTGCTTTCTGCCCAGGGACCCAGGGCAGCCTTCGAGAGGGTGACTGATGGGCCGGGGCTCAGAGGACAGGAAGGGCTGCCATGTGCCAGGCAGGCAATATTAAGGGAGGGCGTTGTTGGCTTCTTTTTAAAAATATTTATGTATTTGAAAGGAAAGGCAGAGTGACAGAGGGAGAGAGAGAGAGAGACAGGGAGACGCTCCATCTACTGGTTCACTCCCAAAATGCGCACAAAGTCCAAGGATGGGACAGGCCAAAGATAGGAGCCAGGAGCCAGGAGCCAGGAACTTCTCCTGGGTTTCAGGAGCCCAAGCACTTGAGCCATCACCTGCTGCCTTCCCGGGTGCATTAGCAGGAAGGTGGAGTAGAAGCGGAGCAGCCAGGACATGAACCGGCACTCTGATATGGGATCCTGCTGCTGCAAGCCTGCTGGTGTCACAAGTGGCAGCTTCAACCTGCTGTGCCCCAGTGCTGGCCCCAAGAGAGGGAAACGTGTTGGCCCATACCTGGAGGTGTGGAGACAAGGGGACTGTTCTGAGGCCTACTGCAGCCTGGTAGGTAGAGAAGACAAGACTCAGGACTGAGAACTTGACTTCAGAACCCGTGCTCTTAACCCCTGCCCAGGCTGCTTCCCGCATAATAAACAGTGAGGGCCACCCCAGGTCCTTTCAGGTTAGGAGCAGGGAGATGACTGAGTAGGTGAGGCAGGGAGGTCAAGAATGAATCAGGTGATCGGTCAGTCAGTCAAGGACAAGCAGGGAGCATTCTCTGTGTGCCAGGCTCTGGCTAGACTGAGTGAGTGTTGTGTGAGACCCAGCCCCGCCCCAAACCCCACAATGCTTGCCATCTGATGCAGGAGGTCAACACACACACGTGCACACACACACGAACAGGCCCAAGGGACAGAGGGCAGAGGTGGGTGGCTGACTCCTGGCACACATCAGCCACTGGTATTTCCTCTTTCTCTCCTCCTCCAGGTACACCACACCATGGCTATATGTGGGGGATCTTGTCTCCCGTGGCAGTGGGGTTCCTGAGCTATAGGAAGGGCCTAGCAGAGAACAGTGGAAGATGGCCCAAGTCCTTGGGCCCCTGCACCCGCGTGGGAGACCTAGAAGAAGCTCCTGACTCCCGGCTTTGGATCAGCGCAGCTCCAGCCATTGTGGCCAACTGGGGAGTGAACCAATGGATGGAAGACCTCTCTCCCTCTCCTTCTCTCTCTCTCTGTAACTCTGACTTCCAAACAAATAAATAAGTATTTTTTTTAAAAAAAGAAGAATACTGCATCACCATCACCGACACCCCAGGTCACTACGACTTCCCCAAGAACAGGACCATGGGCATCTTGCAGGCACTGCCAGGCTTGCCTTGGCTCTACTGTGGGTGAGAGGTAGGGGTCCCAGGCCAACTCCGAGCTGCGGCTTCCTCCCAGGCAGACTGCACTGTGCTGGTCGTGCCAGGTGGTGTAGACGAGTTTGAGGCTGACATCTCCAAGAATGGGCAGCCGTGGGAGCACATGCCGCTGGCACGGAGCAGCTCGCTGTGGCAATCATCAAGATGGACATCGTGGAGCGGGAGCGGGGAGCTGAAGGCCTGGGACAAGACTGGTTACAGCGCCAGTGCTGTGCTCTGTGTGCCCGTCCGGGGCTGGCAGGGGAGCACATTCCGGAACCCACTGGTAAGGCAAGGACTGCCTGCAGCGGGACCGACTAGACAGGATTTCCCCGGAACGTAAGAGAATTTCCTAGTGAAACAAACGATAGGTGTTATTCTGGAGTCTTCTGGCTCCTCTGTCAAGTGCCGTGGACAGTGTGCGCTCTCCAGGCTGAGCAAGGGCTGGCCGGCCAGGCACTGTCCTTGGTGCTGCAGGCACAGCAACCTGGGAGGCACAACGGCGCCCACGGAGTTGGCGGTCTTGGGAGGAATCATCTGATGGGTGTGACACATGCCGAGAAGAAAATCCCCCACGGAGGCCGGCGCCGCGGCTCACTAGGCTAATCCTCCGCCTTGCGGCGCAGGCACACTGGGTTCTAGTACCGGTTGGGGCGCCGGATTCTGTCCCGGTTGCCCCTCTTCCAGGCCAGTCCTCTGCTGTGGCCCGGGAGGGCAGTGGAGGATGGCCCAAGTGCTTGGGCCCTGCACCCCATGGGAGATCAGGAGAAGCACCTGGCTCCTGCCTTCGGATCAGCGCGGTGTGCCGGCTGCAGTGCGCTGGCCGCAGCAGCCATTGGAGGGTGAACCAACGGCAAAGGAAGACCTTTCTCTCTGTCTCTCTCTCTCACTGTCCACACTGCCTGTCAAAAAAAAAAAAAAAAAAAAAAAAAAAAGAAAGAAAGAAAAAGAAAAAAAAAGAAAATCCCCCACGGAGTGTGGAAAGGTTAAATTACAGTTTTAGTTTAAAGCTCCTAACTCACTTTTGTGATTCTAGAAGAAGGCAATGCCTCATTCTTTTTTTTTTTTTTTTAATTTGACAGAGTTGGCAGTGAGAGAGAGACAGAGAGAAACGTCTTCCTTCCATTGGTTCACTCCCCAAATGGCCGCTACAGCCAGAGCTATGCCGATCCAAAGCCAAGAGCCAGGCGCCTCCTCCTGGTCTCCCTTGCAGGTGCAGGTGCTCAAGCACTTGGGCCATCCTCCACTGCCCTCCCGGGCCACAGCAGAGAGCTGGACTGGAAGAGGAGCAACTGGCACTAGAACCTGACGCCTATATGGGATGCTGGCGCTGCAGGTGGAGGATTAACCAAGTGAGCCATGGTGCCGGCCCCAGCAGTGCCTCGTTCTATAAAACAATGAATGTACTGATGAGCTGAGAAGAGTTTGGCTTTATAGATGGGAAAGGATGAAGAGGAGCAGCAGGTTAAGCTATGCTTGGGGCGCTGGCATCCCATATCAGAGTACTGGCTCCATGTCCCGGTTGCTCCATTTCAGATCCAGCTCGCTGCTAATGCGCCCAGGGAAGCAGCAGACGATGACCCCTGTACTTGGGCCCCTGCACCCACATGGGAGACCCACATGGAGTTCCAGGCTCCTGGCTTAGGCTTGGCATAGCCCAGGTTGTTGTGGCCATTTGGGGAGTGAACCAGCAGATCAGAGATCTCTTCTATTTCCCCTCCTTTCTCGGTCACTCTCTTTCAAATAAATAAATATTTTGAAAAATGATTACTAGGGGGCTGGCATTATGACATAGCAAATAAAGCTTCCGCCACTGACACAGGCATCCCATATGGGTGCTGGTTCTTGTCCCAGCTGTTCCAGTTCTGATCCAGCTCTGTGTAAATGACCTGGGAATAGCAGCAGACGATAGTCCAAGTGCATGGGTCCCTGCCATCCATGTGGGAGACCTGGATGGAGCTCCTGGCTCCTGGTTTTGGCCTGGTGCAGCCCCGGCCATTGCAGCCACTTACGATGTGAACCAGTGGATTGAAGATCTCCTTTTCTCTGTCTCTCCCTCTCTCTCTGTAACTCTGCCTTTCAAATAAATAAATAAATAAATAAATAAATACATCTTTTTTAATAAAAAAATCGCACTAGATTTTTCAAAGCCCCCTACTGCTGACCCCTGATCCATACTTCAGTAAGAGTTAGATACTTATAGAAACAATCATTTTCTTCCTCAGGCTACCAATGTTTGAGTCTGTGAGACAGGATGCGCCCTGTGTATCTTCTGTATTAAATATCTCGGGGCTGCTGCTGTGGCGCAGTGGGTTAAAGCCCTGCCTGAAGCACCAGCATCCCATATGGGCACCAATTCGAATCCTGGCTGCTCCTCTTCCAATCCAGCTCTCTGTTATGGCCTGGGAAAGCAGTGGAAGATGGCCCAAGTCCTTGGGCCCCTGCACTCACGTGGGAGACCCAGAAGAAGCTCCTGGCTCCCGGCTTCAGATCAGTGCAGCTCCAGCCATTGCAGCCATGTGGGGAGTGAACCAGCAGATGGAAGACTTCTCTCTCTGTCTCTACCTCTCTCTGTGGCTCTGTCTTTCAAATAAATAAAATAAAAATAAAAAATAAAAAAAAATCTCTGCTGGTCCTCCAGGGAAGATTTTCCTTGCCTAGTTCCTTCTCCCACCCACCAAAGTCTTCCTTGATCCCTGGTCTCTGTCCCCCACCCTTTTGCCTTCTGCAACTTGGAGTCGGGTGAATCCTCCAAAGAGGCAACTGCCAGATTCCCAGTTATGGGATCCACCTGGTGGGTCGGGACGGGCGTGGGGCAGTGCTGGTGCTCAGGGCTGTGGGCGTTGGAGGGGTGGCCGTGCCCCAGTAGGAACACTGTCCCTGTGATCTTCGCTGAGGGCAGCAGGACAGTCGGGAACTCAGGCAAAAAGAGCTGGTGTGAAACGTTCATGCTTTCAACCATTGTAACCAAAGATCTTCAACGTCACTGCCTCACTCTTCTCATGTGAAAAATGGGTCTGATGAGGTCCACTGTGGCTTGGCAGGAGAATTACCATGAGCTGCCATGTACAACTCCAGTTATCATTTATTAGGCAGACAGTTGGCCCAGCGATTAGGACACCTGCAACCCTGGGATTGATTCCAATTCCAGCTTCCTGTCAATGCAGAGTCTGGGAGGGAGCAGCTGATGGCGCAAGTAGTTGGGTCCCTAGGAACTACGTAGGAGACCCCGACTGAGTTCTTGGTTCCCAGGCTCAGTCAGGCCTAGACCTGGCCAATGTGGACTTTCCAAGAGGTTTTTTAAATTTCTTTTTGAAGGGGGGGGCACGAGCTCCCATCTTCTGGTTCACTCCCCAAATGCCTAGAACTATCAAGGCTTGGCCAGGTCAAAGCCAGCAGCCAGTAACTCCACCTGGTCTCCCACTTGGCTAGCAAGGACCCAAGCACCTAAGGCCTCACCACTGCCTCCCAGGGTGAGCATTAAAAGGAAAGTGAATAGGAAGTGAAGGCAGGACTTGATCCCAGGCACGCCGAGAACAAGAGAAGAGGTTGCCCAAGTGGTATTTCTTTTTTTTTTTTAAGATTTATTTGTTGGAGGCCGGCGCCGCGGCTCACTAGGCTAATCCTCCACCTTGTGGCGCTGGCATACCGGGTTCTAGTCCCAGTCGGGGCGCCGGATTCCGTCCCGGTTTCCCCCCTTCCAGGCCAGCTCTCTGCTGTGGCCAGGGAGTGCAGTGGAGGATGGCCCAGGTGCTTGGGACCTGCACCCCACGGGAGACCAGGATAAGTACCTGGCTCCTGCCATCGGATCAGCGCGGTGCGCTGGCCGCAGCTTGCCGGCCGCGGCGGCCATTGGAGGGTGAACCAACGGCAAAGGAAGACCTTTCTCTCTGTCTCTCTCTCTCACTGTCCACTCTGCCTGTCAAAAAAAAAAAAAAAGATTTATTTGTTGGGGCTGGCACTGTGGCATAGCAGGTAAAGTGCCGGCATCCCTTATGGGCTCTGATTTGAGACCTGGCTGCTTCAGTTCTGATCCAGCTCTGCTTTGGCCTGAGAAAGCAGTAGAAGATGACTCAAGTGCTTGGAGCCCTGCACCCATGTGGGAGACCCAGAAGAAGCTCCTGGCTCCTGGCTGCAGGCTGACCCAGACCAGGCCATGGAGGCCACTTGGGGAGTGAACCAGCGGATGGAAGACCTCTCCTCTCTCTCTCTCTCTCTCCTGCATCTCTGCAACTCAGTCTCTAGGCAGCAGAACCCACTACACCACATTGCGGTCCCAGATCATCACTCTTTTAAACCCACCACTGCATTGGAGTTGTGCACAGCTCACATTGTGACAGAATCAATCTGCACAGCTGATTTAACGTGGTCTTGGCAATGTTATCACGCAAGATCCATCTGGTGCGGAGACTGTGCGGGGAGAGAGGGTCAAGGGGGTTCAGTTGTCAAACTGTTTTTGGAAATCCTGGGTCCTGCCTGCAGTTCCAGTACCGTCCGCTAGGGGTAAGGCGGCGCCACAGCGCCGCGCCTCGCCAGACGCGCCTCTCTGCCTCTCCCTCTCGCTAGTTAGCTTGGGACGAGAGCACGCCTCCCGGCCCATAAGGCGCTGGGCCGGAAAACCCGCCCTCTCTTCCTGTTCTCCATCATGGCGGTGAGTAGCTTCGGCCTGCGTTCGCTTGCCTTCATCCGTGTCCATCCATGGCTGGCCGGGCCCGGGGCCACTGCTTTGCTCGCAGCCCGAGGAGCACGGGGCCCACGACGCTGGCCGGGCCGAAACCGGCAGGGCCGTGCGGGCCGAGGCCGCAGACTTGGCTCCTGTCACTGCTGCCCACTTCCTAGGAGCGGGCTTGGAGCGGCCGCCCAGAGGGCTGGCAGGCATGGCCGTGGGCTGGCGCGAGGGCGAGGGGCGCGCCGCGGGCCCCCAGACACGGGGTCTGGGCCGTGCCCCGCAGCCCGGTGCTCGGCAGCCCTGGGTTTCTGCTTAGCGGGGGGCGCTAGCCAGGCCTCTCGCCTCGGGCAGCTTCGAAAGGGGTGGGGGGCGTCGCGTAGCCACGTGTTTCCTCGCCAGTTCTGCGCCCTCCCGCCCTGCCTTTAATCGGCCGTAGAGTGGGGGCGCTTGGTCTCCTGCTTACCGAGCCCCTGGCGGTCGTCCGAGGCGTCTGGGGCTTTAACCCGCGTCGCCTGCGCTGTGTTTGCGGCCACCGTGCGCCCCGGGGTGGAGAGGGACGGACGCTCCCGGGCTGGGCCCGGCCGGGTGCTCAGTGCCGCGCTCCCCTGTTGCAGCAGGACCAAGGTGAGAAGGAGAACCCCATGCGGGAACTTCGCATCCGCAAGCTCTGCCTCAACATCTGTGTGGGCGAGAGTGGAGACAGACTGACCCGGGCGGCCAAGGTGTTGGAGCAGCTCACAGGCCAGACCCCTGTGTTTTCCAAAGGTGAGTGCTGGCGGCCCGGCGCGCCTGGGCGGGCACCCGCATGCCAGTGACAGGCCGGCTCCCCTAGAAGCATCCTGGGAGTTTGTGGTGCCAGAGCACCGTGCTTCACGTGAGCAGGTTCAAGCTCAGAGGAGCCCAGGTCAAGGTTTCCCAAGTAACCAGGATGTTGTGAAAAGGGGTTGGGCCTCGGCGCAGGCACACCGGGTTCTAGTCCCGGTTGGAGCGCCGGATTCTGTCCCGGTTGCCCCTCTTCCAGGCCAGCTCTCTGCTGTGGCCAGGGAGTGCAGTGGAGGATGGCCCAGGTGCTTGGGCCCTGCACCCCATGGGAGACCAGGAAAAGCACCTGGCTCCTGGCTCCTGCCATCGGATCAGCGCGGTGCGGCGGCCATTGGAGGGTGAACCAACGGCAAAGGAAGACCTTTCTCTCTGTCTGTCTCACTGTCCACTCTGCATGTCAAAAAAAAAAAAAAAAGGGTTGGGCCTGATCAGGGGTTAGGGCCTTGTAGGCTGCATTACAGACAGGGCTGTGTACCTACATAGCACGGGTTCCAGTCCCGGCTCCACCACGCCTAGTCTGTTGCTTTGGGCTGTCTCGACCTCAGCTTCTATATTAGTGTGAAGTGGAGAGTGGGACGTGCCTCGTGAGATTGAGGATGGGTTCGTCTGTGAGGTGCAGGATTCGCAGTGCTTGTGTTCTGCCTGTTACAAGCTGTGATCCTGGACGAGTAATTAACCTCAAAGACCCCGTTTGCAAAGTGGGGATAGGAATGCAGTACTGGCAAGGATTAGCTCTTGGTAACATTTTATTGAGACTGCGGTGACAGTGGCCTGACTTGGGAGCCTCTCTGGCCTGTTCTGGCTGTGAACTTGGCGCCCCTGACACTTGGATGTTAGCGTTTTGAGGTCTTGGTTGCTAAAATATGGCTGGATTATTTGGAAGCTTGCTGTGGGTGAAATGGAGCCGTGAGTGGACCTCCGCCTTGGAGAGTGTGGGTGGGTAGTTAAAGGCTCTGGTGGAGATGGTGCTGAGGGACACGGGAGGGCAGTGGGGCCGTGGCAACTCCTGACCCCTTGTTACGCCTGCCTGCAGCCAGGTACACTGTCAGGTCCTTCGGCATCAGGAGGAACGAGAAGATCGCCGTCCACTGCACAGTCCGCGGGGCCAAGGCAGAAGAGATCCTGGAGAAGGGTCTGAAGGTGAGGCCGCACTGTCCTTGGGCGCCCTGCTAGCTTATTGTCCCTTTGATGGGGCTTTCTCTACGCTGAAACTGTCCTCTGGTGGTTCAGAACGTGACCTAGGGGTCCCTTTTGTGCCTCTGCTTTCGTGGGTTTTCCCTGCCCTTCGAAAGTTGGGCAGTTTCAGTGGGAACTGTAGTTGGGGTGTGGTTTGCTGTAGTGGGGGATTAAGGCTGTGTTCCGAGCCAAGTTGCATTGAATTTCATGTTTGCTGTGGGGTGCTAAGTGTTATTTTGGAAGGAACTAAAAATGACAATGAATGTGGTTGTTTTCCCCTCAGGTGCGGGAGTATGAGTTAAGGAAAAATAACTTCTCAGATACTGGAAACTTTGGTTTTGGGATCCAGGAACACATCGATCTGGGAATCAAATATGACCCAAGCATCGGCATCTACGGCCTGGACTTCTACGTGGTATGAATGTGTCACTCGAGGGGAGCCTGGTTTTTGTGTGTGCCATCTTGGTGTTCATGTGTTGGCTTGGAGCTTTGCGTATCGCCTGTGTGTTCTCCCCCTTGGCAGGAAGCGCCTCGCTACGGCAAGTGTAGGGGTTCAGTGTGAGCCTGGTAGACGAGGACCTGGGTGTTGAGAAGTTTACTTACAGTCTAGGACCTGTCGGGCACCAGCATGGCGCCAAGGTGCATGGAGGAAGTGTCCGTCCAGCCAGGGAATGGGAGGGGTGCTGCTTCCTGAGGAGGGGGCTGCTAATACAGATAGAGCCGTGTGCGTTCCTGCCATGTCTTAATCCAAATGTAAAACTAAGTGTTCAGACATGGGAGGAGCAAGATGTATATTAGTGCTTCTCAGAATTATTTTTAAGTTCTCTATAGAGCGCATGTTGGGAAAGATCTTTTGTTACTTTTAAAAAAAGAAAAGTGCTCTGGAGATTGAGCGGTAGTGGAGGGTCCTTGGCACCATTGGAAGTTAGAAAGTTCCAGACTGTGAAACCGATCTGTACTGTGGCGGCGGTGTGTGGCCTGGGGGGCTGGTGACAGTTCTGTCAGTCCGTGGGTCTTGCTTCAGAACCCTCTGGGCAGCCGAGCGACTAGCTCAGGCTCCAGCGTGTGTCTTGTCTGTCCGCTCCTGAGTCCGAGCTGGCCAGGTGACTGTTGGTTATTCCTGGGACAGGTGCTGGGTAGGCCAGGTTTCAGCATCGCAGACAAGAAGCGCAGGACAGGCTGCATTGGGGCCAAACACAGAATCAGCAAAGAGGAGGCCATGCGCTGGTTCCAGCAGAAGGTAACCGTCGTTTATCCCCAGTGGCGGGGTGTGGCATTGGTGAACAGAGTTGGGTTTGGGGGTGCAGAATGTAGCACCCTTTGGTGGGGAGCTTCTTTGAAGATAGGCTGTTTGGGCAGCTTGGCAGATGGGGGCTCCTGGGGTCAGTGGTTTACAAGAACAGCCAGAGCTAGGGCTTCTCCCCGCCTCATCGTGGGCAACTAGAAGGGAGGCTTCAAGGGAGTCCCTTTTTCTTGGGTTGTAGTGCAGCTGAGCAGTGTAGCAGTTGAAGCCAGCCGCCTGTTAAGTCCTGAAACAATGTGGGATTTGGAGCCAAAGTTCATGTATCAGAGTTAAATTTTCAAGTACTAGCCATTGCTGAATTGTTGCTGTTGCTGCTTGTTCTGAAAAAACCAAATCTCTTCTCTTTCAGTATGATGGGATCATCCTTCCTGGCAAATAAATTTCCGTTTCTATCCAAAAGGCCAATAAAATGTTTTCAGTGAAATATGCGGTACGGTTGTGTGTTTCTGTGCGCGGAGCCTGGCCTTACTCGAGTCCTTGGACCTCAAGCCACTTAAAGCTGCGTTGGGAATAGCTGGTAACAGCCCTGCCGCCCCGATGGGATGCCAGGTTTCCTGGCAGCGCCAAGCCCGCCCTGTAGTGCAGCCTGTGCAGTGGCCCCTGTGAGCTGGTTCTAGTGGGGCGGGGGTGGCGGGGGATTGGATTTCAAGCCTTGGGTCAAGGCAGTGCCCGGTGCCCTGCACTCTGGGGCTGTGTTCTCTGGTGGGTTCTTAGCCCTGCTGTGCAGTGAAGGGACACAGACTTTGGTATGATGCTTGCATAGTTTTTGGTTTAACTGTTGAGGCTCGGGTCTGCTGTGAAAGGAAGAGACTTTCTAGGGCTGCTGAGGGACCAGGCTGAGGAGAGGGCAGTCTTTTGAGGCGGATCGTCTGGATTTGATTTCCAGCGCGGCCTTTTCCTGCGTCACCTTGAATAAGTTAGTAATAGACCCCAGTTTGCTTCTCTACGAGAGCAGTGAAAATAGCAGCGTCCCTCAGAATGTTACGTGGCTTGATGGCTCGTGCGGTGCTTAGGCTAGTGCCTTGCTCAGTGCAGGGGCGGGGTATTTTGTCTGTGTGTGTCCGGATCTAAGAAACGTTAGCTTTGGCGTGAAGATGGAATTTTTGTGCCTGTGGTGATTTTCTAGATGAGTGAAACAATGACGTTCAGAAGCCACCACTTCTCTGACTAACCCAGTAGTTGGACATTGATTGATTTTTGGTTTTGGGTTTAAATTTTGAACACATGTTAATTCATCTCAATAATGTACTCATTTGGGACTGAGTTCAGCTGTTCTCTGGCCACACTGTTAAATGTTTTAAGATTTATTTTATTTGTTTGAAAGGATTACAGACAGGTAGAGAAGGAGAGGTCTTCCATTGGCTCGTCCAGGAGCCAGGAGCTTTCTTCAGGCCTCCCATGTGGGTGCAGGTGCCCAAGGATTTGGCCCATCCTCCGTTGCTTTCCCAAGTGCATTAGCAGGAAGCTGTACTGGAAGTGGAGCAGCCAGTGCCCATATGGGATGCTGGCCTGGGGCTTTAACCTGCTGTGGCACAGTGGGTTAATGCCCTGGCCTGAAGCACCCATCCCATATGGGCACTGGCTGCTCTACTTCTGATCCAGCTGTCAGCTATGGCCTGGGAAAGCAGTAGAAGATGGCCCAAGTCCTTGGGCCCCTGCACCTGCATGGGAGACCCAGAAGAAGCTCCTGGCTTCGGATTGGCACAGCTCTGGCCGTTGTGGCAAATTGGGGAGTGAACCATCGGACAGAAGACCTCTCTCTGTGTAACTGACTTTCAAATAAATCTTGTTTTAAAAAATGGTTTTCTAATTTGCTGTCTTTGTGGGTGTTCTAAAACCTGGAGATTACTCTGTGTATCTTTTTGGTTTGCTAATGGAAACATGACCATATCCAGTTGGCTCAAGGAGAGGATTGTACAGTGTGTTGTTGTAAGTTGCACGCAAGTGTCATTCATTCCTCAGTCTTTAGCATAGGGCTAGGGCTACTGCTTCATAAATGAATGAGAAATCTACAGCTGGAATAAACCTGAAGACATAATCGGTGCAATATCATTTTTATGCTATAAACCTGCCTCTTTGAATGGACCTGTGTTTTCTACTTGTTCCGTTGACTTCTCATTTAAAAAAAGAAAATAGGACTTCTGGGCTCCTGACCCTGGCAGAAGCCCTGTTGGGAGCTCAGAGCTCTAACTAATGCCAGGCTGTCTAACTGGCAGTAAGGTTTTGTCAGGAGAGTGTCTGGGGTACTGGGGCAAGTGGGGACATGTCAGAGCCAGTGTAGAGCAGCTGGTGGCAGGATGCTCGCCCCTGTTCTGGTTAGGAGCTTAAGTTCAAATGCATGTCCCACTGGGGTCTAAAGCGTTGTTTGTGGTTGAGCTTGTAGCCAGTGGGTTGAGAGGGTCACCTGGGAGTTTGTGAAACTTGGCCACACCTCAGCCTACTGAACAAGAATCTGCCTTTTAGCAAGAACCAGACAGTACATGCACGTACTATAAAGTAGTAATACCAGTACGGGGGAGGGGAGGGGGCATGATCTCCAAAGAGATTTTAATAAATTTAGTTAAAAAGTTGTTGCCTTGTGGTTATTTTCCCCATTTTGGAAGTGGAGCACTGTTCAGTGGCCCTCTGCCTCAGTGAGTGTCTGGTATCCCTAGCGCACATCTCTGTCCAGTACCAGGCCCAGAAGTACTGCCTGGCTAAAGGAATGTCCTGGGGCAGAGCTCTTGAGCTGGAGCATGACTGCCCAGCCCTGAAACTGGACTGCTGTGGGGTCAGTGTCAGACACTGCTGTTCAGGATAATCCCGCAGGAGCCAGTAAGTAACTGCGGCGGGGATGTGGGCAGGAGGTCCTTGCTGTTGGAGCAAGCCAGTAGGAGGGAGTGGATCAGGTCAGACTAGTGGAGCCAGGGCACAGTCAGCACACCATGGGGCAGAAGCTGAGAGACTTCCTGTATTGTCCCTGACTGCTGACACGTTATAGGCAGTGATGAGAGAACAGACCTGGGTGGAAGCAGTCTACGATTTATTTGAAAGGTGAGTTACAGAGAGGGAAAGCTCTTTCCAAATGGTTGCAACAGCAGGAGCTGAGCCGATCAGGAGCCAGGAACTTCTTCCCGGGCTCCCACATAGGTACAGGGGCCCAAGCACTCGGGCCATCTTCCACAGGCCACAGCAGAGAGCTGGATCAGAAGTGGAGCAGCCAGGACACAAACGCACCCATGTGGGATGCTGGCGCTGCAGGCGGAGGCTTAACCCACTGCGCCCCTGCGCTGGCCCCAGGGCTTCTTGAAGTGTGAATGTGTGTGCACACGACTGAGTCGGTCCGCAGGGGTTGTCTAGGTTAGGTAACTAGTAAAGGACGCATGCTTTTCAATGCTGAGGTCAGGCCCTCCGCCCATTGGAAATAGTGCAGGGGCCCTGGGCTGTTTTTTTGCTTTCTGCAGTTTATTTTCCCATGGTCAGCACATGATGCAATATTTTTATAATTGTTCTAGTTTACTGGCTATGGTTCCGGGCGTCCACTGAGGGTTTTAGAAATGTATGCTGTGTGCATGAGGAGGGTTTACCATAAATGGCAAACATGGGCCACGTCATTAACCTTTTAACATAAGAGGAAATGGTGGTTCGGAGCTATGCCTTTCTTTTGAACAAGCGTGGTGTGTCTTTACAGTGGCTACCTGCTATTCCATCGTAGGAGTGTGTAGGTCATGCCCGTGCAGCTGTCAGTGAATGTCAGGAACATTGTTTTCATAGCAGGGTCTCTGCTCGGACTCTGTCCAGTAAGTACCCATAAGGTCCTTGTGAGGTGTCTTAGCGCCGTTAGATGGTGCAGCGTAGCGGAAGGAATACTAGGCAGGACGAGGTCATCCACTTCCGAATATTTCCCCTGCTAGTAGGACCTCAGGCAGAGGCAAGTGGTGTGGACAGTGGCGGCCTCTGCCTTTTATCTTCTCATTTTTGTGCTTTTTGCCTTTTCCTGCCATGTACCTTCCCACTAGTCCTGATTGGTTCAATTCAGCATGAATGTCTAAGGTGCTACAGTCTACTGGTGGGTGAAGTTCCTAATAAGTAGGCTGCCGGCGGGGCCCGAGTCCTAGAGGGTTAAGGCCCAGGCCGTCTTGGTGAGTGGCTAGGTCAGGGCCCAGAAACCACCCGTAAGTAATTCTG
This sequence comes from Oryctolagus cuniculus, assembly GCF_051225735.1. Lineage (NCBI taxonomy): Eukaryota > Metazoa > Chordata > Mammalia > Lagomorpha > Leporidae > Oryctolagus > Oryctolagus cuniculus. The sequence continues at coordinate 148,053,315 of NC_142873.1, read as the reverse complement.
AGCTTCCAGCCCAGCCACTGGGGAGCAAGCTGTGCCTGGGGGTGCAGAGCCACTTCCAGAGCAACTTGTTATGGAAACCGCCGCGAGGTTGTCAGAGGGAGTCCGGCATGAGGCACTGGGGGCTCCAGGCGTGACTTGACAGTACAGGCGCAGGTGGCTTGCTTCTAAAAATCTGTGAACAGAAACGGTGGTTGTAATGGTCCCAGTTCAGTCACGAAGACTTGGCTTTAGGATGTTATGTAATTATAGTTCTCACTATTGGTAGAATTTTAAAGTTTTACTTGAGAGACCAAGAATTCACTACTTTGCGTCTACTCCCCAGATGCCTGCAGCAGCTAGGGCTGAAGCTGGGAGCTGGGAACCTGCTAATCATCCGCCTTATACCAGGTTTCTCAGGTGAATGGGATGGATCCGAGTACTGAAACCATCACCTGCTGCCTCCCACGGTACACATCAGGAAGCTGGATCAGAATGGCACTGGGACTCAAATCCAGGCTCTCCATTCTGGGGTGTGGGTGGTGTTAAATGGCTGCCCTTCAGTGGAGATTTTTATTTTTAATTTTCTAAGGATTTATTTTATTTTGAAAGTCACTGTTAGAGGGAGAGACACAGCCCCCGTATGCTCTGCCAACACATTCCTGAAGACAGCACAAAGCAAGGCTACCAAAAGGTGGAAGTGGTCTGGTCAAAGCTAAAGCTCACCAACCAGTCAAGAACAAAGGTCACAGTGACAGTTTTCTTGGCGATGCCCATGGCATTTTGCTTCTTGACTTTCTGGAGAGCCAAAGATTGATGATGTCTGCTTATTAGGAGAGTATTTTTGGGAAAAGTTAGCTGGGGCCAGCTGCCTGCAACACCAGATCCCGTATGGGCACAGGTTTGAGTCCATATTGATCCAGCTGCCTGCTAACGTGCCTAGGAAAGCCGCGGAAGATGCCCAAGGCCCAGAGGGAGCTCCAGGCTCCAGCCTCGATTGTTGCAGCCATTTGGGGAGTGAACCAGCGGATGGGAGATCTCTGTGTTTCCTCTGTCACTGTGCCTTTCAAAAGACCAGAAAACAAAACCCAAGCTTTAGCAGGAGAACCCCAGGGGAAGTTCCCCGTGAGACTCCTCCCTAGCAGTGTCCCTGCCCGTTGCTCGGCAGACAAGGGTGGTTTTCAGTGGGACGTCGTCGGGTGTCCACCTTACAGCCCCGGTCTGGCACCTTCTGCCTTATTTTTGTTTCCTAACCTTTAAACCCTCTTTAAAGCGCACCCGTATTTCTTCAGTTAATAATGTAAGAAAAGACTGCGTTGATGTGAGATCCCCAGCACTCCCTGTTCTCTGGGGATGGGCTGAATGGCTGACATCGCTGCTTATCAAGGTTTCTTGAACTTAGTGGAGTTTATGTTAGGGAATAAGTTTGTTTAATTTTTATTGCCTAATTTTTTTTTCCACTAATGCTGGCCATAACCTGTTATGGATTTTGATCCACAGGTTGAAAACAGCTGCCCTGCAGTGTACTGGGTCCAGTTTTGCTTTCTGTTTCTTCTTCCAGTTTGAGAGACAGAGATAGTGCCTACCGTGGGTTCACTCTGATGCTTGCAGTGGCGAGGGCCAAAGGTGGCGGCTAGGAAGTGAATCCAGGTCTCACGTGTGGGTGGTAGGAACCCAGTTACTTGAGCCATCACCCCGGCCTCCCAGGTCTTCATTGGAAGGAAGCTGGAGTTGGGAGCCAGAGCCAGAAATCGAGCCCAGGTGCTCCGGGGAGGCGTGTGGCATCCTGACTGCTTGGTCAGGCACTTGAGCTCCCGGATCACGCTGCAAGCAGAGGCAGAGCTTCTGAGTTAGAGGATCCAGCACTCGCTACTCACTGATGTTTGCACGACACCTGGCTGGTTACCGGAGACCTACCTGAGACGTTTGTTTTAAATACAGGCAGATTCCAGGCCCAGACCCCAGAGAGGTGGGAGCGGAACGTGGGGACGTATGATTTAGTGACTTCCTGGGTGGGACCTGTGCACAGCCAGGCGCAGGAGTTCTGGGACGCAGCTCTCTCGGTGAGGCCAGCCAGAGTGGCCGGAGGCTGCAGCTGCCGGCCGGCGTGTGGGGAGCAGGGTTTCCCCACCCCCTTCAGATGACTCCGGAAATGCTGTTGTTTGCCTGACACTTTGTTTAAACGTCACAAAATAAACTTTACAGGTTTGACAAGTTTACTTGGTTACTTTCTAGTATACTAGAAGTCATTTATTCAGTGCCTGCTGTGTGCTGGGTACAGCAGTGAATGAAGACTAAGACCCCTGTCTACAAGGAACTTGCATCGTAGTGAAGAGAGACGATACACAGTACACAAGTACATTACAGAGCATGTGAGATGGTGTAAGCTGTGGGAAGCCCTCACCCAGAGCATGAGATGAAGGAGGGGAGAGCTGGGAGAGGGGATGGCTAGAGCAAGAGCCTTGGGCAGAGGCGCAGGTGGCACAGAGCCCAGTACAGCCGGGCAGAGGGAAGAGGATCAGGTCAGAGACGAGGGGAGCAGCTGGCGCGGGGCTCTGTGGGCCGTTGCAAAGGCCGGCCCTGGCACGAGCACAAATCCCTGGCCGCAGTGAGGAGCAGTGGTGTCAGTGACCCGACTTCCTCTGAATGCTGCTGTGTCAAGAAGAGAATATGGGAGCAGGAAGAAAGTACTGTGGTTGGGGCTGGCGCTGTGGCGTAGTGGGCTGAGCCTCCGCCTCTGGTGCTGGCATCCCATACAGGCGCCGGTGAGTGTCCTGGCTGCTCCTCTTCCCATCCAGCTCTCTGCTATGGCCTGGGAAAGCAGTGGAGACCCAGAAGAAGCTCCTGGTTCCTGCCATTGCAGCCATTTGGGGAGTGAACCAGCAGATGGAAGACCTTTCTGTCCCTCCCTGTATCTGTAACTCTACCTCTCAAATAAATCTTTTAAAAAGTAAGTACTGTAGCAATCCAGGCAGTCGTACTGACTGAGTGTGGTGGCATTGGCGGTGTGAAAGGTGGTCAGATAATAGATATGTCTCCAAGGTGAAGCAGCAGGGTCTCCCTGGACAGTTGAGTGAGAGATATGAGAGACATTGAGGGCTAAAATTTCTGGGCCTAGCAGCAAGAACGGGAGTTCCTGCTTCTAGACGCAGAAGGCCATGCTGAGCAGATGTGACAGGCCCCTGGCATCCTGTTTTGCACCTGTTGTATAAGTCAGGCACCCGGGGGAAGACGAGGAGGCAGTCGGTTTGTGCAGATCTGCGTTTGGTGGCCTTGAGCATAGAGATGACCTTGACCAGATGAAACTGAGAGGGAGGGAGTGTGATGACAAGAGGAATCTTGGGAGAAGAGAAATCAGCAAAGGAGACCAAGAAGGGGCCAGGAAAGGACAAGAAGAACTAACAGTGGTATCCCAGAACTAGAGAGTGGGTGGGGGCGGGGTGTGGCGCAGCAGGGTAAGCCGCCGCCTGCAACGCTGGATCCCATATTGGAGCGCTTGGTTTGAATTCCAGCTGCTCTTCCAATCCAGCTCCCTTCTAATGCACCTGGGAAAACAGTGGGGGAAAAAAAAAAACACTTGGACCTCTGCCACCGACGTGGGAGACCCGGATGAGTTCTGTCTCCTGGCTTTTGCCTGGGCCATCCCCAGCCATCACAGCCATTTGGAGAGTGAACCAACGGATGGAAGGTCTTTTACTCTGTCTCCTCATCTCTCTGTTACTCTGCCTTTCAGATAGATAAAATCTTTGTTTTTCAAGGAGGATGTCCTGGTGAACTTCGCCGAGTGCTGCTGAGGACCAGGTGCAGTGGGGCTGGGAATGGACCAGTGGGTTCCATAGCAGTGCCTTCATGGACCGGTGCTGCTGTGGTGGGGCTGGGCAGGCCTGAGAAGGTGGGCCCAGGAGAGGTGGGAGGAGCTTTGCGGTCAGGGAGAACAAAGGCGTGAGAAGTGACTTTCTAAGGTGATGGAAAACTCCGGTGGGTGAGAGGGGTTGACTTTTGGCCTACATATGGCGGGATTAGATTTGGACAGAAGTACAGCATCGGGAGCTGAGGGTACGGCTGCAGATGTTGGCAGATGGAAGGTACGGAGTAGAGATCTATGGGTGCTCTCTGCATTGCTCCCATCTGGCAGCGAAGTGAAGAGTAAGGGTGGGGGTGGGAGGAGAGAGACTCCTGCACCAAGCACGGGGGCCCTCCACGCAGCTCCCTGAGGGCCACACAACTGGTTACGGCAGCGCCAGCCCTAACCCAGGTGGCCTCGTTTCTCGGCCTGGTACTTGCTAGATTCCACAAGAAGCCAATTTGGCCATTCTGACAAGATAGACTCCTCTTTGGTCTTCCCAGTAGGTCCTGGCCTGCAGGTCTGTTCTGATACGGAGCTGAGCCGGCTGCTTCCCACGCCTGCTCTGTGTCTTTGTCTTGCTGGAACAGCGATGCTCAAAGGGAAGAGGGCTTTGTGAAAACTACATTGCTGGGCCCCACCCTCGGAATTTCGGACTCAGTACACCTGAGGTGGTGTTTTGAGAATTCGCGTTTCTAACACACTCCCAGGTGATGCGAGGCTCCTGAGCCCCCAGCGGTGCTTGGAGAACTGTGTAGACTACACACGCCTCTGGGGTGCAAGTTCATGAACTTGGAAGGCATGTGTTCTCTTACGCCTCAGGAGCACCTCCCGTGACTGTGCTCTAAGTGGGTTTGCTGGGTGATCCATTCAGCAGATTCCACTGGGCCGGGCGTGGGCTGGCACCTGCGGGACACAGCAGTGCACACGTCCCTGCCCTGCATAATTTGCAGTTTAGGTGGGCGTGCAGGGGAAGAAGTGATCAATCACCAGTGTGCTTCACCAGCTGTTCTTTCTGGTATTGATTTTATTGTTATTTTCTTGCTGTTTCCAGGATTACCTAAGATAAGCTTTAAATGGACTTCACTGGGCTAAGTTTTGGGTTTTCTAGTTTTTGTTTTTTTTTTTTTTTTCTTCTGGTTAAGTTTACACCTCTAAAACCTGTAAATGGGACTTCAGTTAGATCCTGCTGTCTGCTAAAGGCTCTGGGCCTGGGATTTGCTGCATTCAAGAATAATTAGCACTGATTAGAGAGGTGTTGAAGAGAATCTATAGTAGGGGCCAGCGTATGACCACCTGTTCAAGTTCTGGCTGCTCCACTTCTGATCCAGCTCTCTGCTATGGCCTGGGAAAGCAGTAGAAGATGGCCCATGTCCTTGGGCCCCTGCACTCACGTGGGAGACCTGGAAGAAGCTTCTGGCTCCTGACTTCGGATCGGCACAGCTCCAGCCATTGTAGCTCTCTGGGGAGTGAACCAGCAGATGGAAGACCTCTCTCTCTGCCTCTCTGTAACTCTGCCTTTCAAATAAAGAAATAAATCTTTAAAAAAATTTTAAAAGAAAACTATAATAGCTATATTTAAACATTTACCACATGCAGTGCAATATACTAACTTTTTTTAAAAAAAATTTATTTATTTATTTGAAAGGCAGAATTGCAGAGAGAGAGAAAGAGGTCAGTCGTCTGTTGGTTCACTCCCCAGATGGCTATAGTGCTACACTGCACTATAGGAGCTGTGCCGATCTGAAGCCAGGAGCCAGGAGCTTTTTCTGGGCCTCCCACGTGGGTGCAGGGGCCCAAAGACTTGGGCCATCTTTTATGCTTTCCCAGGCTATAGCAGAGAGCTGTATCGGAAGTGGAGCAGCCAGGACTTGAACTGGCTGGAGGGGGGTTAGGAAGCAGAAGTAGCTGAGTGGTGTCATGTTGATAACTGCTTTGCCTGTAACCCCTGAAGTCCATAGTAAACTTTCATTCTTAATCTTGCTGGAACAGCCCAAGAGGTGTCTGCTAGGCAAGTCAGGAGATGAAGAGAAGACGTTGTTGCCTAAGGAAAATGGTTTCTTTTCTTTTTAAGATTTTTTTAAAAAATTATCCGAGAAACAGAGCCGTCTCAGCTGCTGGTTTACTCTCCAAATGCTTGCAACAGCTAGGGCTTGGCCAGGAGCCAAGAGCTCAACCCAGCTTCCCGCATGGGTGGCACAAACTCCGCTGCCTGAGCCCTCGCCGCTGCCTCCCAAGGGCTGCGTAAGCAGGAAGCAGGCGTCAGGAGCCAGAGCCAGATAGGGAAGCCGGGGACTCCGATACGGACACGGCGTCTGAAATGTGGCCAGATGCCCGTTGCGGAAACTGGTTTCTGAGCTGGAATCCAGTGGTTTTGACCGAGTGGAGGCCCGTTGCAGCGGGGACAGGTCCTTGATGGGGGCCACCTTCTGGATGGGCAGAGGACTGTTTATTCTGCAGCAGACAGGAAAAGCCACGTTTTCATCTGATGTGAAGATTAGCAAAGGGAAAGACCAGGCGGAGTTGAAGGGAACGTAAAGCGCTGTACAGCGAGAGGGGGAGAATGAGGAACAGAGAGGCCAGAGAGGTGCAGGGCAGCCCACCTAGAGCCTCCGAGTCTGGTAATAAAGACAGGGTTTCTTGTGTGATTTTTTTTTTTTTTAAGATTTATTGATTTATTTGAAAATAGAGTGAGAGAGAGAGAGAGAGATCTTCCATCCACTGGGTCACTGCCCCAAATGCCCACAACAACCAGGTCTAGGCCAGGCCAGAAGCCAGGAGCCCAGAACTCCATCCTGGTTTCTCCAGTGCAGTGGCAAGGGCTCAGATACTTGGACCATCATTTGCTGTCTTCCCAGTGCATTAGCAGGAAGCTGGATTAGAAGTGGAGTAGCAGGGACTGGAGCCTGCACTCTGATGTGGGATGTGGGCATAGCAAGTGGCTGTACCTGCTGTACCATATCACCTGCCCCATGGGATGGGCTTGATAAGTGAATAAGTGAATTGAGGTAGTCTGGATGTAGTGTTTTTTCCCACTGTGATATTTCAACAGTCTGCCTTTTTCCTTTTTGTTTTGCAATAATTTTAGATATTTTTTTAAGAAATAAATAAATCAAATTTGAAAGGCAGCGTGACAGAGACAGAGATTGACCATCCTCCCATTCACTCCCCAAATGGTTGCAACAGCCAGGTCTGGGCCAGGCTGAAGCCAGGAACCAGGAACTCCGTCTGGGTCTCCCACGTGGGTGAGCCGTGTGATACGTGCCCCCGTACTCGAATCAGCATCGGCTGCCTTTCCAGGCGCGTTAGCAGGAAGCTGGGTGAGAAGCAGGGCAGCCAGGACTTGAACTGGCGCTCTGGTGTGGGGTTCTGCCGTTGCAGGTGCAGCACAGCCCCGGCCTCCCTAAGTGCCCTTTCTGTTCTCAGGTCCCATCCAGACCCCACGCTGAACTTCAGCCGTGAGTTCTTAGTCTCCTCCGATCTGTGGCAAGTTTCTCACCTTTGTCTTTTGGGACACTGATGCTTTTGACCTGGTACCCAGGTCCTTGACTTTGCTCTGAGAAAGAGTTCAGGAGCAAAGCTGGAGAATAGTGAAGAGGGAGTAGCATGTGTTTTCTTGAGAAAGCAAGGGTGCATGCTCCCCGGAGTGGGGCCTGCCAAGAGAGCAGTGACTCCGTCTTGGAACTGTCACGGTGAGCATGTGCTGATGCGTGGCTCAAGCTGGGGCAGCCTTGGCCCCTACACTGGGATGTGCCTGGTCCAGGCAGGGGAACCAAACCCATACCCTGTGGGCCTGCTATCTCCAGGTGGCTCCACTGCTCCTCCGCCTGCCTGTCTCAGTGGGAGCCCTGATTCATAGCTGGTTGGTCAGAAGCACAGGTAAAGACACCTGGGACTCGTGGGTGGCATCTGCAGTGGGAGAGGGACAGTCCCTCCACCTGTGGGGTCTGATGCTGTTCCAGGTAGATCGTGTTCCTTTGCTTGGTGTGTGAGGAGAAACTTCACATATCCGGTGTCAGGGTTGTAAGAATAAGAGCGGCCTTCGCTATGAATGGATTTCAAAAAAAGTTTCTGCACCAATATAAACTTACTCTTGATTCCATTTTCCATGAACTTTTCTTTAAAGATTTATTTATTTATTTGAAAGGCAGAGTTATAGAGAGGGAGAGAGAGAGAGAGAGAGGCCTTCCATCTGCTGGTTCACTCCCCAAACGGCTGCAATGGCTGGAGCTGCATTGATCCAAAGCCAAGAGCATCGTCTGGGTCTCCCACGTGGGTGCAGGGGCCCAAGGACTTGGGCCATCTTCTACTGCTTTCCCAGGCCATAGCAGAGAGCTGGATCGGAAGTGAAGCAGCTGGGACTCCAACTGGCACCCCTATGGGATGTCGGTGGTGCAGGCAGCGGCTTAACCCACTACGCCACAGCGCAGACCCCACCATGAACTTTTTAAAGTACCTTTGTGTAATAGGAGAAACTGGTACTGAGTTTGAGGGGCTTTTTCCTTCTGTTCCTCTCTCTTCTGAGTTCCAATTATGAAACTGTGTTTTCCAGGACTGACTGGTAAGTAAATAATATTGTAGTCATTGAGAACCAGGTTTCTCAGTGTTTCAGAAGCAACAGTTAGAAGTTAGCAAAGGGGAAATGCTACAATGAACCACGTGCTAGATTGCAGCTGGACGCATCTCAATGTGATAGATAAGTGAGCACATAAATATGCATGAACTAATAGAGATGTGTCCACTTCCTGATGCTTCCTTCTGAGACCATAGACACAGTAAAACATGCCAGAAGTACCACCTGAGCCAAGCGATCAGAATCAGCACCACCCGCAGCGAAGCACACCAGCATGCACGACTTTGAGATTAGCTGAGAGGAGACAGACTGCAGGGGCAGGGAATAGACAGGGAGGCGGTGACAGTGAGTGAGTCCCTTGGGCGGGGCTGGTGGTGGTGAAGACACCATGAGTAGGTTCAGACTCTGGGTGTTCGACTCTGCCTCTGTTGGAAGATTGGATTGATATGATTTATTGATGGGTAGGTGGGGTAGGACAGAACAAGATAGGATAAGGGGCCTTTGAATGGCATTAAGGTTGGGCTGAGCAGCTGGATGAATGCCACACTGGTTCTCCACGGGGAAAGACTACAAAGGAACAGGTGCAAAGAGATAGTTTGGAGTTTGGTTTTAAGCACCTATCTGAGATGTTCAGTCACCTAAATGGAGATAGCAGATAAGCTATTAGATGCATGGGGGAAACAAAGTTGCAAGTCGGGATGATCAGTTTATGCACTGTGTGTAGCCGTCTAGATACTGAGAGTGGGTGTCGTGGTAATCGTGGTGTTTGTGTTCAGATAACCCGTACGTAGTAGCTGCGTGACAATGCCGACATCATTCACCTCACTTCCTCTCAGGCCTTGTGTCACCTCACGGCATCACAGAAAGGAATAGGGTGAGTATAATACAATATTGACGAGAGAGACCCAGGCTGGTGTCGTGGCGCAGAGGATAAAGCCGCCACCTGCAATACCAGCATCCCACATGGTGCCAGTTCGTGTCCTGGTCGCTCCACTTCTGATCCAGCTCCCTGCTAATGGCCTGGGAAGGCAGCGGAAGATGGCCCAAGTGCTTGGGCCCCTGTACCCACGTGGGAGACCCAAATGAAGTTCCGTTGCAGCCATCTGGAGAGTGAACCAGCAGATGGAAGATCTGTCTCTCCCTCTCTCTTTGTAACTCTGACTTTCAAATAAACAAACAACAAATCTTAAAAAAAAAAAAGAATTCAACTATTTTTTTTTAAGTTTTTGAAAAGAAAATCGCATGTGTACTGAGTGTGTACAGACTTTGTTTCTTTTCCTTATTCCTAAATAATACAGTATACCATGTTCATGGTATTTACGCTGGATTAGGTATTTGAGTAACCTAGAGAAGATATAAAGTATATGGGAGGGCTTTGTAGGTAAATGAAAGTTTTATGTAAAAGACTTGAGAATCTGAATCTTAGCATCCAAGGGGGTCAGGGAGCCGAGCCCACGTAATGGCTGGTCCTGAGGCTCCAGGCGTCCCCTGGAGTTGTCCGAATGCGTGTCCCCTAGAAGGAAGACTGCCGAGGGCAGGCGCTGCCGTGTAGCAGGTAATGTCTCAGCCTCCAACACTGGATCCCCTGTGGGCACCAGTTTGAGTTCCAGCTGCTCTGCTTCCAGCTCTCTGCTGTGGCCTGGAAAGGCAGTGGAGGGTGGCCCAAGTCTTTGGGCCCCTGAACCCACATGGGAGACCGAATGAAGCTCCTGACTCCTGACTTCAGTCTGCCCCAGCCCTGGCTGTTATGGCCATCAGGAGAGTGAACCAGCAGACATATCTCACCCCGCACCCCCCAACTGCCTTCAAATATGAAAGTGCCAGCACCTGCTTGTGGGTTGTTCCCATCTCTACAGAGAAAGTCGGCGTTTGTCAATGTACCTAACGTTTCTTTTTTGGTTTGGTTTTGATATACATATATATATATATACACACATACATACATACATATATATATATATATATATATTCATTTGAAATGTAGTTATGGAGAGAGAGAGAGAGAGATCTTCCATCTGCTGGTTCACTCCCCAAATGGCCACAATGGTCAGGACTGGGCCAGGCCAAAGCCAGGAGCCTGTAATTTCATCCAGGTCTCCCATGTAGGTGGCAGGGGCCCAGGCACTTGGGCCATCTTCCACAGCTTTCCTAGGCACCTTAGCAGGGAGCTGGCTTGGAAGCAGAGCAGTTGGGACTCGAACCAGTGTGATATAGAATGCTGGCATTGCAGGTGGCGGCTCTGCTACACCACAGAGCCAGCTTCCTGTCCAGCATTTCTGATGAGGGGACTAGCAAAGAATCTCTTAGCTGTATTTGTGCACTGAGGATCCATGGAGGCAACACATGTAACAAATTCCTCTGAGCTCTAGAATATGTTCCTTCGCTTTGCTATAGAAATGGCCTCACATTGATGAAGAAACAGGTTATGAGACCTATCAGCTGAGCACACAGAGGGCGTGGGGACGTCTCCTTTGCTGCAGGCCCGTAGACACCTGTGATAACCGTACAGTCTATCTAATGCGTGCCTTTTGCAGACAGGAAGGAGAGCCTCAGGGTCACCACCAGGAAGCAGTGGAGCTTGAGTTCTAACCCTGTTCCTTCTGACTCGGCTCGGCTCCTCGGATTGTGCCCCATGGCCTCAAGAGGAAGCGTTGAGCATTACCGGGGCTCAGTTTGTTGGTTCCACCTAATGCTCCCATCTGGGTGTAGGACTGTGGCAGAGCAAGCTCCATGAAAAGGCGTGAAGTCAGAAAACTTCCAAAAAAGAAACAGATGCAGGGGAAAACCAGACAGACCTGGTCTTTGTGGCCTGTGGGAGTGGAAAGCCCCACCAGGAACTGCTGTCACTCCTCCACTGACATCTGCCTCAGGCTCCCGCCAGGCCGGCCAAATTGCTGCTCATGCACTCAGTGAGCAGGTGCTGGTAGAAGCCCCCAGACTGTGCCGGCCCCAGCAGTGAGTAAGACAGACAGGGTTCCCACCCTGAGGGAGCTGAAGGCTGCAGTGGAGGAGGAAGTGGGACAGAGTGTGAGCACACAGAGAGTGGGCAAAAAGAAATGCATTAAGCACAGAATTACCGTTCGCTCCTGCAATCCCTCTTCCTGGTCTACTCACCGAGGAGCTAAAGCTGGGGAACAGACACCTGTACTCCAGTGTTCAGAGCAGCAATCCTCACATGTCCCAGGCAGAAACAGCCCCAGTGTCTATCAAAAGATGCATGGATAAACAAAATGTGGCTCCACACAGTGGAAGAAAACCCAGCCTTGGAAAGGAAGGAAATTGGGGATCTGTGATGTGGCGTAGCGGGTAAAGCTGCCACCTGCAGTACCAGCATCTCATATGGGTGCCGGTTCGAGTCCCGGCAGCTCCACTTCCAATCCAGCTCTCTGCTATGGCTTGGGAAGGCAGCAGAAGATGGCCCAAGTCCTTGGGTCCCTGCACCATGTAGGAGCCCCGGAAGAAGCTCCTGGCTTCAAATGCCATTTGGGGAATGAGCCAGTGGATGGATGGATGGATGGATGGATGGATCTCTCTCTTTAGCTCTTTCAAATAAATAAATCTTATTAAAAAAATAAGGAAATTGGCCGGCGCCACGGCTCACTAGGCTAATCCTCTGCCTTGTGGCGCCAGCACACCGGGTTCTAGTCCCGGTCGGGGCGCCGGATTCTGTCCTGGTTGCCCCTCTTCCAGGCCAGCTCTCTGCTGTGGCCAGGGAAGTGCAGTGGAGGATGGCCCAAGTCCTTGGGCCCTGCCTCCCATGGGAGACCAGGATAAGTACCTAGCTCCTGCCTTTGGATCAGAGCAGCGCGCCGGCCGCGGTGGCCATTGGAGGGTGAACCAACGGCAAAGGAAGACCTTTTCTCTCTCTCTCTCTCTCCCCCCCCCCACTCTGCCTGTCAAAAAAAATAATAATAAAAATAAGGAAATTGGGGCTGGTGTGTACACTGTGCTAAGCCACAGCTCACAATGCTGGCATCCCTTCCATATGAAAGCATGGGTTCAAGTTCCTGCTACTCCACTCCCAGTCCAGTTTCCTGATAATGTGCCTGGGAAAGGAGAGGTTGATGGCCCCAGTCCTTGGGTCCCTGCACCCATGTGGGAGACCCAGAGGGAGGAGTTCCTGACTCCTGGCTTCAACATGGCCCTGCCCCAGCCGTTGGCCATTTTGGTAGTGAACCAGTAGATAGAAGATCTTTTTCTCTGTATTTCCCTCTCTCTCTAACTCTACCTATCAAATAAGTAAGCAGATTTATTTTTAAAATCCAGCTTCATATTGAAATAAATACAAGGAAGGAAATTCTGATACACATTACTGCACGAATGAACCTCAGAAGACGTACCAAAGGAAGTCAGCCAGCCGCAGTGGGACAAGCTGGATGACTCCCCTACGTGTGGTCCCTGGAGTCGTCAGATTTATTGAGACAGGAACTGGAATGGTGGCTGCCAGGGGCTGGAGGGAAGAGGGAGCAGGAGGGAAGTGGGGCAGCGTTTGCAAATGGGATGATGAAAAAGTTCTGGAGATGGGTGGTGGTGACTGGCTGTCCTCAGCGTGTGCTTAGTGCTACTGAAAAGGGTTAAATGACGGTTTTTGTGTTGCTAATTTTTTAAAAGATGTATTTATTTGAGAAGCATAGTTAAAGACAGAGAGGGAGAGACAGAGGTCTTCCATCCATTGGTTCTCTCCCCAAATGGCCACAAAGGCCAAGCTGGGCTAGGCTGAAGCCAGGAGCCAGGAGCTTCTTGTAGGTCTCCCACATGGGTGCAGGGGCCCAAGCACTTGGGCCATCTGCTGCTGCTTCCTCAGGCCATTAGTGTTGAGCTGGATCAGAAGTGGGGCAGCCAAGACTCAAACCAGCACTCATATATATGGGTTGCTGGTGTCGCAGGCGGAGGCTTAACCTACTACGCCACAATGCCATCCCCTGTGTTGTTAATTTTATCAGAGTATTCACACATGATATGTTTGGGACTTTGTCTTGAAGAAAATGAAGTAAAAAGCCTCATAAATAAATTCATTTTCTATGTAGTGGCCCCCTCCCCGATGTTAAAAAAGCCACCATGGTGAGCACTTCAGGGAGTCCTTCCTGGGGCTGGCAGAGAGGGGAGCAGGTGAACCTGGAGGAGGACTTTCGGAAACGGAATGGTTTCCTCATCAAGATGGTGGCATTCGAGCTAAGCCTGAGAGAAGGCTTGTCAAGGAGCGGGGACAGGGCATCCAGACAGGACAGCAGCAGGGCGAGGCCCGAAGCAGGGAGGCCCTCGGTGCTGCTGTGAGTACAGAGCAGGGAGGGGCTCCCTGGAGCAGTTGGAATCCACCCAGGAGCTCGGGCGAGGGGGAGACCTTTTGCATTTGCAAGCGCATTGGTTCGGTTGAGATTAAGAAGGGGAAAGAAATGAAAGTTTCCCTGGGGCTGGCTGTGTGCCAGCTACATCTCCATCCCAGGCGGCGAGTTCCTGGCACAGTCACCCAAATGGCTGACTTCACAGATGAGGCCCAGAGAGGTGGTGCTGTTTGACCCCAGCGAGCAGGTGAGGAGGCCACCTTCCTGCAGGCCAAGACCAGGTGGCCCAGGATTGTGCCAACCCTCAGCTTATGCCACAGCGTCAGAACCCCAGATTTCCCCGCTGGTCCCTGGATCCTCCTCCTAAGAACACCTGTGCGTGCACGCAGGCCCAAGGGGTGGGGTGGCTGGGGCAGCTGCTTGTGAGTGACTGCACTGGCACCAGCGTCACCCAGATGTGAGCCCTCGGGGTGCAGGGCAGGGACCAGGATGGCTGATGAGTGTCCTTTGCTGCTGTTAAGTCCCCTCCACCACTTCTGGAGGTCAGAGCCCAAAATGGGTCTTGGTGGGCACTGGCGGGGCTGGCTTGGTTCAGGGGGCTCCAGGAGGGAGTCCATCTCCTTGTCTTCCCCAGCGAGCTTCTAGAAGCCACCCACATTCCTGGGCCAGTGGTCCTTCTCCGTCTTCTGCCCGCCCCTGTGCCTGTCATCTCTGCCCGTGACCGCTGCCTCCTGTGTTCCCTTACAGGGCCCACCCCTGTCATCAGGGTAGTCTTCCGACCAGGGCCGTGTTGTGGTGCAGCACGAACTCCATCCAGATCTCCCACATGGGTGCAGGGGCCCGGACGCTCCAGCCACCCTCCCCTGCTTTCCCAGGTGCATTAGAAGGGAGCTGGTTTGGAAGTGAAGCAGCTGGGACTCGAACCAGCGCCCGTGTGGGATGCCAGTGTCGCAGGTGGTGGTTTTACCTGCTACGCCACAACAGCAGGCCGTGATGAGCAGTTCTGTCTCACTTGTCCCCGGGGTGAGGGTGTGGCCAGGGCCCGCGGTGCGTTACTCTGCTGACTACAGGAGAAAAGCAGGTAGGTCAGGGGCTCATTTTCCTTGTGCAGGCACATGCCTGAGAGCTTTTAGGAATCTGAGAGTCAGACCTCGCTTCCAGGTCATTAGGGAGGTGTTTTTGTCAAGGTGTAAGAATGGGAGAGGATGGAAGCGCTATCTAACAGTCCGTGAGTTTAATTCACAGCTTGCCTGTGGACCCCCACTTGCCCTCTTGCCCTGGGCCCTGACAGTTTACGGTACCTAAGAAGTGAGTGTTCGAATTGGAACACAGGTCTGCAGTTCCCGCCACACAGGACCACTCCTCAAAGGGAGGCGCGAGAGGGCTGCTGTCCCTCAGTCCCGATGCTGTGCTGGCGTCTCAGCCTCCCTGGGTGATGCGGGGCCCTGAGCCTCCTGTTGAGAACCTGGCTTCCCAGGCCCTCCTCCTACACAGACTCCCGCTCTGGGTCAGCCAAGTGCGTCCGGCCGGGGGCACCGAGAGGGTTTGGTCACCATGGTGAGGGCATGCCTGAGACCGTGTTCCAGCTCTGGGTGCTGCGAGGAGGAGGAGCTTCTTCAGAGGAAGTGATTCTCAAGCTGAGTCCTAACTAGGCCAGGAGGAAGAGGCCTGGGATCTGGGGTTGAGAAAGAGGCGTGGTCGTGGTCACCACGGATACGGGGCAAGTCTGGGGAATTTTCAAACCTGGCCAGGACACAGCAGGAGGTGAGAGGAGGCAGAAGGCAGGTTTAAAACACCAGGCGTCCCACTGACCCCTGCCCACCGCAGATTTCGTGAGGGGCCTAAGTGTTCTCTCCGCAGTCGCGTCTGTGCCAGCGAGGCTTCTGGGACCTTGCAGGTGCCTAGAACGGCTTGCTGGAAGAGAGCAGCGTGGAGCTCCTGAACACTGGGAGTCCCCTTCAGAATCTCAGCATCAGGGGACGCTGTGGGGTTGGTTTAAACCCCCCCACCCCACCCCGCACCACCACAACATGATTGTACTGTGCAGCCAGGGCTGAGAACCAGGGCTGCAGGCCATGGGGGACCCCTGAAGGGCCTTGCTCAGATCTGCGGACTGGAATCCGAGTTGACAGCTCTCGGGAGTCGGGGGCGGCTGCAGCAATGCAGGTGCGAGTGGACGAGAGTCCAGGCCAAGGAGATGGGAACAGCGCCGGACAGTTCCAGGAAGGCGCAGTCACAGGACTAGGACGCCTCCCTGACTTCACGCCTGAGCAGCACGAACTTGGTGCCCTTCCCCGGAACAGGAAGTACGTGCAGAGACAGGGCCAGGGAGCCTCTGCCTGGCCCCTCTAGCCAGCCGTCTGCTCTCTCACTGGCCTTCTGTTAAGCCCCAGGGTTTTCTTAATCTTCTTTGCCTAGCCTCAGGCCCTACAAAGGTTGCAGCTGCTTTCATTTTTTTCTTTACCGTGTTCACTCCCAGGCTAGCCCTGGCCACACTAAAGGGGACAGCCTCGGCAGCCACTTCCCCCATACCACTCCAAGACTGACACTCTGGGCCTGCCATGCACATATGTATGCATGTGTGTATTTTCATTTTATTTGAAAGGCAGAGATATAGAGACAGAGACAAAGGACAGAGAAGACAGATTTTCCATCTACTGATTCACACTCCAAATATACTGCAACAACTGGGGCTGAGCCAGGCCACAGCCAGGAGTCTGGTATTCAATCCAGGTCTCCCGTGTGGGTGACAGGGACCAAGCAGCCCTCACCCGCTGCCTCTCAGGTGCACCTTAGCAGGAAGCTGAATCAGAAGCAGAGTAGGAGCTCCCACCCCACTCAGGCATTCTGATGTGGAATGCCGGCATCCCAAGCAGCATCTTTTTCTTTTTTTCTTTAACAAAATTATTTATTTGAAAGGCAGAGTTACAGAGAGAAAGTGGGATAGAGGGAAAGAGAGCGGTCCTCCATCTCCTGGTTCACTCCCCAAATGTTGCAACAGCCAGGGCTGGGGCACACCGAAGCCAGGAGCCAGGAGCTTCATCCGGGTCTCCCACGTGGGTGCAGGGGCCTGAGCACTTGGGCCACCACCTGCCAACAAGCAGTATCTTAACTGCTGTACCAAGTTCTTGCCTTCTGGGCCTGTTTTTAAAATAAATAAATAAATAGGTGGGTGAGGGACCAGGGAGCTGCAGGGAGAATGTCTCCCTGCTATTGTGAGAGTAATGCACGCTTAAGAACATTTGGAAAATACTAGAAGAAAGTTTAGTCACTTCTATAATGCCCACATAAATTGAATCACTACCATCATCTTGGTCTTTTCTAGACATAGATTGTTTTGTTTTCTTCCTTTTATAGTTGTAACCATACTGGTGAAACTGAACCGATTATAAAAACAAGTCAGCTTAAGGGAGGCGCTTGGATGTAGTAGAGAAAGCAAGAGAGAAATGTACCTAGTGCAGGCAAGAGTGTGGGAAAGTAATACTTTCACTCAGTGTGGGTGGAAATGTGTGTGGGCAGATGCTTTCCAGAGCAGGTGATAACATCTATCAAAATATCTCTGCATGACCTTGGCCCCAAGAATTCTCTATAGAACTGTCCTATAGACATAATATTCAAGTGCACACATTTTTACAAAAAGATTGATTTATTCATTTATTATTTGAAAGGCAAGATGATAGATCTTCCGTTTGCTGGTTCAATCTCCAAATTCCTGCAACAACAGGGCCTGGACCGGGCTGAAGCCTGGAACTCCATCCAGGTCTCCCTGTGTGTGCACTCAGCTTTGCTGCCCACTGGGCAAATTTCTTAACTTCTCTGAGCCTCAGTCCCCTCGTGTGAAATTGGCATAGCATCAGCCCACGGGGTTCTAAGGGTTGGGATAATAAGATAACGATAACTTTCTCAAGAAATGATCTCTGGGTTGGGGGCCGGTGTCATGGCATAGCAGGTGGAACCGCTGCCTGTGATACCAGCATCCTGTATGGACACTGGTTCGAGCCCTGGCTGCTCCACTGTCGTTGTGCCTGGGAAAGCAGCAGAAGATAGCCCAAGTGTTTGGGCCCCCCACATCCACATGGGAGCTCCTGGTTCCTGGCTTTGGCCTGGCACAGCCCTGACCATTGAGGCCATTTGCGGGGTGAACAAGGGGGTGGAGGATTGCTCTCTCTCTCTCTCTCTCTCTCTCTAACTCTATCTTTCAAATAAATAAAATCTTTAACAAAACTAAAAAAAGAAATGGTCCCTGGCCCCGCTGCAGGGTTGGTATTGCCAGTCTCCGATTTCATCCCTGAGAGTGGGTCCCATTCGTTCTCCAGTCAAGGAGGAGCGCACCCCTTACTTCCAGGGCCAGAGGTATTAGAAATGGGAGGGGTGTGGAGCAGCCCGGCGCGCACCAGGGTGGGGCTGATTTGTGCTCAGCTCCTGCCACGTGTTGCCCCGCAGAGGCTGGCCCAAGAGCTGCCAGCTCTCACTGTTTTTCAAGAGAAATTGTGAAATCTCCTGATTTTGAACTCTTGTCAAACACTGAGGGCAAACACAACATGCCAGCAGGCCAGGTTTAGCCCACAGCTGCCGGTTTGCTATCTCGGGTCTAGCCTTTCTGTGCTTGATTTAGCAAAATATTCACCAAGCGCCTGCCCCCCTGTAGCTCCTTCAGACCTGGTCATTGTCTATTGTTCTGCAAGCCCCACCTGCTGCCCGGAAATTCCCATCCCCCACGCGGCAGTCTGGGGGTTGAAACGATGTTGCGTTGTGGTTTGAGTCCCTGTTTCCCTGATGTCTGCTGGAACTGACTGCTACTGAGCACCTTGGATCTGCCTATAGAAACCTCTTCTTCCCCAGTAGAATTTTTTTTTAAGATTTATGTATTTTTTTATTTTTTAAAGATTTATCCATTTATTGAAAGTCAGAGTTACACAGAAAGAGGAGAGAGACAGAGACAGAGACAGAGACAGAGACAGACTTAGACTTCCATCCACTGGTTCACTCCAAGACGGCCGCAATGGCTGGAGTTGTGCCGATCCGAAGCCGGGAGTCGGGAGCCTCCTCTGGGTCTCCCACATGGGTGCAGGGGCCCAAGGACTTGGGCCATCTTCTACTGCTTTCCCAGGCCACAGCAGAGAGCTGGATAGGAAGTAGAGCAGCTGGGTCTCCAATCGGCGCCCACATGGGATGCCGGCACATCAGGCCAGGGTGTTAACCCACTGCGCCACAGCACTGGCCCCAATTTATGTATTTATTTGAAAGTCAGAATTACAGAGAGAGGGAGGGAGAGACAGAAAGATCTTCCATCCTCTGGTTCACTCCCCAAATGACCACAACAGTCGGGCTGAGCCAGTCTGAGCCAGTCCAAGCCTAAGAGCCTGGACTTTCTACCAGGTCTCCCATGTGGGTGCAGGGGCCCAAGCACTTGGGCCATCTTCTGCTGCTTTCCCAGGCACATTACAGGAAACTGGATTGAAAGTGGAGCAGCCGGGACTCGAACCAGTGCCCATAAGGAAACAGGCATCGCAGGCAGCAGCTTCACCCGCTACGCCACAGCACCAGCCTCCTCAGTAGAATTTTTGTTTCGAGTCTTTGGCTTCTCCTCTGGATCATGGTGGAGCAGGCTTCTCCAGCAGAGATTTCCTTTCAAGTAACCTCCTACTCCTTGTTAGGTGTGAGGCTGTCGGCACATCCCAGCAGGCGCAGCACCAAACCCAGGCCTGCACAGAGTAGGGGCCCAGTAACCATTTCAGCGGAGCAGGTCCTGTTTCAAGAGCGTGCTGTTTTTTCTTTAGTCTTCAGGTCTTGGCACAAGCGTTATTGACTTAGCTATCAGCATAGGCAGCAATCACAACTCCTCCACTTTGGTGAGAAAACAGACTGCAAGAGATTTGTTTGTGTCCTGCCCCATTAAAACTAGGAAGTAAAAAGGGGAACTGGTTGGCCTGAAGGGAACCAAGATTCTTTTGGGTGATGGGGCAGTGTTTGCTGAAAAGGGCGCAGGAGCTGAGAACCTGCGAGAGTGGGAGCCCATCGCCAGCTGTAGAGTTACGCTGGCTGGCCTGGGACGTGAGTGTGGAGCCACCCAGACTGCGCACTCACAGCCAGAGCTCCTTGTTTGAAGTGGGAAGAGGATTCTTTTCACAGCAGAGGCCTGACTTCCGGTCCCAGTGGTCCCCATTACCTCCCCAAGCTTCGGTTTCTTGGTTTAAAGTTTGTTTACTTATTTATTTTTAAATAAATAAAAAGAGAAGAAGAAGAGAAATCTTCCATCCTCTGGTTTACTCCCCAAATGCCCGCAACAGCTGGGACTGGGCCAGGCTGAAGCCAGGAGCCAGGAGCTCCCTGCAGGTTTCCCACGTGCCTGACAGGAACTCAAGCACTGAGTCAGGAAGCTTGGAGTAGTGAGAACTCAAACCAGGATGCAGGGATCCCCGGTGCTAGCTTAACCTGCTGTGCCACAACACCTGCCTCCCCACTCGCTTTGTTTTACTGCAAAATGGGAGCAGCAATACCCACCTCACAAGGCTGTTCTTTAAAACAAAACAAAACAAAATTGAGAGGCAGGGTTATAGACAGAGAGAGGGAGAGACAGAGTTTTCCAATCACTGGTTCACTCCCCAGATGGCTTTAACAGCTGAGACTGGGCCAGGCTGAAGCCAGGAACCAAGAGCTTCTTCCAGGTCTCCCACATGGGTACAGGGACCCAAGCATGTGGACCATCCTCCACTGTGCTCCCAGGCCATAAGCAGAGAGCTGGATCGGAAGTGGAGTAGCTGGGACTAGGACCAGCGCCCATATGGGATGCCAGCACTGCAGGAGGAAGCCTGACCTACTAAGCCATAGTGCTGGTCAAGGCTATTCTTTTTTAAGATTTATATAATGGAGGTGCCAGCACTGTAGCATAGCAGGTACCTGTGTGGGCCCCTGTGCCTGCATGGGGGACCAGGAAGAGGCTCCTGGCTCCTGGCTTCAGATCAGCACAGCTCTGGCCATTGCGGCCGGTTGAAGAGTGAACCAGTGAATGGAAGACACCTCTCTCTCTCTCTCTCTCTCTCTTTCCCTCCTCTCTTTCTGTGTAACTCTGACTTTCAAATAAATAAATAAATCTTTAAAAATAGAGATTTATTTTTGAGGGTTGGCACTGTGGCATAGCAGGTAAAGCTGCTGCCTGCAGTGCTGGCACCCCATATGGGCACTGGCTCAAGTCCCGGCTGCTCTACTTCTGATTCTGCTCTCTCCTATGGCCTGTGAAAGCAGTAGAAGATGGCCCAAGACCTTAGACCCCTGCACCCATGTGGGAGACCCAGAAGAATCTCCTGGCTCCTGGCTTCGGATCAGTGCAGCTCCAGCTGTTGCGGCCAATTGAAGAGTGAACCAGAGTATGAAAGACCTCTCCCTCCCTCTCTCTCTCTCTCTGCCTCTCCTTCTCTCTCTGTGTAACTCTGACTTTCAAATAAATAAATAAATCTTTAAAAAAAGAAAGAGAGATTTTTTTTAAGTGGGAGGGAGAGAGAGAGAGGTGTTCCATCTTTCTTCTGCTGGTTCACTCCTCAAATGGCTGCAGGTCTCCCACCTGGGTATCAGCATCCCAAGCACTTGGACCATCTTCCACTGCTTTCCCAGGTACACGAGCAGGGAGCTGGATCAGAAACAGAGCAGTCAGGACTTGAGCCAGTGCTTATATGGGATGCCAGCCTCACAGGAGGTGACTTAACCCACCGCCTCCGCCCCCCATGCTACACCTCTCCCTTGTTGTCCCTGTAACTGGCCCTCCTCCATCCTAGGTCTGAGGGGCTCATAGCTAAACGCCATATTTGTCTGAGTCGGTTGCTTGTCTTGGCCAACTCTGCTCCTCTTAGTGTTCTTGCCATGACTCTGCCAGTCAGGCCCGGCCTTCTTCCCGAGTGGCAGTGTGTGCTTCTGGGTAGTGCAGTGACTTCTCTTGAGAGCAGTTTCCTTGAGGGCTGCAGGAGGTCACGCTGGCTTGAACACAGCACTTCTCTCTGGCTGGTCTTGCGCCTAAGCTCAGATGCACTGCCTTTTTGTCTTCAAGGTAGAACACTCCAGCCCCACAGCCCCTGTCATCGGTACCCACGGGCAGTATTTGTGGGTGTGTGCATCAGTTTCAGGGTGTTTTGACCAGGATTGTGGCAAGGCAGGGGGTGCAGAGTGAGCACAGCCCCCCCCCCCACCCTGTGACCCTGCCACTCAGCCACACTTCCGCTCCCTCCAGCCCAGTGGACTCTGTCAGACTGCCAGCCCCTTTACACCTGCTGTTGCCTCACCTGGAGTGTCCTTCCACTTGCTCTCACCTGGCAAATGCCTTCCTTTGCATCCTGCAAGGTCCTGGTCCAGCAGGCTCTCTCTCAAACCCCATCTGATCCTCCAGGCAGAGTAGCTTCTTTGTAGCTCTCCATTCATCCTGTCGCTCAGCTGCCGCTAAGGGTCTGCCATGTGCCAGGCAGAGTCTACTGGGCCTGCACCCAGAAGGAGACAGAGGTACGGAGTGCATTAGGTCAGCACCAAGGGAGAGCACTGCACCTGCCTGGGACAAAGGACAGGGACAGGTCCTGAACGTGGTGTCACCGGAGTCCTAAGAGTGTGTGGATCTCCAGGTGGGGAAACTGGCTTGGGCCAAGGCACGGAGGAGAGAATAATGTGCTGTGTGCAGGGTAATGGCAACCAGTTATTCTGGAACAGAAGCCAAGGCCAGCAAACGCAGGACTTTGTTAGGTTGAACCGTAGGAAATTGCATTTTTTGCAGGTCCCAAAATAGGCAGATATCAGAGTTGGTGTTTGTGGCGCATCAAGCTAAGCTGACACAACATCAGCGTCCCATGTCAGGGTGCTAGTCCAAGTCCCAGCTACTCCATTTCTGATCCAGTTTCCTACTAGTGCCCCCTTGCAGGCAGCAGAAGATGGCCAAAGTACTTGGGCTACATCGGAGATCTGGATGGAGTTCTGGGCTCCTAATTTTGGCCTGGCCTATCCTGGCCATTGTGGCCATTTGGGGATTAAACCAGTGGATGGAAGATCTCTTTCTATCCTTCCCTCTCTGATGCTCAGCTTTCAAATAAGTAAAAACAAATCTTTTTGAAAAATTAAAAAATAGTCAGATATCATCATTTTTATATAGGTTTAATTTACTATGTAGCTGTGAATCCTGGACCTTGCCTTAGTGTTTTCCAAACTTCTCTCATTCTTGAGCCACCTGCATGGGTTTTACCTGCTCTGAGTACCTACCCACTCAGAGCTACTTAATTTTCATTAAAAGAGACTCACTTTTTAAAAAAGATTTTATTTATTTATTTGAGAGGTAGAGTTACAGACAGTGAGAGAGAGAAACAGAGAGAAAGGTCTTCCTTCTATTGGTTCACTCCCCAGGTGGCCACACCGGCCAGAGCTGCGCTGATCCAAAGCCAGGAGCCAGGTGCTTCTTCCGGGTCTCCCATATGGATGCAGGGTCCAAGCACTTGGGCCATCTTCTACTGCTTTCCCAGGCCACAGCAGAGAGCTGGACTGTAAGAGGAGCAACTGGGACCAGAACTGGCACCCATATGGGGTGCCGGCACTGCAGGCAGAGGATTAACCTACTGTGCCATGGTGCAGGCCCCAAGAGACTCACTTTTTAAACTTAATTAAGGGTCTGGAGCTGTGGTGTAGCGGGTAAAACCACTGCTTGCAGTGCTGGTATCCCCTATGGGTGCTGGTTCGGGTCCTGGCTTCTCTACTTCTGATCTGGCTCTCTGCTATGGCCTGGGAAAGCAGTACATGATGGCCCAAGTCCTTGGGCCCCTGCACCCATGAGGGAGACCCAGAAGAAGCTCCTGGCTTCAGATTAGTGCAGCTCTGGCCATTTTGGCCACTTGGGGAATGAAACAGCAGATGGAAGACCTCTCTCTTTGTGTAACTCTTTCAAATAAATAAATAATTTTTAAAAACCTTAAATACACTTATTTTGAAAGAAAACTATAAGGTGAACATTTTAAAAAATTATCACTTACCATATTAAGAAGATAACTGAGGGGGCTGGCACTGTGACATAGTGGGTAAAGCTGCTGCCTGCAGTGCCGGCATCCCATATGGGCACCAGTTTGTATCCCGGCTGCTCCACTTCCTATCCAGCTCTCTGCTATGGCCTAGGAAAGCAGTAGAAGATGGCCCAAGTCCTTGGGCCCCTGCACCCATGTGGGAGACCCAGAAGTTGTTCCTGGATCCTGGCTTCAGATCGGCACAACTCCGGCTGTTATGGCCAATTGGAGAGTGACCCAGAGGATGGAAGACCGACCGACCTCTCTCTCTCTCTCTCTCTGCTCTCTCTGCCTCTCCTCTCTCTGTGTAACTCTGACTTTCAAATAAATAAATAAATATTTTAAAAAAAGATAACTGCAGAAATAAATTTGATGAAAATAAAACTCTTACTAGATCCTGTTGCCCATGAAACTCTGTCTAAAAATTCCTTCTTCCACTGCCAAAAGGGTGAATCCAAGACAGCCCAAGTGTTTGGGCCCCTGCCACTCACATAGGAGACCAGGAAAAAGTTCTCCCTCTTTGTAACTCTGAATTTCAAATAAATAAATAAATAAATCAAGAAAGAGAGAAAGAAAGAAAGAGAGAAAGAGAGAAAGAAAGAAAGAAAGAAAGAAAGAAAGAAAGAAAGAAAGAAAAGAAAAGAAAAGAAAAGAAAGAAAGAAAGAAAGAAAGAAAGAAAGAAAGAAAGAGAGAAAGAAAGAAAGAAGAAGGAAGGGAGGGAGGGAGGGAGGGACAAGCAAGCAGGCATTTGGAAATGAAAATCACTAGGATGAATTGGATGTGATGAGTGTGAAAAGCAGAATCAAGAGCGACTTTCCAGGGGCCAGCACTGTGGTGCAGCAGGTTTGGCCACTGCCTGCAATACCAGCATCCAATATGAATGAAGGTTTGAGTCCCAGCCGCTCCACTTCCTATCCAGCTCCCTGCTAAGGCTCCATGAAGGCAGCAGAAGATGGCCCAAGTACATAGGCCACTGCCACCCATATGGAAGACCTGGACGGAGTCCTGGGCTCCTGGCTTCCACCTGGCCCGGTGTTGGCTGTCGTGGCCATTTGGGGAGTGGACCAGTGGATGGAAAGTCTCTTTCTCTCTGTCTCTCCCTCTCTCTCTGCCTTTACGAATAAGTTTTTAAAATAAATCTTTAAAAAAAAAAAAAAAAAGACTTTCCAGTTTCTAGCCTAGAAGGTGGTGATGGTGCAACTGTAGACATGGGAACAATGATTTAGGATGGAAGATGATGCAGACTATCACATCCCACACTGGGGGTGCCCAGGGCGAGGGTTTGAAGCAGAGCCTTTGGGTCCTGATGACCCCCTACAGAGAAGCTGGGGGGCTGCAGCTTTGCCCTCCCCTGAGTGGGAGCAGAGGTCTTCGTAGTCTTCACTGTCTCAGCAACTCCTAGCTCAGCAGAGGAGGGGAGGTTTAGGGAGAAAAGACAAATTCTATCCTGAAACCCCTGAGTCATGGGCACCTGGGGGAAGAATCCATCCGGATTCCAAGCTCCACCCAGGCCATCCACAGCTCAGCCTATGGATTGGGGGTCACCAGCCTGGAGAGGGAGGTGGAAACCACGGGAGTGGATGAAAGTGCCCAAAGGGAGCCTGGGGTGTTGTGACAGTCATAGGCTCAGGATCCAGCCCCCAGGGGCCACGCCATTTGAGGGACAGGAAGTGTGGAAGAGGAGACCACGAGAGCAACCGAGGGGAGCAAGCAGGAACCTCAGGTTCACCAGGAGAGCCAGGCGTCCCAGAAGCCAGCAGAATGGAATTCCACGGAGCGGCGGGATCCCCAGCACTGGGGACCGCGGAGAGGTCAACCAGCATGAAAACACCTTCTGATGGTGTTGTGGGGATTTCTTAGAAAAGCTGTTGTCAGTAAAGCAGTGAGAACAGAAATCAAAATTCAGATTGGATCGCAGGGTGGCAAGCGCAGGGAGCGAGTGTAGATCGTTCTTTGGAGGGTGAGCGGTGGGTACAGCATCACCATTGTCATTTATTCATTCATACTGACCACTTGCTAGGTGCAGGCACTGTTCCAGGTGGTGTTCCAGGTGCTTCCACGGAGCTCACCTTCCAGGAAAGTGCTGTGGAGGGAATCAGTGCCAGAGGCACGTGTGCTCTTTTATATTGGGTGATTGGATAACGGCTCTGGTCACATGGCCGTCATCAGGGATTGTTGAGTTTAAATAAAGTACAAGGTGGGATTAATTGTACACCTTAGTTTTTTAGTTTTTTGTTTTTTACAGGCAGAGTGTACAGTGAGAGAGAGAGACAGAGAGAAAGGTCTTCCTTTTTGCCGTTGGTTCACCCTCCAATGGCCGCTGCGGCCAGCGCGCTGCGCTGATCGATGGCAGGAGCCAGGTACTTATCCTGGTCTCCCATGGGGTGCAGGGCCCAAGTACTTGGGCCATCCTCCACTGCACTCCCCGGCCACAGCAGAGAGCTGGCCTGGAAGAGGGGCAACCGGGACAGAATCCGGCGCCCCAACTGGGACTAGAACCCGGTGTGCTGGTGCCGCAGGTGGAAGATTAGCCTATTGAGCCATGGCGCCGGCCCCTTAGTTTTGTTTTTAAAGATTTATCTACTTATTTGAAAGTCGGAGTTAGTTACAGAGAGAGAGGGAGAGACACAGAGAGATCCATCTTCTGGTTCACTCCCCGGAGGGCTAGAATGGCCAGGGCTGGGCTAAGCTGAAGCCAGGAGCCAGGAGCTTCTTCGAGATCTCCCATGTGGGTAGCAGGGGTCCACTGTTTTCCCAGGTCATTAGCAGGGAGCTGGATCGGAAGTGGAGCAGCTGGGACTCAAACCAGCGCCCATATAGGATGACGGTGTCACAGGTGGCAGCTTTACCCACTACACCACAATGCGGCCCCCTAGGCCTTAGTTGTTGATACACTGTCTACAATTCTAATTGACTGACTTGTTACTCCTCTACTGGAATCCATAAAACTGCACCGTCATGGTTTCCAAATCTGTATGACCCCCAAAGACCCATGTGATCCCCAGAGCCTGATGTGTGAACCGAGTAAGGATGGAGCTCCATGGAACTGTGGTGTCTGAAGGTGCGGCCTTGGAGAGTGATTGGACTGAGGCTTCATAGAGACCCCTTGTCCTGTGTCATCTTGTTACTGCTGTCAGTGCATTGACCAGGCAGTCCTCCTCCTCAGTTAACAGAGTGGAAACAGGCCTGGCCAGTCCAACAGCGAGCTAGGCAGGGAGGAAGGGGTGACCCGCATCTCAGCCTTCAGGCACGGAGTGCAGGCCAGTGTGGGCTTTGGGGCCGAGCAGCCCTCGTTGGCATTTTTGGGCTTGTCCTTTACCAAATCTGAGTTCATTGCAGCCTCAGGTGCTCCACGCTCAATGCTGCCTCCCGAGATTGCAGGAGATGGAGAGGAGATGCCTGCCACGAAGCACTCCTCCATCCTGTACGTGCACTCCGTGTCTGCTGCGTGCCACGCAGCTTAGCCTGCTCTGCCCTCGTGGCGTGGCGGAGCGTGCTCAGAACAGTGGTGGGTTAACAGGAAGGAGACTTAGGCCCCCTTAGAGAAGTTGTAGTTTGTTCTGCCAAAACTGGGGATGAGAACTTCATCCATCAGTCAGTTCGCAGCTCCTTTTTAGTTGCCCTCCTCCCTCCCTCTATCCCATCAGCTCCAGGCTAGCTGCCCTGAGCTCCCACTTTGTCTAACACCTTCACCCCCAGGGGCATTCCCAGCAAAGCCCATCACCACTTTCTCAGTCTCTAGGCCTGAGGGCGTGGCAGCCACCTAAGCCTCCTTTCTCTCATCTGCACAATGGATTGCAAAGATTTCCTAAGATCACACTGTTGGTTGACTGCACCATGCCAGGCACTTTCACATGCAATTTTTTTTTTTTTAAGATTATTTTATTTGAAAGACAGTTACAGAGAGGTAGAGACAGAGAAAGAGAAGAAAGTCTTTCACCCACTGGTTCACTCCCCAAATGGCCACGATGGCCGGAGCTGAGCCAGAGCTGCTTCTAGGTCTCCCATGTGGGTGCAGGGACCCAGGGATCTGGACTGGAAGTGGAACAGCCATATGGGATGTGGGCGCTGTAGGCTGGGGTTTTAACCCCCTGTGCTACAGCACCAGCCCCCCCCCCCCAAACACATAATCTCTTGTAATCTACAGAGCAATGTGGGGAGGGGGAGCTTCCGTTCAATTCCACCAGTATGTACTGAGTGTCTGGTAGGGACAGGCTCTGTTTTATCCACAGCCGTGCCTCCCAGAGCTTACATAATGGGAAGAGACTACAAATGTGTACTAAGTACTAAGTGCTGTAACACAAGTAAGAGGAAGAGCCGGGGAGGCATGCAGGGCACTGCTTGGATACACTTTACACAGATTCAGGGGGCTCCAAAGTATCTACGTGTATACTCATTACTTTTTATGGTAGCCTTGTGTCCCCCTGAAAACTTCAGATTCTCAGTGGACTCCTTGGAGAATGTTGCTGTCTTCCTTCTCCAGAGGAAGGGCCCCAGAGGGATCCGGGGCTGATAGCCTCAGCTCCGGAGTGGAAAGTTTGACCCGGCTTCCATGCATTCTGTGAAAGGTGTGGATTCCCAGAGGCTGTGCCTGCAGGGGAACCCATCACTTACTTTACTATATTTAGAGAGGGTGAGTCCAGAAAGGTGCCATCCCTCAGTAAATAACCCAGGATGTGAAACAAAGATGAATGCAGTCGATTCAGAACCAGGAGCCCCTCGGGGCAGGCAGACAGTGGCCACAGCTGTGCACAACACTGCCCACGTGGGGGACTCTGGATGCGGCTTCACAGCCAAGCACAGCGAGTTCTCATTACCAAGGCAATGCATTTCCCCCCAGTAATTGCTGCTTTTTCCAAAAAATACGTTAGATGTCCTTACTGATCAGACTGATAAGGCTCACAGGAAATCTAAAAAGGAGGAGAAAATAATTTCCATGAGTGTTTAAAAAACTTGATCGGGGCCACGGGTAGCACTGGGGACTGGTCACAGAGACCCAACATTCTAGCGACCTCTGACGCCGCCCAGCTGATGGGATTGGGCAGAGGAGCCCAGGTTGGGAGCTGGCCTGGGGAGGTCTCCTCAGCCCAGTGTCTTTTCACTCAGCACAGGTTCTGTCCAGCGCCCCCAGGTTCCACCACTATGGAGGAGTTCCTTTCGGCTACTGAGGACAACATGGCAGTTCTTATTTTAAAAGTTTTTGAGTTTCTTTGTTTACTTTTTAAAAAATTTTAACTGATAAATAAAAAGTGTACATATTCATGGGTACCACATGATGTTTCAATACATGTACACAGGTATTTTTTTCTTCTTCTTGCCTTTCAGGGTTTTAAGTTACCCTAGCGCTAGTCAATCTGGGATTGCGCATTCCTAAGTTACTGCTATTATAAAAGTGGTCTATATTTGTTGTGTACAGAGCAGATGAGAGCACCCCATCTGTGTCCCCCCCAACATTTCCTTCAACATGGCTGAATGACAAAGGGCTCCGTGCTAAGAGGGCTGAGAGGCTGCTAAGGTTTTCAGAAGAGGCTTTAGGCTAGCCGTATGTTTAGTAACAATTAAGTTGAGTTTTCAACAAACTTCTGATCTAAGATGGATCAGAAGTCTCTGACCATAGGGGACTCCTCCCCTTGTTGACACATTCATGCAAACCAAGGAGTACAGCAGTAATCCCCCAGGGAACAGGCGCAGAGCTCCATTCTTAGAACTGGTTGAAACCTTGTTCTTAATCAAAGAATGAGGGGTGGGTGCTGGGTGCAGTGGGTAAGACACCACTTGTTATGCCCATGTGCCATCCTGGGGGGCCTGGGTGTGAGTCCCAGCTCTGCTCTCCACTCCAGCTTCCTACTAATGCAGGCTCAGAGGCAGCAGGTGACGGCTCCAGTACCTGGTTCCCTGCCACCCATGTGGGAGAAAGGGACAGAGTTCCAGGCTCCTGGCTTTGTCGACCTGGGCAGAGCTGGATGTTGCTGGCATTTGGGGACTGAATCCGTAGATGGAAGATCTCAATGCCCCCGTCTCTCTGCCTTTCAAATAAATACAATAAACCAGAGAATGACGCGTAGGCGATTAACTGCTCAGGAGAGAAGTCATACATTCAAGTGCAAGAAGGCTTTGCAGGTAACCCTGACTCGGGCTGACAGATGGGTGGGTGAGCTGCCCTCTGCAGCAGCCCCCAGCAGCTCTCTCCCTTAACATTTGTAAAATGTTCCCTGAGTGTCGGGATGTGCCAGGTCAGTTAGTCAGCAATTCTGCTTCAAGAATCCGCCTCTGTTCCATGACTCCGGTGCGGCATTTTCCCGATGGAAGGAATTTAAAATGTGAAATCATCTACTGAACAGAGCAGGGAGACTCTGGGGCTGGAACCCCAGGCCCCTCACTCACAGCTCAGTGGGGCGGCCATCAGGTGCCTATGCACTTTTTATCCAACGATGATTTCACGGTCTGGAGAACGCTGAGCCGGTCAATCAGCAGCCAGGCGGCTACGGGGATTAACTGAGAATTTACTTACACTTGAGAAGGGAACAGGGAAGGGGCACCAAGTGGAGGAGTGGGGACCTGGGGAGGCATCCCCAGCAGCGTGTGAGAACTTACAGCGGAGGTCGGCTTCTGTTTCACTTTGCATGGCTGGGACCTGGAGGAGTCCCCGGGCCTTCCTGTTCTAGAAAGAAGAGCTCAGGCCAGGTGCAGCGCCCATGTGCTGCCGGAGAGCTGAGCTGATCTTTAATGGAACGAGAGGTAACCAGCGCAGGCTTCTTAAGTCATTTTCAACCGGACACTTAGAGCTTCTAGGAGGAGCTTCCAGTCTCCGGGACTGCGTCTGGGCTGCGCCAGCAGAGCAAACGGCTGCTCGGTTCGGTTCGTTCGTTCCCTGCTTCGTTCCTTTGTGCACACCTCTTTAACAAATCCAGCTCTCTCTGGGCCTCAATTCCCCGACCTGATCAGAGGTACGGGCTCACATGGGACCCCGCCTTCTGTCATATTGTTCGGCTTTCACCTCTTCTCTGCGCCGTGACCACTTGCCAGTTAACCGTGAGCCCCTATTTCCTCGCGTGTAAAGTGGGGACACCGCAGCCAGCTTCACCCGGGAAACTAAGGCCGCGCGCAGCCACCGGCGCTCAACCCGAGCGCTGGCTGCCGCTGGCACCTGCGCAATCCCCGGGCAGGGCGCGGACCCGGGCCCCGCCGACAGGTGTTCCCGCGGGTGCGGCCCGTGGCCCCCGGCGGGGGCGGGCTCTTAAGCGCAGGCCGCACTCGGCCCGGGCGGTGCCCGCGGCTCTCCCACCCTCCCGGCGCGCGCACCCTGGCCCGCGCGCGTGGCGGCCGCCGGGGCTCCCGGCCCTCCTGGGGGCGGGGCCGCGTCCGCGGGTCCCGCGCCCCCGCCGAGGCCCGGAAGGGGCCGGCCGCGCTTCCGTCTCGCCGGGGATGCTCGGAGGGCGGAGCTGCGGCCCGAGGACGCGACGCGAGCCCAGTTCCGGCGAGGAGGCCGCGCCAGTGACAGCGATGGCGGCGGAGTCGGCGCTGCAAGTCGTGGAGCGGCTGCAGGCGCGCCTGGCCGCGAACCCGGACCCTAAGAAGGTGAGCGGGCGGGGCGGCGCGGCGGGCGGGCGTTGGCGCCGCGCGGACCCTAACGGTCGCGGGCCTGGCCGCGGCGGGGGTCGCGGGGCTGGGACCCTGAGCCAGGCCCGGTCGCGCTCGCGGGCCGGGGGTCGCCAAGTTGGCGGCCCCCGGCGGCTCCCCACGCGCCGTGCGGGGGACTCGGCTGCCCAGGCCTCTCCTTCCCGGCCCCGCCGGGTGGCCCGCGGGCTCTCGGCGGCGGCAAGCTCCGGGGCGAACGCCGCGTGCCCCGCGGGTCCCGAGCGCTCCCCGCGCCAGCTGCTTCCTGCCGGGCGGACGGCGCGGGCCGAGGGCTCGGGGCACGGGCGGCCGTCGGTGCGGGGAGGCGGCGCTGCCCGCGGAGCCGGGGCTCACGGGGCCCTCTGCTCCGGGACGGCCCTGCCACTTCCCGACCCCGGCGAGCCCCTCTCGGAACCGGACGCCGCCGCCTCGCCCGATGCCCTCCCGCGAACTCGGGCTGCGTAGACGGCCCGAGTGGCGGCCCCGGGGCTTCGGAGCTCCTGGCTCCCGCTCGGCGCCGCCGAGAGGGTGGGCAACCATTTTTAATTGGATCGAACTTGTTTTCCTTTAAAACTCTTCCCCCCCCGCCCCCCCGAAGTTAATGCGTGCCGCTGCCCGGTGTCTCGGTGTCCCTGGGAGAGCGGCTGCGGGCGGGGGTGGGGACGTCCGGCGGGGGCGCAGTCCCCGGGAGTGCAGCTCCGCGCCCGGGACCCGGGGGGCGAGGGAACGGCGAGCGAGGCGGGGCTCAGCCTCAGCGGCCCGCGGCGGCATCTGCCCAGCCCCTCTCCCCACCTGCTGCTTCCTGGGCTGCCCGGCAACGCTGGGCCCCCAGCGCCTCTCTTGATCGCCCCTCGCAGGACCCCCTGCCTGCCCACCTGGTTCCCAAGTGGGCAGGCGGAGCGCAGGGCGGTGCGCTGCCCCCCTGGGCCGGGCCACGCCGGGACCTCCTCGCCGCGGATCGCCAGCCTCCACTCGGGGAAGCCATGTTAGGGATCCGGGAAAAACTCGAAAGTGTCCGGTTGCGTCGCCTTCTGCGCCGTGCCGAGGCTTCGGTGCGGAGCAGCCAGGCGCACGGACAGGTTTCCGTGCGGGAGCCCTTTGCGGATGCAACACAAGCAGTCTATTTCTGAGCTCTGGTTTGTTTTCTTAAACACTGTAAGGACTGTGACCTTAAAGCGATCTTATCTAAGCCCCGCCCCCCCATTTGGTCTTCATTTTTATCAGATTCAGGAAAAAAAACTACTCTGTCATGTTGTTCTTTCCATTGCAATTTACATCTTGGAGTAGCTTTTTACTAGTCATTGATAGACCTGCGATATCAGCCAGCAGGTTCACTGGAACCATTATTGTTATTTTTAAGCGTTTGGGCTTTCTCTTCCCAGATGGGAAATCGCCCTGAACTTCGGGCTTTGGATTGTGAAGTGAGCGTTTGAGGAGGAGAAATGCGGAGGTCGCTTGTGCAGAGGGCGTGATAGCTGGCGTTGAGACGTGAGCTCACTGCAGAGGGAGAATTGCAAGCTGGCACACTGGCCTCCCTCCCTACCTCTGTTAACCCAACAAGCTCCCACAGGTTCTTCTTGAAATTGCCAGATGATTATGTAGCAGTGTTGAATTTGCAACCAGACCTTGCGTTCAAACCATTATTAGCCAAAGCGTTGATTCTGCATCCGTGTCTGCAGATCTTGCGGTATTAAACATGGGTGTTTAACTCTGTTTCTCAAGTTCATCTTGTGATCCAGCTTACTTGGAGAAGGTGGTATCAGGCTGTCCAGGGCTTTCTTTCTTTTTAAAGATTTTATTGCATCTTACTTGAAAGGTAGACACAGAGAAAGATCTTCCTTCCACTGGTTCACTTCTCAAATGGCCGCAACAGCCAGAACTGGGCCAGGCTGAAGCCAGGAACTCCATCCCCATCTTCCACAAGGGTGGCAGGGACCCAAGTACTTGGACCATCACTTACGGCCTCCCAGGTTGCACACTAGCAGGAAACTGGAATTGGAGCGGAGTTGGATGGCCTTGAATCCGGGTGTTCCGACAGCGATGGGGGCATTCCAAGCCGGGTCTCAACCACTGAGCCAGATGCCTGCCCTAAGGGCCACTTAGTTTCTGTTCCTGCTCTTGACTTGGAAATGATTTTCATGGCTGATAAAGTGAAAACCTACCCTTTGTTACATTTTGAACAAAATGTGTCCAGGACACAGATTGATGGTAGGTGGAGAACTAGGGGATCAGGGGCTGGCGCTGTGGTGTAGTGGGTAAAACCATCGCCTGTGATACTGGCATCCCTTATGGGTACCACTTTGAGTCCCAGCTGTTCCACTTTGGATCCAGGTCCCTTCTAATGCACTTGGGAGGGCAGCATGAGATGGCCCAAATGCTTGCAGAAAACCAAGCTGCACCCTCGTGGGAAACTCCGAAGAAAGCTCCTGGCTTCTGTCTGGCCTGGCCCTGGCTGTTGTGGCCAACTGGGGAGTGAACCAGCAGATGGGAGATTGATTCTCTCTCACTTTCTCTCTCTCTCTCTAACTTTGCCTTTCAAATAAATAAAGTCTTAATAAAAAACTAGGGGTCAACAGTAAGACTTTTGCTCTGTGGCTTGAAAGAGTGTGCAGGGAACAGCTGAAATTCCTAAGCATGGGCTGGGCTGTGTTTTCTCATGCAGACCCTTGCAAGGTGCCTGGTTTGGTAACAGCAAGTTTGCAGCTGCCTGAGGATGCCCAGTGTGCTTTTGCCTTGCTGTTCTGTTCTTTCTTGACATCTGCAGAAACCGATGGGGTTGTGGAGCCTTTCTTCTCTGTGGGGCTGAATCACCTGTGTCTGCTTAGGCCGCTCCTGCTGACACAGGAAGGCAGCACTCATTCTTGCAGCCAGTGCTCGGCTCTGGGATAAACACCCGCTCTGGGCCTCCTGGCCCATCCTTGCTTCCGTAGAGGTCTTGGGATTCTTGGCCACCTCAGTGGCTGCCTTTGCTATGTTTACTTGAACTCTAGCAACGTCACCCCGAGGAGGAGCTGCTCTGCTCAGTCCCACTTACGCTGCTGTTCCTAAGGACAGTGTTGTTAGTTTTTAAAGATTTATTTTAGTTGGAAGGCAGAGAGAGAGAGAGCGCGCGAGCACACTCAAGCTTCTATCTGCTGATTCACTCCCCAAATGGCCACAATGGCTAGGGCTGGACCAGGCCAAAGCCAGGAACCAGGGGCTTTATCCAGGTCTGACATATGGGTGCAGGGGTCCAAGGACTTGAGCCATCTTTGCTTTCCCAGGTGCATTAGCAGGGACCTGGAGCAGCAGTAGAGCAGTAGGGACTCAAACTGGCATCCATACGGGATGCTGGCATTGCAGGCAGCAGCTTAACCCACTATACCACAACGCTGGTCCTGACAGTTATTATATGGGGTGCTTCTTGGCATGTTGGATAAGTTACCTAACCTTACTCAGTTTCAATATCTGTAAAATGGGGAGGATAATATTTACTTCACAGAGATGGTTAGTGAGGCTCAAACGTGGTTACATGGGAAAGAACTTGGCGTGGTAGCCAGCGCACAGTGGATGGGATGGAGGTATTCCCCCTTCCCTTCCTGGGCATGGCATTAGGGGAGAAGTACTTACTCTGAACATGTTTAGTGATTGTCTGAATTTTCCTTTAAGAAAAAGAATTGGTATTAATCTTTGCACTCATAGCTTAGGTTACAAGAAGTAAGCAACCATTTCCTGGGTGGTAATAATAGAATTTGAAGTGGTGGATAATTTTCTCTCAGCCTTGGAGTTTCACACTCCCTAGATAAACCACATAGCCTTCTGCTTGTTCCCAAACAAGATTCTCACCTGTGAGCTGATGGCTTTGCCTAGCGACCTTATGAAGTAATAATTGGAGTGGAATGACCAGAAAAATATACTTGTTACTGTACCTGCCGGCAATGTGGCATGCTGGTTATAGCCTGGGCAACACATGGAAAAAGAACAGCTCTTGTTATATGAAATCTGTTCTCTTTGTATAAATTAAAGCATTTTTTTTTTAAAAAGGACAGGTCTTGTTATATTTAACTCTTGTCACTTTCCTGGAGAAAGGTATGGCTGACATGGCTCTTGGCAGAGGTAGACCAGGAGCTGGCTAAGGAATACCGAAGGCCACACGAGTGAAACGTTTGGAAAGCTGTCTGTTGATGAATGAAAAGATTCACAGTGAGCACGGTTGTCTCCAGCGTCCTGGGCCTGTGACTAAGGCCCACACATGGGTTGTCTCAGTGGCTCCTCACAGCTGGCGACTTCAGCATAGGCTCCGGTTCCCAGCTTTCAGATGAAGCAGCAGCCAGGGTTCAGGGAGGTTACTAACTTGCGCAAGATCTCCTGGCAAGGGGCTGATGAGCCAGACAGGGAAGCCTGCCCTGCCTCTGGAGCCCCATCTTACCCACTTGTGCCTCTAGTTTTAGGAACCCCAGCGAGAGAAAGTGTCCAAACCCAGGTTGCTGTTCTCATCTCTTTGGGCATTTGGTGTCCTCAGCAGCTAAGCTCTGATTGTAGCAACTTGAAATTGCTTCCCATTTATATCAAAGGAACAGTCCTGTGAAACAGTGTATCCCTTCCGGAACCCTGTCCTCTTCCTGCCAGGGTTTTCTTACACCTTCCCTGGGCCCTGATTTCCCTAAGACGGTACCCTAGCAAAACTGGAGCGGAATGATGGACGCTGCTGACTTTGATCAGAGTTGACAGCTTTGATTCTCTTATCCACATGCTGCTTCCTCTGGGGTAACCTCCTGATCCAGAGCCACAGACCCGAGTGACTCCTACCCCACTAGCATCCTGGGCCTGACTTTTCTGGACCTGTTTTCACAACTGTAAAATAGCTATTATCACTGCTTGCTACTGTAAAATAATAGTCGGCCCTGCGTAGGCACTTGACCGTCGGATACGGTGCTTACTTGCCCCAGCGAATATGATTATGACTTTAGAGAAACTTGATGTTTGTTTTATTCCTTCTGCAGCTTTTGAAATATCTGAAGAAACTCTCCGCCTTGCCTATTACAGTAGACATCCTTGCGGTAAGAGTTGTGTAACTTTAAATATTCTATGACTATATTCTGCCCCCTTCCCGCTGGAAAGAGCATAGGGGGAGATTAAGGGCGTGGGCCTCCACTCAAGACTACATCCTGCATGCTTCCATTCCTGTGGAATGTCCAGCGGAGGCAAACCCAGACACAGACGGACAGGCAGAGTAGTGCTTGCCAAGGACTGGGGAAATGGGGAAGAAGAGGGTGACTTTTGGGGGAGGTGGACCTGTTGTGGAATTCGCTGGTAGTAATGGTTACACAGTATTGTGAGTGTCCTGGAAGCCAGTGAGTTCCACTGTTTAACATGAGGAATTGTGTATTGCGTGAGAGTTATTCCAAAATTTAAATGAATTAGAACAGTATTGGCTTTCTCCAATCCTGGATCCAGATCCGAGTTCTGGGACTTTGGTGAAGTGGGTTGACCCTGCTGCCTGGACGTTGCAGACTGGCTCCTGCACCATCTACCAAACCCTTCGCTGGGCGCCCGGCCCCTGCCGTGGTCACTGCTGGTGTTACTGTGAAAGTTGTGACCCCTCTGTGCTTGGTACACTGTGCTGCCGGGTGTCACGGAGACTTGGAAACATGGGCACAAAGGGGCTTAGTCTGTTTGAGGAAAGAAGTGCTGTGTGTTGGGTTTCTCAAGGCAAGAGGCCTTATTTCTGTAAAAAAAACGGGAGTCTAGTTGGTGACTCTCCGCCAATTCCTCTGTCAAACGTGCAGGAGACCGGGGTTGGCAGGACGGTGAACAGCCTGCGGAAACACGAACACGTCGGCGGCTTTGCCAGGGAGCTCGTGGCCCAGTGGAAGAAGCTGGTTCCTGTGGAACGGTAAAAGCTGTGTTTTGTCAGCTCACGCAGCGCCAGTTTTCCATGCTGTCCCTACTCTGCCTTCTTATTTCAAGTAACTGTCTTAGGAGACAACTTTTGCTGGCATGCCCAGATGCCATATTGGAGTGCCTGGGTTCCAGTGGCTCTGCTTTTGACCCAGCTTCATGCTGATCGTCACCTGGGAGGCAGCAAATGGTGACTGACGTACTTGAGTCCCTGTCACCCAAGAAAATACATTTTTTAAAGATTATTTATTTAAAACTCATAGTTACAAAGAAGGAATGATAGGAGAGAGAGAGAAGAGAAATGTTCCATGAGCTGGTTTACTCCCCAAAGTGAAGCCAGGAGCTTCATCTGGGTCTCCCATGTGGATGCAGGAGCCCAAGGACTAGAGCCGTCTTCCACTGCTTTCCCAGGTGCAGTAGCAGAGACCTGGATTGAAAGTGGTGCAGCTGGGACTTGAACCGGCACCCATATAGCATGTTGGTGTTACAAGTGGCAGCTTTGCCTGCTATGCCACAGTGCTGGGCCCAGAAAGTATTATTAAAATAGAATGAGTTGGGACTGATGCTGTGGTGTAGCAGGTTAATGCCCTGAAGTGCCAGCATCCCATATGGGCACTGATTCAAGACCTGGCTGTTCCACTTCTGATCCAGCTCTCTGCTATGGCCTGAGAAAGTAGTAGAAGATGGCCCAA
The DNA here is from genome assembly GCF_051225735.1 of Oryctolagus cuniculus. NCBI lineage: Eukaryota > Metazoa > Chordata > Mammalia > Lagomorpha > Leporidae > Oryctolagus > Oryctolagus cuniculus. Next base: position 148,015,431 of record NC_142873.1, on the reverse strand, counting down.
GTCCTTGGGCCCCTGTACCCACATGGGAAACCCAGAAGAAGCTCCTGGCTTCTGGCTTCAGATCGGTGCAGCTCTGGCTGTTGCAGCCAATTGGAGAGTGAACTATCAAATGGAAGACCTCTCTCTCTGTGTAACTCTGACTTTCAAATAAATAAATATTAAAAAAAAAATAGAATGAGTCAACATATCTTATATTTCTATTTATTTTTAAAGATTTAGGTCTTTCTTTTAAGATTTTTTATTTGAAAGGCAGAGTTAGAGAGAGATCTTCTATCTGCTGGTTCACTCCCCAAGTGGCCGCAACAGGCAGAACTGGGCCAATCTGAAGCCAGGTGCTGGGCGCTTCTAGGTCTTCCATGTGGGCGCAGGAGCCCAGTACTTAGACCTCTCTCCGCTGCTTTCCCAGACCAACTAGCAGGGGGCTTTACCTGCTACACCTGAGAGCAAGATCGTTCCTCTGCTGGTTCATTCCCCAACTGGCTGCTAATACCGGGTCTGCACCAGGCTGAAGCCAGGAGCTTCATCTGGGTCTCCCACATGGCTGCAGGGTCCCAAGCACTTGGCCACTCTCTGTTGCTTTCCCAGGCACATTAGCTGGCAGCTGGATCAGAAGTAGAGCAACTGGGACACGAACTGGTACCCATATGGGATGCTGGCATCACAGGTGACAGCTTTACCCGCTACACCATTACACCAGCCCCATAATGCTATTATTTAAAGATAAGCATTATTAATACTTTGATGTGGTTCTTATATTTTCTTAAAAAGCATTTGTATATAGTTGTGAGCTATATAAACCAGAGCCCCCCTTTGAAGTAACAAGTTAAATACGTCCCTAGGTTGGAAAAAGATCTCCAGGTGTTTTCCTGTGCACAAGATACTAATTTGTATGTCGTGGTCACACCCATCACCTTCCATTTGCCAGTGTTCTCCTCATCTCATTTCTGCCTCTGCTTCAGGGCCGCACCAAGGTTCACATCTGTTTCTCCTTTCCTCTTAGAAACAATGAGCCTGATGAGCAGGACTTTGACAAGAGCAGTTCCCGCAAGCGCCCCCGGGAAGCTCTGCAGAAGGAGGAGGAGATGGAGGAAGAGGACCAGGAGCACTGGGAGGTCTCCGGGAGCCAGTCCTGCAGCCCTGAGCCCAGACAGAAGAAGCACAGGAAGCTTGCCGAGCTGGAGAGACCCCACAAAGCCTCCCACAGCCACGAGAGGAGAGACGAGAGAAAGCGGTGTCACAGGGTGTCGCCCGCTTACTCCTCAGACCACGAGTCTTCAGATTATGGCCACGTGCAGTCCCCCCTGTCTTCTGCCAGTCCTCATCAGGTGTACGTGGACCATTACAGGTCCCCGGACCAGGACCCCGAGCCCATTGCTCCACACCAGAAGCCTGGAAAAGGCCACAGCCATGCCTTGCAGGACAGACTGGGGATCAGCCAGGAGCGGCACCTGGGTGAGCCCCAGGGGAGAGAGGCTGTGAACCAAAACAAGGAGCACAAGTCTTCCCACAAGGAGAAGCGCCCTGGGGGTGCCAAGGCCGAGGAGAAGGCCTGTGCCATAAGCAAAGAGAAATCTCACAGCCGGAGGCCGCTCTCGGGTGACAGTGCGAAGGAGAAGCTGCCCTCGGGTGTCTCCCAGAAAGAGAAGGAAAAAGAGGGCAGCAGCCACAAGAAGAAGTTTGCCCCCTCCTTGGAGGTGGCTTCGGACAACCACCTTAAAAAGCCAAAGCACAGAGACTCGCAGAAAACCAAATCGGACAAAAAGCCCGGTCCAGACAGCGTGGACGCGGGCAAGGGGGGGAAGGGGAAGACTCAAGACGGGAGAGTGAAGGCCTCCAAGGCGGGAGAGGAGGATGCCGAGGACGGCTTTGAGGAGCCCACCATGTCCTTTGAGTCGTACCTCAGCTACGACCAGCCCAAGAAGAAGAAGAAGAAGGTCGTGAAAACGTCGGCCCCAGCACTTGGAGAAAAGGGGCTGAAAAAAAGCGACTCTAAAAGCACTAAAGACTCGGGCCCAGCTCGGAAATTGCCTAAGGGGAATGAAAACCAGACGGAGAAGCTGCCGGCAGCCAGCGCCGACTCAGCCAAGCCGAAGAAGGTAACCCTGCAGCCCACCCCCGCTCCCCGGCTGGTGTCTGAGGGCCCGTGCCATCTGCTTGCCGTAACTTCTCAGGGCCAGGGCAGCTGGTGCTTTCTGAGCTGTCCCAGTCTGTTTCCCGATCATGGGCCCCTCCAACAGGGACGTGCCTGTGCCGTGTGCTGTGTGCCGTGTACTGAGTCCCGCCGTGGGACGGGAAGCTGTGCTTGTCACCGCGCTGTCCCTTCACGGCTCTCTTCCTGCAGGTCCCCACAGACACGTTACCGGCGCTGCCAGACCTCCCCCTGCCCATGATCCAGACCAATTACCGTCCACTTCCTTCCCTCGATTTGATCTCTTCCTTCCAGCCAAAGCGAAAAGGTAATTTTCTATATCGTTCTGTTTGTTTTGTTTGAAGGTTTATTTGAAAGGCAGAGCGATGGGAGGTGGTGGGGAGAGGTCTTCCATCTGCTGGTTCACTTCCCAGATGCCCACAACAGCTAGGGTTGGGCCAGGCTGGAGCCAGGAACTCCAGGGTCTCCCGCGTGGAAGGCAGAAGCACAGTACTTGAGCCATCAATTGGCTACTTTCCAAGGTTCACGTCGGCAGGGAGCCGGGTTGGAAGCAGAGGAGCCAGGACTCGGACCCACACTCTGATGTGAGATGTCAGTATCCCAGACAGCGGTTTAAAGGCCATGGGGCAGGCACTGTCCCTTTCAAATCATAAATAAATAAATCTTTGTTTAAAAAAATAAGAGAAAGACTTACTAATTCGTTTGTGATCTATTACCATAACAATTGTGTAACATCAGGTTTTTGGTGCACTTCCTGAGTGTAGGTTCTGGAGTTTGACAGCTTGGGTTTGAGTCCCAACTCTGATTTTTCTTTTTTTTTAAGATTTATGTATTTATTATTTTTTTGAAAAGCAGAGTTACAGAGAGACGAAGGCAGAGAGCGAGTGAGAGAGAGAGAGAGAGAGAATGTCTTCTATCCACTGGTTCACTCCCCAAATGGCTACAACAGCTGGAGCTGCACCGATCACTTTTCCAGGTCTTTCATGCAGATGCATGGGCCCAAGCACTTGGGCCAACTTCCTCTGCTTTCCCAGGCCATAGCAGAGAGCGGGATCAGAAGTGGAGCGGCCGGAACTCAAACTGGCACTCATATGGGATGCTGGCACTGCAAGTGGTGGCTTTACCTGCTATGCTACCACGCCAGCCCCTTGTTTTTTGCTTTTTAAGATTTATTTATTTGAAAAGCTGAGTTAGGTCTTCCATCTACTGGTTCACTCCCCAAATGTTCACCATGGCCAGAACTGGACCAGGCCAAAGCCAGGAGCCTGGAGCTTCATCCAGGTCTCCCACGTGGGTGCAGGGGCCCAACGACTTGGGCCATCTTCTACTGCTTTCTCAGGCCACAGCAGAGAGCTGGATGGGAAATGGACCAGCTGGAACTCAAACCGGCACCCATGTGGGATACTGGCACTACAGACTGGGCTTTTAACCTGCTGCGCCACAGTGCCGGCCCCAGCTGGGATTCTAATGGACTCGCATGTGGGATGCCAGAGCTACAGGCATTGGCCGAGTCTGTTGCACCACAGTGCCAGCCTCCCAGCTCTGATTTCTATAAGCTGTCTGACCGTGGGCAGTGTTCTAACTTCTTTGGGCCTTAGTCTCATTCTGTGAATGGGAATGATATGGTATTTGCCTCATAATCGTATTTAGTGGATTTAAAACTGATTTTCCAGTAAAGCTTTTAGCTTCAGGCCTTTCAGTTGTAAGTGTCCAATGAATCTTAGCTGCTGCTAGTCTTTGCATCCCTGTATTTTATGCTAGGTGTGATTTTTTTGTCTTAGTGGAAAAAAAAAAAAAAGACCTGTAGTTTTAATAGGAAAAGAACTAGAAGCCACAGCAGAGTCCACCAGCAGGGGGTCAATGGATAAATCATGGTCTGTCTGCACCGTGGGGTCTTTAGGTGCCATAAAAACTGGAATTTTATGCACTGACACAGAAGGATCTCTGCAGTGTGTTCAGTCACCAAAGCAGTGGTGTCATGAGCATGTTACTAATTGATTAATAAGGGGAAAACTGTTTATAAAGATCCACAAGCAATCAGTAGCACTGGCTGCCCTTGGAAGGGAAGGGAGAGGCTGTGGTCTTGGGTGAAAGGGAGTTTCGCTGGAGCACTTAGGACTTTCTGTCATTCCCTTTCTGATTTTTCTTGCCCTCTAGCATTCTCCTCACCCCAGGACGAGGAAGAAGCTGGGTTCACTGGACGGAGAATGAATTCCAAGATGCAGGTGTATTCTGGTTCCAAATGTGCCTATCTCCCCAAGATGATGACCTTGCACCAGCAGTGCATCCGAGTCCTTAAGAACAACATCGACTGTAAGTGGCCCGCGTCTCTTGGCTCGTGCGTGGCAGCGCTGGGAGGCTTGGCTGCCATTCGGCGCGTTCACCTTTGGTTTCTCTGCAGCAATCTTCGAGGTGGGGGGAGTCCCCTACTCTGTGCTGGAGCCCGTGTTGGAGAGGTGCACTCCCGACCAGCTGTACCGCATAGAGGAGTACAATCACGTGAGTGCCCCGTGCGGGTGGGAAGAGGGCGGCACGCTGCTCCGCGCCTCCAGAGACCGCTTTGTCTCTTTGGAATCGGCCGCGACCGAAGGGCAGAGCGGCAGTCGGGTCGCTGTCCTGGGCACGTTTGCTTTGCCTCCGGGCCCCTGCGCTGGCATGTTTTGAAGCACCTGCTGCCGACTGCTCAAGTGGGCCTCCCGGGCTGGAGTCGGGGTGAGACGCAGAGGCCGTGACGCACACGCCCAGCACCTCCCTTGAGCTGGGCACGGTCCTGGCAGCAGGGGGCAGCGCTTTGTGTGGACAGCCAGGTGCCTAGTGTATAGGAAAGAGCACAAACTGGTGTGCGGGGGTCTTTTTCTGGAACCATCCAGATCCATCCAGAAGTCCTCCCCACCACGTGGACGTGTTTGTCGGATTGCGTTTGTGCGCTCACTCTGCGAGGTCTGACGTCCTCCCTGCGGCCTCCTTGCCATTCAGTGCAGGGTTGTGCCGGGAAGCCCTGGGCTTGACTTCATTCAGCTCGACCCTTGCCTGCTCTCCTAGGGAAGATGATGCAGCTGGTTCTTGGCTTATCTCTTGTAGCCAACCAAAAACTGCTAGCATAGTGCCTCCCACATAACTTTTTTTTTTTAATTTAGTAGTTTAGTGTTTTCCTAGTGTTGTGGTATTTTAATATACTACTATAAAGACCAAAAGCTTCTTAAAGAAGTCTTTTTAAAAAAATCCCTTTTTTTTTTAAAGATTTATTTATTTATTTGAAAGGCAGAGTTACAGATAGAGGGAGAGACAGAGAGAGAGACGTCTTCCATCTGCTTGTTGACTCACCAGATGGCTGCAACAGCCGGAGCTGGGCCAACTGAAGCCAGGAACCAGGAGCTTCTTCCAAGACTCCCATGTGGGTTCAAGGGTCCAAGCATTTGGGCCATCTGCTGCTGCTTTCCTGGGCCATTAGCAGAGAGCTGAATCGGAAGTGGAGCAGCCGGGACTTGAACCAGCACCCTTATGGGATGTTGGTGCAGCAGGCAGAGGCTTAACCTGCTATGTCACAATGCCAGCCCCTGTTTCATTTGTTTGAAAGGCACGGTTACAGAGAGGGAGAGACAGATCTTTCATCCACTGGTTCATTCCGGAAATGGCTACAAAGATCCAGGCTGGGCCAAATGGAAGCCAGGAGCCAGGAATGTCTCCATGGTCTCCCACGTGAATGCTGGGGGCACTTGGGCCATCTTCTGCTGCTCTTGCCAGGCTATTAGCAGGGAGTTGGATAGGAAATAGAGCAGGCAGCAACTTTACCTGCTATGCCACAACTCTCACCCCTGGAAAAGGGATATTTAAGAGTGTTTATATGCAAGAAATATCCTGGTTTGATTTCAGGTTTTAATAGAAGAAACAGATCAATTATGGAAAATTCATTGTCACCGAGACTTTAAGGAAGAAAGACCAGAAGAATATGAGTCATGGCGGGAGATGTACCTGCGCCTCCAGGACGCCCGAGAGCAGCGGTTACGAGTGCTGACCAAGAATATCCAGTCTGCACACGCCAATAAGCCCAAAGGTAGGGGCCGGCGGTGGCAGTGGTGGGCAGCAGGGTCTCGGGGACCCCTGATCTCTGCAGTGTAGAGGCCAGCGGGGGTGGTTTCATTCTGCCACAGCCCATGCTTCCATGCCTTGGGGTTTTCTGGGTTGATGAACAACCTCTAGCTCCGGGGACCTGGACCGCTGCAGATGGCGTCTCTGCTCAAGGAGGCGCATGGGCAGGTGGGCAGCTCCATGTTCCTCCACAGGCAGACAAGCAAAGATGGCCTTCGTCAACTCTGTGGCCAAGCCGCCTCGCGACGTCCGAAGGAGGCAGGAGAAGTTCGGAACGGGAGGAGCAGTTGTCGCTGACAGAATCAAGTAAGCGCTCTGTTCTTGCTTGGGGAAGAGAGCTGGGAGGTCGTCTTCCCCACTGCGAGGGAGCCGTGGGTGCGGGAAGCAACTCGCCCATGGTGGGGATGGCCCTCGGCCAGCTCAACGCTCTGCCCCCCGAGCCTGGACTCCTGGACAGCAGCATAAGGCAGATTGTTTTCCTGTGCCTTAGGGCTGTCAGGATTAACCTGGACACAGGACCCGGCACAGCGGAAGCACTCACTGGCTTTCCTTTTCCCTGTTTAAGCAAAATTATTGCATCTAAGCCACATAGACATTTTCTCTTTATTTAAAAAATTTTTTAAAAATTTTATTTATTGGAGAGGTAGTTACAGAGAAGGGGAAAGACAGAGAGAGAGAGGTCTTCTATGCGCTGGTTCACTCCCTAGATGGCTGCAGCAGCCTGGCAGAAGCTTAGCCTGCTGTGCCACAGTGTGGCCCCTACATGAGCATTTTCAGAAGAGAGTCCGGAACCTAAGAAATGAAAGGAGATGAAGCCAGCGTTGTGGCACAGCGGGTAAAGCAGCTGCCTGTGGTGCCTGCATCTCGTGTGGATGCTGGTTCGAGTCTTGGTTGCTCTACTTCCCACCTGGCTCCCTGCTAAAACACCTGGGAAAGCAGTGGAAGATGGCCCAGATGCTTGGGTGCCTACACCCATGGGAGAGGCCAGCCCCAGCCATTGCAGCCGTATGGGAAGTGAACCAGCGGGTGGAAGATCAATCTCTCTCTCTCTGACATTCAAATATTATCTTCATTAAAAAAAGAAACAGTGAGAGTTGAGGCTCTCATTCATTCTGAAAGGCTGATGCAGCAGCCATCCCTGTGCCGCCACCAGAATCCAGGGCGCCCGCATCCGCCGGTCAGAGCCGCAGGAGGAACCACACTGTCCGTGCTGAGGGCAGATCTCTTCTGCTCGTGACCGCCCAGCTGTGTTCTTGTTACAGGATTAAGCCCGCCCCGTACACCGGCGGAAGCAGCCACACCTCCGGCAGCAACAGCTTTAACGCCAGCCCCGAGGAGCCGGCCTACGACGGCCCGAGCACCAGCAGTGCCCACCTGGCGCCAGTGGTCAGCACTGTTTCCTACGATCCTCGCAAGCCAACTGTGAAGAGTGAGTAACTCGGGTTCCTGCTGAGCCCCCTGCATGCAGCGACTGTTGCATTGCGTCCTGTGTGTGTGGGTGGGGGGGGGGGTGTGTGTCGCTTCTGAAGGACGCCTCCCAGGCGCTGGGCTGCACGGCGGCCCCTCCTCCCCACCCCGCCATGTCGGCGATGGTGTGAGATCGTAGTATTGGAGGTAACATGAGCCTGTTTCTCTGGGGAAGTGGTCGTTACTACCGACAGCTAAGTGTAACATCTTACTTGAGTCTTATAACCTTCTAAATATTTTTTTTCTCTTTTTGGATCTATTTTTTACTTTATTAGCTTCATTACCATAGACCAGCAGTAGTCTGTGATAGAACCGTTTTTCTGCCAAGGGCCATTTGGATATGTATAACATTGTTCGCTGGTCCCATGCAGAATTATCAACCCACAAATCAGCCTGCTGTAGATGTATTGAATCTTGAGTGCCGCCTGAGGTTGCCTTGGCAAGGCCAGCCCAAAGGAGCTGTGGGCTTTGCACGGCCCACGGGTGCATGCACGATCCCCAGGATCCCCAAGGGAGTCCTGACTTAAGTATTTTGTGTTCTTGGCTGGGCCCAAGCATCAGGTTCACCTGTTGCGAGTCAGGAGTTTGTGCGGCTCATCTCGGACTTGGACAGCATGAGGGACGGCGGGAGTGCTGGTCACTGATTGGACATCTGCGAGGCCACGTTAGATTACTGCCGAGTCTGGCAAGGAGGGAACCCCAGCTCTGCCCTGACACAGTGACCGTGGGCCCTGCGGGGGCCGGGGTGAGAGCAGCGGCCCCGCCCACAGGTCCTCAGCGAGTGCCGCTCTGTGCTGTCGCCTCTGTTGCGGTGTCAGCAGATTCACTGATGGCATCCGTCTGTCTGCCGGTGCACAGCGGAAAGGGGAAAGGCTTGGCGCTGCTCGCAGACCCCGGTGGTGCCGGCGCGTGTCTGCGCCGCCACAGATCTAAAGCGACTGCCCGGTTTCTTTCTACAGAAATTGCCCCGATGATGGCCAAGACGATAAAAGCTTTCAAGAACAGATTCTCCCGACGATAAAACTGAGGGCCCTTCTGGGAGCTGGAATTGTTGGGGGCAGGAAGAGAACAGTGGAGGCCGGGGGTTGGAACTTCCGAAGGAGACCAGGAGCCTTGCGTGGTGAAGACGGTGGTCCCTGAGCGCAGGCGACGCCCGTGTGCCCCGGCCCGGCCCCACTGCCTGCAGCACACTTCAGGATTCTGGAGGAGACGTGAAGCCTCAGTGCACTGAGGATTTTAAGGTCAATTATACTTTTGTTGTTAATTAGCATCTTTGTAAACTATAAGACATAGTTTTAATTAATAAATATTGCTCCCAGATTGTATTTATATTACCCCCCCGGCCAGGTTTGTTTTTTTTTTTTTTTTTTTTTTTTTTGGGTCCTCTACCACTCACTTAGCCTTTTTCCCCCGGGTTCTTTATTAGAGTTCATGAAAAGTGCAGAGCAAGCTATTTCCCTGTTCCAGCTCGGCTCTGCTGGGCGGACTCCGGTCCGGAGGGAGGCCTGTGTGGGACGAGGAGTGCCAGGGAGCGAGCCTTCCCGTGGGCCAGGACCGCTCCACGTTCCCGCGCCGCAGCATCTCTCACTCGGTCACTAGTGTTCATTTAGGGAGGCTGTCGGCCAGGGCGCCCGCTGCCCTCCATCCACTTTGTCAGTTACCGCTGAGTTTCCTGGGTTCTGTTTGTTTTGCGGCTCACCAGAGGGCACAGAACCTTGGGAGATGAATTTGTACCGAATCCCAGCATTTTGATAATTTCCAATTTCTGACTCAAAATTTCAGATTTTATTTATTTTTTTCCCCACTTTTCTATCTTTCCTGCTGTCCCTTGGCATGGGGGGAAAACACCGACTTGGCAGGGCTTCTCATAGCTCTGGATACGACTTGAGAGTTTTTAAAGCCAGCACTTTAATCCCTTATTCTCTATGAATTGCAACCAGAAGCCAGTGGTTTTACAAGTCGTGATGCTTGGCTGGAGGTGGGTTGAGAGGTGAGGCCACGTGACGGGAAGAGCACGGCGGTTGCTGTTGGGTGGTGAACTTGCAGTGGAAGCTCTGCTTGCTGAGTTTTTAAGCCAGGATTTGGAAGAAAGGGCCAACTTAGGGAAAGTCTGAGCCGAGGCATCAGGACGGGGCAGCCCGCGGGCGCCCATCACGTGTGGGACCGGCGGCTCTCGCTTCCCAGTGGACACGGGAGCAAGAGCCCAACGAGGAGGGCAGCGCCAGCCCCCTTCTTGGCTGTCAGAGAGCTGCTGGGTGGGACCCAGGCAGGAGGGGGAGACTGCACGTTTGAGAGGCACGCCTTTAAGGAAACCCAGGAATGAGACGGAGGGGATGGTGTGTGACAAGCTGACAAGCTGGGCAGGCCCTCTGGGAGCCCGCGGTTTGCAGGCACCCTGGAGCCCTCGCTTCGGCTGACCTTGAAGACTCCCGAGCCACACAGAAAATTCTGCGCAACAAAAGCTCCGCATCCTTCGGTGTGTGTTGCTGGGCCGGGTGTCTGTGGCGACGGGAGGCGGACACCACCGCATATCAAGTTGCCGTTTATCTTTGAATTGGATAAAGCATTATTCCCAAGAGAAATGATGCATCACCTTTGCCCCGCCCGCTCCTCTCCTAGGCTGTTCACCAAATCTAAAATCCAAAAACCCCTGTCTGACGCCAGACGCACGTCTGGGTCAGGTGCCAGATGCCCTTCAGTCACCCGGCACAGCTTCCTCTAGGTGTCGCCACCTGGGATCTCTCCCTGAGCCCTGGGTTCAGTCTGTGCCATTGACAGCGGATTCTCCTGTTTCCGGTTCTGTCGGGTCTGCCACGATTTCCCTCACTAAGAGCCCGCCCCCATGGGTAGCCACTGGGACACAGAGGTTTGTGGGCAGCCGGACCCCGACCCCCACCCCCCGCCCGCCCCAAGCTCATCTGCAGAGCAGGCATCAGATGATGTTGGGCCTCGGGCCTCGTTTGGGAAAACGTGTGATTTTTTTTTTTCCCCCCTGTGCCACACTACACAGAGATGACCACGTTACAGATGAGCTCTGCGATCCTTGGCGTCACGGGCAGTTTCCCCGGGGCGTTCTCTCTCCGGGAAGCGGGAGGGAAGGCGCAAGGCGGCATCCTGCTCTTCATTTGTATTTTGGTCCCAAAATGTAAATACAATTTTCTATGTTACTTTTTTGTGGTAACTACCAAGATGAATATTTTAATTAGATAAGTTATATAAAAAGGAAAATTCCATGTCTAAATAAAAAAAAAAAACTGCACCTGTGCCACGTCTGTCTGCTTACCGTGCCGGGGAATGGAGAGCGGCGACAGTGGTCCCGGGCCAAGAGGCGGGGGTCTTACTCCCCGGCGGGGGTTTAACAGTGCTGGATTAGGAAGAGGGAATTCCAGGTGCGAGAACCACGTGCACGGCGGGAGGGGACTCGGTTGTCAGGAGCACTTGCTGGGAGCACACCCTGTGCCGTCATATACCTGGAATCCCGGACGGTGCTGGTGGCTTCATTTTGCCGTTAGAAGCCATGGCTCGGGGATGCCACCCAAGTGCCCAGCTTGTATGTGGAAAGGAAGGGCTTGGGGCTGTTCTACTTTGACTCCGTCCTTGGGACATGAGGGGCCCAGGTGGGTCCCATCAGCCTCACGCCGCCATCCTAGTGAGCACAGGACGCCGGTGCAGGCAGGGTGGCAGCAGCAGGGACTGGCTGAGCTGCAGGAGCTGCAGCACATGGCCAGCGGAGCCCAGGGTGCGGCATCCCCTGAGACGACCCTCAAGTCCTGCCCCTAAACAGGGCATCCTTGACCCATGGTCCAGACTTGGGTTTCCCAATTCTTTGCTAGATCGGATGGTCACTGTTAAGACTTCAAAGTTAATTGTGACGTGTGACAGCTGATGGGTTTTGCTCAGAATTGGCAAGTTAGTTCTTTGGCCCTTACTAATCCAACACTGACTGAGCCAGGATGTGTTTATACAGAGGCACACGCATGTCCAGGTGTCCAGGCAGAGTAATTGGCCTTATTGGCTCATGACCCCACTCTGAGAAGGTTTTTTTTTCTTATTTGAGACATAGAGTTACAGAGGGAGAGACAGAAAGGTCCTCCATCCACTGGTTCACTCTCCAAATGGCTGCAATGGCCAGAGCTGAGCCGATCTGAAGCCAGGAGCTTCTTCTGGTTCTCCCAAGTGGGTGCAGGGGCCCAAACATTTGGGCCATCTTCCACTGCTTTCCCAGGACATAGGCGGAGAGCTGGATCAGAGGAAGGGCAGCCGGGACACAAAGCAGCGCCCATGTAGGATATTGGCACTGCAGGCGGAGTCGTAGCCCACTGTGCTGCTCTATCCCGGCTCCCTGTCGTGCACCTGGGAAGGCAGTGGATGAGGCCCAGGTGCTCGTGCTCCTGCTACCCACGTGGGAGCACCGAAACACTCCCGACTTCAGTCTGGCCTAACTGTTGTGGGCACTTGCGGGGTGAACCCTTTCTCTCTCACTCTGCCAATGAATAAGTTAATAAATAATCAGTTTTGGCATTTCTCGAGCATAGAATCTCTTGAGCTGGGGGTCCCCAGAAATACAGTTTAGAAAAGCAACCCAAGTGTTAATCAACTGAATGCTGGGTCTCCCCAAAGTGTATTGCAATCCTAAGCTCCAACGTGGCAGATACAGGAGGTGAGGGCTCTAGGGGTGATCGGGTCCCGAAGGGTGGAGCTTCATGAATGGGATTCTTCCTTATACAGAGAGAGTTTTCTGTCACTCTCCTCTCTGCCACGTGAGGATACCATGGCTTGACAGCGTCTGCAAGCCAGGAGGGGCTCTCCCCAAACAGCTTCTGCCGCGCACCTGATCTTTGGAAACCAATATCATTTGTTACAGCAGCCTGAACCACGACGCCATGCAGTTAAAGTGTCCACTGACACTGGAGATGCTCCAGAGAGTTGGCCTCAAATAGTGTAGTAAGATATGGGTCATGGCTGGGCTTCCTGGACATTCCGTCACCAGCAAGGCTCGTGTCGCCTCCCCTCTGTGTCACTGTGCATAAGGCAGTCGCCCTTGGCCTCGTGAGACTTTGTGCTAGGAGGGGAGACAGTAACCAAACAACTACATGGATACCTGTTTAAAATACAGATGCCTGGACCCCACTGCAGTAATCTGGGCGAACAGACCAGAGGTGGGAGCTGACAGGACCTGTGGAATGAGTCAGATCCCAGTTCAAATCCTGGCTCCACCGCTCCCGCCCCCTCTGAGCCTCGGTCTCCTCATCTGTGCAGTGGGATCGATGATGCAAGGGTGCAGTGAGAAGGGAGCTGAATGCCTTTGCGTGCTTCCTTCCTTCCTTCCTTCCTTCCCTAAAGGAGGAGTGAAAGGAAGAAGCGTTGTTTCCCGCTGATGGGAACTGAAAGTGGAGGGCCACAGCTAAGAGGTCGGCAGGTCCTCTCAGAGCTGCCTTCCTGGGCCCTGCTGCCCTAAAGTCGGTTCAGCTTCTCTGGTTTGGGGCCGCTCTTCTCTTCTCAGGCCCCTCAGAACCTCCTTCCTCATCTCAGAGTCACAAACTCAAACACAGCAGTTTGCAGCAAGCAATGGCCAGTGCAGGAACAGCAGGCAAGCGAGAGCTATTTACACAGCTCCACCTGACTGTGTCCTGGTGGAGGGAAGCCAAGCCTCTGCCGCCACGTCTCCTGGGCTGTAAGGAAAAGGCAGAGGCGCTGGCGCTGCGGTGCGGCAGGTTCAGCCTCCACCTGTGATGCTGGCTTCCCATGTGGGCGCCAGTTCAAGCCCTGGCTGCTCCACTTCCAATCCAGCTCCATGCTAATGCACCTGGGAAAGCAGTAGAAGATGGCCCAAGTCCTTGGGCCCCTGCACCTGCATGGGAGACCCTGAAGAAGCTCCTGGCTCCTGGCTTTGGATCGGTGCAGCTCCAGCCGTTGCGGCCAATTGGGGAGTGGACCATTGGATGGAAGACCTCTCTCTCTCTCTCTCTCTCTCTGTGTGTGTGTGTGTGTGTGTGTGTAATTCTGACTTTCAAATAAATAAATCATTAAACACACACACACACACACACACACACACAAATTCTGGAGCTTGAGTGCCTGGAGTGGAATCTTGGTTCTGGTACTAACCACCCACGTGACCCACTGCAGAACGGGGATCACAGGACACCTGAAATACGAAGATTCAAAAAATCACGGAAGTAGGAGTGGGCATTTAGCCGAGTAGTTAAGACATCTGTGTTCCACATCGGAGTTCCTGGGTTTGATTCCAGCTTCCTGCCGATGCAGACCCCCGGAAGCAGCAGTGATGGCTCATGTAACTGGGCTCCTGACCCCCACATGGGAGACCTGAGTTGAGCTCCAGTTTCTGGTTCTGGGCCCATCAACCGAGTCATTGCATGCATTTGCGGGGGTGAACCAGCAGATGGGAGTGTGCTCTCTCTCTGCCTCCCAAATATTAAATAAAAAACATTTAAAACACACACACACACACACACACACACACACGTAAGTAAAGTCCTAAGACAGTACTAGAGCATTACTGAGTTATATGATTGTTAACTGTTATTGTTACTATACCATCAGCTTGCCACAAAGAAGCAGTCAAAAGTGGTAGTAACAGCAACAGTTTCAGTTTCTTACAGGCTGAGGTGGCAGAGAGAGGAATGTGGATATACATGCATGTGTTGAACTATGAAAACAGTTATAGACAGAGCCAGAGGATGCAGGCTGTAGCTTGACCCACCAGGCCACAACGCTGGCCCTGAATGCAAGAAAGAAAAACCCGGGAGCTTTTCCTACTTGCCTCGGAATCGTCCTAGGAGCCGGTGAGAGTCCCCATTTGTCTTTAGACCATTCCTGCAAGATAGAAGTGCAGGAGAGGAGCCAGTTAGCAAAGGCCCAGGATGTTATTCCCCAAAACTCAGCTGGCCTCCTGCTGAATCCTGCCCCTGTTGGCCACTGCAGTTTCCCATCCAACCAGATGGGGGTGCTGGACAGACAGCCTTGCCCTTGGCCCCACTGAGCCCCACTGTAAAAGAGACAGGTTTTTCCTTTGGACCAGGATGGAACACTTTTTATGTGTGATCTAGTATTACTGGTGTCACAGAACTCCACAAGGCCTGTATTCTTATTTTTCCCATTTTATGTAAGACAAATCTGAGCCTGGAGGGCATATTTAATAGTTATGTCACTGAGGCAGGAGTACAGATGGAGCCAACTTAAAAAGTTATCAATGGGGGCTGGTGCTGTGGCTTGGCAGGTAAAGCCACAACCTGTAGTGTCCTGGCTGCTCCACTTCCAGTCCAGCTCCCTGATAATGTGCCTGGGAAAGCAGCAGCAGACAGCCCAAGTCCTTGGGCCCCTGCACCCACATGGAGACCTAGGTGGAGCTCCTAGCTTCCAACAAGCCCAGTTGCAGCCATTTAGAAAGTGAACCAGCCGATGCAAAATTTCTGTCTCTGTCTCTCCCTCCCTCCCTCCCTCTCTCTTTCAAATAAATAAATTTTTTAAAAAAGTTATCAAAGGCCGGTGCCGCGGCTCACTAGGCTAATCCTCCGCCTAGCGGCGCCGGCACACCGGGTTCTAGTCCCGGTCGGGGCGCCGGATTCTGTCCCGGTTGCCCCTCTTCCAGGCCAGCTCTCTGCTGTGGCCAGGGAGTGCAGTGGAGGATGGCCCAGGTGCTTGGGCCTTGCACCCCATGGGAGACCAGGAAAAGCACCTGGCTCCTGGCTCCTGTCATCGGATCAGCGTGGTGCACCGGCCGCAGCGCGCCGGCCGCGGTGGCCATTGGAGGGTGAACCAACGGCAAAGGAAGACCTTTCTCTCTGTCTCTCTCTCTCACTGTCCACTCTGCCTGTCAAAAAATAAAAAAAAAATAAAAATAAAAAAAATAAAAAGTTATCAACATAATGGGTGGTTAGATGAAATCAGCCTATTCTGCTACTTTGATAAAGAAACTTTTGGGCCCGGCATTGTGGCGTAGCAGGTAAAGCCACCGCCTGCAGTGCCGCTGGCATCCCATATGGGTACTGATTTGAGTCCCGGCTGTTCCACTTCTGATCCAGCTCTCTGCTATGGTCTGGGTAAACATGCAGTCCTTGGGCCTGTGCACCTGCATGGGAGACCCAGAAGAAGCTCCTGGCTCCTGGCTTTGGATTAGCCCAGCTCCAGCCCTTGTGGCCATTTGGGGAGTGAACCAGCAGATGGAAGACATCTCTCTCTTTCTCTCTGCCTCTTTAACTCTGCCTTTAAAATAAATCTTTAAAACTTTTTTTTATTTGAAAAGATCTTCCATCCATTGGTTGACTCCCCAAATGCCTGCACCATCTCACGCTGGCCTAGGCTGAAGCCAGGAACCCAGAACTCAGTCCAGGTCTCCCACATGGGTGGCAGGGACCCAAGTACTTCTCACCTGTTGCCTCCCAGGGTCTACACTACCAGGAAGCTGGATGGGAAGCATGGAGTTAGGACTTGAACCAGGCACTCCAACACTGGATGTAGGCACGCCAAGCGGTGACTTAAGCCATTGCATCAAACCCTCAGTCCAATGTTTATTATTTAAAGCTGTTAAGTTTTATGATGGCTTGCTACACAGCATAAGCTAATTGATAGAACATGTTTACTTTGTGTGCCCCTCCCATTCCACTCCAGGAAACCAAAGGAGAATGTGTTCCAGGAATAAACCATTTTATGGAGTTGGCATATGTTATAGCAGGTTAGGCTGTTGCCTGCAGTGCCAGCATCCCATATGGGTGCTGGTTCGAGTCCTGGCTGCTCCACTTCCGATCCAGCCCCCTACTAATGCATCTGGGAAAGCAGTGGAAGATGGCCCAAGTGTTTGGGCTCCTGCACCCATGTGGGGGACCCAGATGGAGTTCCTGGGTCCTGGTTTTGATCTGGGCCCCCTGTCTCTCTGTCACTCTTCCTGTTACAAGAAATAAATAAAACACTACCTGTCTCTCAACATCCCTGTGAAAAGTGATTAAGATGAAATATGCAATGTGCTTAGCATAATGCCTGGTATGCGGAACCTGAGATCAGCAAGGAGGACCCTGATGGAAGCGAGAGAAGACATCCGGGCACAACCCGTGCTGGGCCTCCGGTGGTAAACACAGGCTTTCGAAGGAACAGCCAGTGTGTGTGTCATCCAGTCGACCGGACGCGCGCTCAGTGTTCACTACAGAATCAGCACCTGGCCTGAAACTGTGGCGTGGGAGCAGGCATAATTCAGGGCATTCGGCTATTTTTAAAACAGGGTTTATTTTATTTTTTGAAAGGTAGAGTTAGAGAGAGACAGAGAGAGAGGTCTTTCATATGCTGGTTCACTCCTCAAAAGGCCACAGTGGCAGGAACTGGGCTGATCCAAAGCCAGGAGCCTCTTCTGGGTCTCCCACATGCGCAGCGGGGGCCCAGGAAAGTGGGCCATCTGCTGCTGCTTTCCCAGGCGCATGAGCAGGGAGGTTGATCAGAAGTGGAGCAACCAGGACCGGAACTGGGATGCTGGCATTGCAGGCAGTGGTTGGCTCCAATAGCTGTTTTGAACCCAAATCAAGCTTACCTATTTCACACATAACTGAAGCAGGACATCAAAAACCTTTCTGGCTGTGCTTGAGCAGATAGATTTTTGGGTTTCTATTTCATCAGCCTCCATCTTGTCTGGGCACTGCAGAGCTAATGGGAAGGGTGAAGGTATCCAGAATGTTCTATAATGTCCTCTGCAAACTGTCTTCCCATCCCCACTAAGGAGCCAGGAAGCATTCTACCCCAGAAACAAAATCACGTCAACTCTCAAAGAGCGGCTTTCAATTCTGTAGAGCTCACCTCAGCCCACAATATCAAAAGACATCGTGCCTGAGTATACAAACCCAAGCCTGAAACTAAAGTCTCATTAATGGAGATTTAAAATGTATGACATACAGAGACACACACGCAGTAAAATCGGTGACATTCTGATTTTTTTTTTTTTTTTTTTTTTGACAGGCAGAGTGGACAGTGAGAGAGAGACAGAGAGAGAAAGGTCTTCCTTTGCCGCTGGTTCACCCTCCAATGGCCGCCGCTGCAGCCGGCGCACCGCGCTGATCCTGGCAGGAGCCAGGAGCCAGGTGCTTTTCCTGGTCTCCCATGGGGTGCAGGGCCCAAGCACCTGGGCCATCCTCCACTGCACTCCCTGGCCATAGCAGAGAGCTGGCCTGGAAGAGGGGCAACCGGGACAGAATCCGGCGCCCCAACCGGGACTAGAACCCGGTGTGCCGGCGCCGCAAGGTGGAGGATTAGCCTATTGAGCCACGGTGCCGGCTTGACATTCTGATTTTAAAAATTGTATTCTATTTTTAAAAAATGTTGCCCACATAGGGCCGGCGCTGTGGCTTAGTGGGTAAAGCCACCGCCTTCGATGCCAGCATCCCATATGGGCACCAGTTCGAGACCCGGCTGCTCTCCTTTGGATCCAGCTCTCTGCTATGGCCTGGGAAAACAGTAGAAAATGGCCCAAGTCCTTGGGCCCCTGCACCCACGTGGGAGACCTGGAAAAAGTTCCTAGCTCCTGGCTTCGGATTGGCACACAGCTCCAGCTGTCGTCATCTGGGGAGTGAGCCAGCAGATGGATGACCTCTCTCTCTCTCTGCCTCTCCTTCTTTCTGTGTGTGACTTTCAAGTAAAATAAATAAATCTTAAAAAAAAAATGTTGCAGTTGGCGCTGTGGCTCACTAGGCTAATCCTCCACCTTGCGGCACCGGCACCCCGGGTTCTAGTCCTGGTCAGGGCGCCAGATTCTGTCCCGGTTGCCCCTCTTCTAGGCCAGCTCTCTGCTATGGCCCGGGAGTGCAGTGGAGGATGGCCCAAGTACTTGGGCCCTGCACCCACATGGGAGACCAGGAAAAGCACCTGGCTCCTGCCTTCGGATAAGCGCGATGCGCCGGCCACAGGGCGCCGGCCGCGGCGGCCATTGGAGGGTGAACCAACGGCAAAGGAAGACCTGTCTCTCTGTCTCTCTCTCTCTCACTGTCCACTCTGCCTGTCAAAAAAAAAAAAAAAGTATTAAAAAAAATGTTGCCCACAGAGGCCAGCATTCTGGTGCAGAGGGTTAAGCCGCCACCTGCAATGCTGACATCCCATGTGGGCACCAGTTCAAGTCCCAGCTGCCCCACTTCCCATCCAGTCCCCTAGTAATGTGCCCGGGAAAGCATTGGAAAATGGCCCAATGCTTCTACCCCTGGGAGTAAATGGCTCAATGCTTTTACTCCCCTTTTACACCTGGGAGCTCTAGATGGAGTTCTAGGCTCCTGGATTCACTGTGGCCATCTGGGGAGTGAAGCAGTGGATGGAAGATGTCTCTCTGTCTCTCCCTCTTTCTAACTCTGCCTTTCAAATAAATAACTCCTAAAAAAAAAAAAAAAGATGAAATGTTGGCCACAGTCTTGTAGACAGATTTTAGGACCTATTGATGAGTCACAACCATCTGTCTGAGAAAACTCCTGGGAAACATCATGTGGGAGGGAACTTAAAGACGATCCAGTCTCGTTCCTTCACTTAACAGGGGTGGACTGAGCCTCAGAGAGGTTAAATCAGTTGCGCAGGGACACACAGCTGTGGCAGAGCTTCGACTGGATTTTTCATAACTACCAGGTGGGGGCTGGCACTGTGGCATGGCAGGTTAAGCTGCCATCTGTAGCACTAGCATATCACTGGTTCCAGTTTTGGCTGCTCCTCTTCTGATCCAGTTCTCTGCTATGGCCTGGGGAGGCAGCGGAAGATGGCTCAAGTGCTTGGGCCCCTACACCCACATGGAAGATCTGGAGGAAGCTCCCAGCTCCTGGCTTCGGCCTGACCCAGCCTTGGTACTTGTTGCCATTTGGAGAGTGAACCAGTGTATGAAAGATCTCTCAGCCCGGCGCTGTGGCGCAGCAGATTAAAGCTCTGGCCTGAAGCGCCGGCATCCCATATGGACGCCAGTTTGAATCCCGGCTGCCCCTCTTCCGATCCAGCTCTCTGCTATGGCCTGGGAAAGCAGTAGAAGATGGCCCAAATCCTTGGGCCCCTGCACCCACGTGGGAGACCCCGAAGAAGATCTGGGTCCTGGCCGTAGCTGCCATCTGGGGAGTGAACCAGCGGATGGAGGATTTCTCTAACTCTGCCTCTCAAATAGAAAATTTTAAGGAAAAGACTTATTGTTACAGGATCAGCAACAGGCCAGGCCTTGTCGCCAGCTCTGGCCATCCCTAAAGCCCATCCTCAAAGCCCGTCGCCCGCAGAGCGGTCCAGCAAAGCCCACGCAGGAGCGAGCAGGTGCACCGGCCACAACGCGGCGTCCGCTGCGTCCCGGGCCGTGTCCAGCGGCTTCCACAGCAGCGTGGTGGCCAGAGAAGGCAGCACAGCCTGTGGCTTCCCCCACCGATCGCTGGGAACACCCGCTGGCTCTCTCCGCCCTTCAGTATGGAAACCGCGAGGCCTAGACAGCAGCAGCGCGCGTCTATCCGGCGCAGAAAGAGTCAACACGAACCGAGACCTAGAGGGCGTCTCCCAAACGCCCAGCCCCTCCAAGCCCCGCCCACTCCCCTGGGCGCATGCGTCGCACAGGGGCGCCTTTTACGACGCGGCGGAGGCGGCGCGCTTGGCGGCCGGAGCGGAGCGGAGCTAGCGAGCCGAGCGGCCGGCGGCGTCGCCATGTCTCACGGCCACAGCCACGGCGGGGGCGGCTGTCGGTGCGCGGCCGAACGAGAGGAGCCACCTGAGCAGCGCGGCCTGGCCTACGGCCTGTACTTGCGCATCGACCTGGAGCGGCTGCAGTGTCTCAACGAGAGCCGCGAGGGCAGCGGCCGCGGCGTCTTCAAGCCCTGGGAGGAGCGGACCGACCGCTCCAAGGTGGGCCCGGGGCGGGCGGGCCCCCCAGGTCTGCTCCCTGAGCCCCATTCCCGGTGTTCAAAATAGCGACGGCCCGGTTGCCCGGCGCCTTGTGGTGCCCGGCCCCTGCCAGCCCTCGGGGAGGCGCCCAGGGCTGCGTCTCCCCATGTCGCAGACAGGGACCACGGAAGGCTAGCGAGGGGAAGGGGCGCTTCGGCTTGGCGCAGCCTGGCGCTGGCCGATAGGAAGAGCTGCCGCGGGGACCACCCTCCTGCCGTTTGACCGTTGGCCCCACGGCCGCTTGCTTGAGCTTATCATCTGGGTGGTCCCCACCCAGAGCCACTGTGGGGCCCAGGCCCCTGCGAGAGCCGTCGGAAAGGCGTGCAGCCCCTGGCCCGGGAAAAGGCGCGCTGATTGGTTGGTCCTGGAGATTCTCCCACTGGGCGCCTCTCGATGGCATGGTCTGTAGCTGTTAGCACCTGTGGCTCGGCCTCCTCGGCCTGGAAGACCACGGACTCTCCCGCGCTGCATCCCGGCTGTGCAACAGGGTGGGAGACGCCTGAAATGGGAGGTTCTCAGCGAATATCTGTTGCTTTCTCCTCCCTCCTCCCCGCCCCTCCAGTTTGTTGAGAGCGATGCCGACGAAGAGCTGCTGTTTAATATTCCGTAAGTATCTCCGTGGTGCCTGCTTCAGGCTGAGCAGGCCGGACCCAGTCGCCTCCTCGGATGGAGAGGTTGGTGGTGTCCAGGGCTCACGTCCGTGTCCGGGAGTGGGGTGAATTGCTCGGGTGGGCTTGAGGAGGAAAGCATGCGGGTCTCTTGGTGCGGACTGGCGACGGATGGACTTGTTGAACAGTGAGAAGTCCAGGGAAAGCCGGAGGTAGCCGGGCTCTTAGAAGTTACCCAGTAGGAGTGAGAGAGATGAGTGAGCGGCCAGCCGGTGGGGGAAGGGGCTTGCCCAGGGCCCCCGGCCCAGCAGGCTGACAACCTTCTCTCTCGGTTCTGGCAGATTCACTGGGAACGTCAAGCTCAAAGGCATCATCATCATGGGAGAGGACGATGACTCACACCCCTCAGAGATGAGACTGTAAGTGGCCCGCGAGAACCCGAGCGTCCTCTCTTGGGTGACACTTTAGTTCAGAGCCAGACAGTGTTCTTAGCGGGTTTAATGTTCCCCTTTGAGTATGTCTTGTCCACTTATCTCTTCCTGAATTAACGACATTCTCAGATTCGGTATCTTGAGGGCCAGCAGCGTCTCTCTCTCCTGAGCGCTCGCTGTGGGAGCCTCCCGTAAATGCCGGCTCTTGGTGGCCTTGCGCAGGTCTCAGCTGATCTTCATGGGTTCCACGCTCCGGGGTAGCCTCAGGATTTCCCTGTGCTGTGTCGTGCAGTAATGTGTGTGTGGGTTCATTGACGCGGGGTTTTCCATCTGCGTTTGTGTGGCCTTCAGTGAGCGACGTTCTGTGTACCTGCTGGCAACGCCGGGTCTGTTGCCCCCAGAGCACAGACCGACCTCACTCGAGCGCGCCTTCCTCAAAGAAGACGAGAACTAGCCTTTGGGTGTTGGAGGAACAAACCTCAGAACTTCACAGACAAAAAGTCACCTGATAGATGGACCAACCTTAGTGACCAGAGGTAGATGCTATGTTTGAGTGTTAAAACGTGAATTAAAACATCATGTAGAGCAGCTCCTTGTCCGTGATCTCACCGTCTGGTTTGAGATACACGCGGTCAGCGGCAGCTTGATGCAGTGAACACAGCATTCTGGGAATGGGCAGTTCCGGAGGTTTCAGGTGCACCGCGCTGGGGAACGTGGTGAACCCTCAGGTCCTCTGCCCTGGCTGTGGCCGCACCGTGTGCACCTGCGCCTGAGTCACATCGTGGCCAGCGTGGTTATCAGTGGCTGTCAGGCTGTCACGGCGTCACAGTGCCTGTTTCACTCGATAACTGTCCAGAGGAACGAGGGTGGTGATGCTGCCAATCGGGATTTACCAAGAGAAGCCATACAGTGTTTCCTTGGAGTGAAAACGTGAAAATTCATGACTTCACGAGGAAAGAAAGTCACTTGTAGGCTGCAGTTGCTAAGATCTGTAGTAAGTTATTGGTGTTAATGTCTTACTGTGCCTCCATTTGTAAATTAGTCTTTATTGCAGGTATATGTGTATAGGAAAAAAGCTTGTGTGTGCATATATATAGGATCTAGTACTCTCCATGATTTGCAGCATCCACCGAAGGTCTTGGAATGTTCTTCTCGGTGTGCGGCGTGTTTGATGCTTTTGGAGATCAGTTACTGAGGAGGTGGACTGTCCGCTGAGGACTGGCTTCCCACGCGGTGGGGTGATTAAGAGTGCCGGCTCTGGAGGAAACGGGGTGCAGAATCCTGCCGTACGCTTGCTAGCTGCATGACATTGTCAGATTTTCTTTTCTAGGCCCTGATTGTCTGGTGTTTAAAATAGGAGTAGTGGGGCTGGTGTTGCACACTGAGTTAAGCCTCCATCTGCAATACTGGTGTGCCGTACAAGCACCAGTTCAAGTCCTGGCTGTTCCACTTCTGATACAGCTCCCTGCTAATGTACCTGGGAAATCAGTGGAGGATGACCCAAGTACTTGAGTTCTGCCACCCATGCCGGTGATCCAAATGGAGTTTCAGGTTCCCGGCTTCGGCCTGGCCCAGCTCCAACCATTGCGGCTATTTGGGGAGTAAACCAGATGGAACATCTCTCTCTCTCTCTCTCTCTGTAAATCTTCCTTTCAAATAAATAAGTAAATGTTTGAAGGGAAAAAAAAAAGAGTCTGTGCAGTGGGTTAAAGCCCTGGCCTCCAGCGCCGGCATCCCATATGGGCACCGCTTCAAGTCCTAGATGCTCCACTTCCGGTCCAGCTCCCTGATAGTGCTCCTGGGCCCCTGCACCCATGTGGGAGACACAGAAGAGCCTCCTGGCTTGAGTCTGGCCCAGCCCCGATTGTTGGCAGCCATCGGGGAGTGAACCAGCAAATGGAAAATCTTTCTCTCTCTCTGTCTTTACCTCTCTCTCTAGCTCTGCCTTTCAAATAAAGAAAAAAATAAATCTTTGGAAAAAAAAAAAAAGAATAGTAAGTACCTTATAAGGGACTTAAATGAGAGAACACGGGAAGAGCTTAAAATAGGTCTGAATCATTGAAAATGCCCAGTTTTGGGTGAGCAGATAAAAATACTTACACAACCATCAGTTCTTATACACTACATATGTTATGCTTTTATTGAATCTAAGATGTCATTGATTATAAGATGCATCATTTTATGTATAATTAATAAAAAATTAATTAATAAATAAAAAATACCTCTTTGGGGCCTGTGCTGTGGCACAATAGGTTAAGCTGCCGCCTTCAGTGCCCATCCCATATGGGTGCCTGTTCGAGTCCTGGCTGCTCTACTTCTCACCCAACTCCCTGCTAATATTCCTAGAAAAGCAGGAGGAGATGGCCCAAGTCCCTTAAGCACAAACCAAGTAGAGGTAATGGGTAAAACTGACAAAATTGTTGATTATTGAAGATGAATTACAAATCTATAGAGATTCATTGTATTCTCTTTTGTGTATATTTGAAATTTTCCACAGTAACAAAAATTTAAATATGTACATCTCTTAGATTCTATGCAGTTTATTTTTTTTATTTTTTTTATTTGAAAGGTGGAGTTATGGAGAGGCAGTGAGAGAAAAGTTGTCCATCCACTGATTCACTCTCAGATGACTACAATGGCGAGGGCTGGGCCAGACTGAAGCCAGGAGCTTCATCCGGGTTTCCCACATGGGTGTACCAGGCACGTTAGCGGGGAGCTGGGTCAGAAGTGGAGCAGCCAGGACTTGAACTGGCACCCATATGGGATGCTGGCACTGCAGGCAGTGGCTTAATAAGCTACCCCACAGCACTGGCCCCTCTATTCAGTTTTTTTTTTTTTTTTTTTTTTGACAGGCAGAGTGGACAGTGAGAGAGAGAGACAGAGAGAAAGGTCTTCTTCTTGCCGTTGGTTCACCCTCCAATGGCTGCTGTGGCTGGTGCACCGCGCTGATCCGATGGCAGGAGCCAGGTACTTCTCCTGGTCTCCCATGGGGTGCAGGGCCCAAGCACTTGGGCCATCCTCCACTGCACTCCTGGGCCACAGCAGAGAGCTGGCCTGGAAGAGGGGCAACCGGGACAGAATCCGGCGCCCTGACCGGGACTAGAACCTGGTGTGCTGGCACCACAAGGTGGAGGATTAGCCTAGTGAGCTGCGGCGCCAGCCTCTATTCAGTTTTAATTTCCATATCAACTGTATGGAGTATGTACTGTCACTCACCCATTTTATAGCCGAGGAAACCAAGACATAGAGGTTAAATCACTTGTCCCAGATTATACAATTGGTAAATGACAGCCAGGTTTTAAACCTTGGAAGTCTAGCTCCAAAGATATTGCTTATTTATTTTTTTCTATATTGTAGTTGTTGGGAAAAAAAAGGATTTATTTATTTATTTGAAAGAGTTACACACAGAGAGAAGGAGAGGCAGAGGGGGGAGTGTCTTCCATCCACTGGTTCACTCCCCAGTTGGCTGCAACAGCTGGGGATGCACTAATCCTAAGCCAGCAGCTTCTTCCGGTTCTCCCATATGGGTGCAGGGGTTCAAGGACTTGGACCATTTTCCATTGCTTTCCCAGGCCATAACATAGAGCTGGATTGGAAGTGGAGCAGCTGGGACTGTTGCTATGCCACAGCGCTGGCCCCTGTTATAGTATTTTTGTAAATTATTTATTTATTTAAAAGGCAAAGTTAGAGAAAGAGGAGAGAGAGAGAGAGAGAAAGATCTTCTATCCACTGCTTCACTCCCCAAACGGCCACAGC
Organism: Oryctolagus cuniculus; assembly: GCF_051225735.1. NCBI lineage: Eukaryota > Metazoa > Chordata > Mammalia > Lagomorpha > Leporidae > Oryctolagus > Oryctolagus cuniculus. Next base: position 147,990,052 of record NC_142873.1, on the reverse strand, counting down.
AGCTGGGTTGTCTTAGCTGCTTTCCCAGGTGCATTAGCAATGAGCTGGATCAGAAGTGGAACAGTCAGGATTTGAACCAGTGTTCATACGGGATGCTGGGGTCGAAGGCAGCAGTTTAATTTGCTGCACCACAAGGCCAACTCCCTATTTTATAGTTTTAATGGATAATAATTGTACATTTTGTGGATACATTGTTCTATTTCATATTTGTATACTCTGTGTAATCAAATCAGGATAATTGGCGTATTTGTCACTTTAGACATTTATCACTTCTTAGTGTTGGGTATATGCAAAATCCTGGCTATAGAACATGAGAAATAATTTCTGCCATTCAGCTGTACCCCTGTACCCCTTTACTATCTTCTCTCTAACCCCCCTTCTAGCCATATGTAACATGAGATCTACTTTCTTGGCTTCCACATAAGGGTGACAACATGCAACATTTGTATTTCTGTGCCTGACTTGTTTTACTTAACATAGTATCCTCCAGAGTCCATGTTGTGGCAAATAACAGGGCTTCAGGGTGATGTTCGGCCTTCCTGTTGAGAAAACAGTTGGTATTTCTATGTCCCATGTTGGAGTGCTTGCATTCAATTCCTGCCTCTGACTCTCGACTCCAGCATCCTGCTAATGAAGACCCTGGGAGGCAGTGGTGATGTCTCAAGGGATGTGGGTCCCTGCCACTGTCAGGGGGAGTTGGACTGAGCTCCTGTCTGGGGCTGCTGCCCGGCTTGGGGACCATTGCAGGGATTTGAGAAGTGAACCAGCAGATGGGAGCTTGCTCCCTCTCTCTGTCTCTCTGCTTCTCAAATGAATGAGTAAAGCACTCATTCTTCTTTTTTAATGGACAAGTTGATGTTCCATTGTGTGTACCCATTTATACCACATTTCCTCGTCCGTTCATCCATTGGTGGATACTTGGGCTGTCGTGGATGGAGCTGCGTGGATCTCTTCAGCTCACGGACTTTCTTTCCTCTGCGTGTATCCTCAGTCGTGGGGCTGCTGGATCATCCGGCAGTGCTATCTTTAGTTTTTCAGGAACTGCGGTACTGTTTTCCATAATGGTTTTACCGACTTTCATTCCCACTAACAGTGTTTAAGAATTCCTCCTTCTCCACATTCTTGCTAGCATTTTTGTCCTTTTTGTAATAAGCATTCTAACTGAGTGAGATGGTATCTTACTGTGATTTTGGTGTGCATTTCCGTGATGGTTAGTGCTGTTAAACATCTTTTCATACAGCTGTTAGCCTTCTGAGTGTTGTTGTCTTTTAAAACTTTTTTTCTTTCTGAAGATTTTATTTATTTGGAAGACAGAGGGAGAGAGATTTATTCGCTGGTTCATTTTCCAGTTGTCAGTAACAGCCAGGTCTGGGCCAGGCCAAAGCCATGAGTCTGGAACTCCATCTGGATCTCCCGGGTGGGTGGCAGGGATCAAGTGCTTGGCCATGTACTGCTGCTGTTTTCCAGATGCATTAGCAGAGAGCTGGATCAGAAGTAGAGCAGCCAAAACTCAAGCCAGTGCTCCAGTATGGTCTGCTAGCATTGCAGGCAGTGGCTTAACCTGCTTCGATACAGTGTCAGTCCTCCCCTCCCCCCCCTTAAAGATTTATTTATAGAACTGGCACTGTGTTGTAGTCGGTTAAGCCGCTGGCTGAGATGCCAGCATCCCAGGATGAGGCTCCTGGCTCCTGGCTTTGCAGCCATTTGGGGAGTAAACCAGCAGATGGAAAATTCATTCATTCACATTCTCCTTTATATTCTTTCTCTCTCCTTCCCTGTTCTCCCCTCCCCCCACCTCTCCACCTCTTCTCTGTATCTCTGCCTTTCAAGTAAGTAAAAAAAAATCTTAAAAAAATATTTATTTATTTTTACTGGAAAGGCAGAGTAACAGAGCAGTGGAGAAATAGAGAAGAGAGAGATCTCCCAACCACTGGTTCATTCCCCAGATGCCTGCAACAGCCGGGTCTGGGCCAGGCCAATGCCAAGATCAGGAACTCCATTCATGTCACCTACAAGGGTGTACTTGTACTTGGGCCATCCTCTGCTGCCTCCCAGGTGAATTAGCTGTAAGCTGGATCAGAAGCAGAGCAGCTGGGACTTGAACCGGCACTGTTATGGGATGTGAGTGTTCCTTGTGGTGGCTTAATCTGTTGTGCCATAATGCCCACTTCTGTTTGTCTGCTTTTGAGAAATATCTTAGATCATTCATTCATTTAAAAAATCAGATTATTATTTTTTTGCTGTTGAGTTCCTGATATATTTTGGATGTTAATCCCCTGTTGGATTAATAATTTACAAATATTTTCCCATTCTGTTGGTTGAGACGCTGTTTTTAACTACAGTGCTTCACTGCCTCTCATGACGCTGCTTGTAAATGGTCACTATTACTGTCATCTGCTGCGCCTCATTCCTAAAAACACTTTGAAGCAAACGTTTGCTTTCTTCAATTACACGCGTTCTGCAGCAGCTGATATCCCGGCCCCCTGTGTTGGGTGTGTTAACAAAACACCCCGAGCTGGCGGCTGGTGGAGACGTGTGGCTTAGTCCTTCAGCGTCTGTGGGCTGAGGGTAGCTGTTTCTTTGAAAAACGTTTTTCTTCCAGTAGTTTCACCTTGACTTTCCAAAGTCTGTTGTAAACTTGCAGCTTTTTGTGCTCTTTCAAAACGCAAGGCCCCAAATTGTGTTTTTAAGAACTGTAAGATGACTGAGTGTATGGGGTAATTTTGGGACGCGAAGAATGTCAGAGCATTGAGTTACCTGATCTTATCTCTTAACTGTGTTTAATATGTTTCTGCCAAAGTATGTATTTTTCCCCATGAGTAAGCTGTTTTATTGAACACCCTCGGCCTGATGTGAATGTGCTGAGTTGCTTGTTTTCTCCATTTGCTGCATGTGACCTGGTCTGAGCCATCTCTTTGTGTATCGCTTCTCATGTGATCTTAGCCCACTTAAAGATGCCACTGGGTGATGTTGCAATTCTTAGCTCTTTCCTTGTTGCATCGAAGATATTTCTATGTAATGCCAGTAAAATGCCATTTCCAAAACTTGACCCCGAAATTTGATCTCCTTTTGATAGAAGCAAAGCCAGTTGAGCAGTCAGTAGAAGTTTTGAAAAGTGTGCTGAAACGCATTTCTGGACTTTTCTTCCCTTTTCTTTCTCAGGTACAAGAACATCCCTCAGATGTCGTTTGATGATACAGAGAGGGAGCCAGACCAGACCTTTAGTCTGAACCGGGATCTTACAGGAGAATTAGAGTATGCTACGAAGTAAGTGCGGGGCCCATCTTGGCGACTTCTGGCAGCCCCTCACTTGCAGTGAGTCTGCAGTGCGTTGGCACTTCCGGAGCTTGCCCTGTATTTTTTAGCCAGCCTTCTATCCTAGCGCTGGAAGTGAGGTGAAACAGTGGAGGAGCCTTGCTCCTTGGCTCCGTCAGTTTTTGGCAGAAATTGAGTGCAGGCCACGGAGTTGTTAACTGGGAGAATTGACAGATCTGAGTGAGCTCCTAGGAAAGATGTTTCCTGAACTCCTCTGTGCAGAGAGCTTATGTCAGATTGAATTACACATGACCACTGCGTCTCTTTGGTTTTGTTGTTGCCGGGGAAGGTCCACACTCAGCGTGCTGGAGTCCTTGCCGGGGCGCACAGCGATTCCAAATCCCTGCTCCTTGAGGGCTCACTCCTCCTCCCATCCCTGTTGCCTTGGGCTGGGTTTGCCAGAAGCTCCGGAAATGTCTGCTTAATTAATTGCTCGTCCCGTAGAGACGAATGAGAAGAAAGAACCCTAGTGGGCTCTGACATTGGCCTTGGTTTTACCACCTAGATTGTGTAGCTGAATTGTTGTTTGCCACGGTGGTGAGATGCTTGTTGAACTGTAACCTGTGTCTTCTCTCCTCACTCCTTTTCATTCTCTAGAATTTCTCGTTTTTCAAATGTCTATCATCTCTCGATTCATATTTCAAAAAACTTTGGAGCAGATACAACAAAAGTCTTTTATATTGGTCTGAGAGGAGAATGGACTGAGGTAAGAGGAAGCTGTCTCTCTGCATGCTGTGGTGGTGGGAGCTTAAGGGGAGGGGGGAAAGAGAAGGTGAGACATCCGTTCTCCCAGTCTGTTTGTATTTTTCTGTTTCCTCACTATAAATTGTCTGGTTCATTGACTAGGGACGTTTTTAAGACGGCTAAAGTTATTTATACCAATCCACAGTCTTTCACGTTCAAATTCTTTTCCTTTGTTCAATGTTTTGATAATCTTTCCATGGCAGGCACCAGCTTACATAAGGTGATAAGTGAGATGGACAAGTTCCAGTTCTTGTGGGGTCCCCACTGTAGTAGGGAAACGGATGTTGGGTGATCCTTGATAATCTTTGTAGGCTTCTCAAGATAAAAACTATCAGAAGAGGGGAGAGATCAGGTGATGACTTCTAGAAACGAACGTGAATGGAGACGACAGCCAATGAGTGTGGTTCAGGAAAAGACAGTTCTTCATGGCCCTGACCAGCCTCTCAATTCCCTCGCAGCTTCGCCGACATGAGGTGACCATCTGCAATTATGAGGCGTCGGCCAACCCCGCAGACCACAGGGTGCATCAGGTTACCCCACAGACACACTTCATTTCCTAAGGCCGGCCACGGCTCCCACAGACGCGCTGTGTCAGTGAAGACGTGCGACTGCCCGTTGGGAAGGACAGAGATGAGGCTCCAGAGAGCTGGCTGCCGCAGCCTCTGCCCAGCTTTGTCTTCGGGCTTGCTGCAGAAACCTGGCCTGTGGAAGACGCCACACCACCCGCAGAGTTGTGGGTGCTGACAGATAATCGTGGTGTTCTAGGGCCCTGCAGAAATTGGGTCTTAGGCTGGGTGGCATCTGGCAGTCACGGATAACGCTTGCTTTTCCAGTCAGTGTGGCCATGGGATCCCAAGTGTCTTGTTGCTTTGTGGCAAGATTTTTGTGTGATTTTTTTTTTTTTTTAAATGGAAGTGATTCCTGAGCTGCAGGAGACTTTCTGAAGCCTCAGATTTGCGTGTTTCTAACCATCAGGAGGGTCTCCAACTAAACACTCATCCCTGCTTGCTCCTTCTCCCTGTCATTGTTCAGCATTCTTGTCAAGTTGCCTTGCTCGGCATTGTCTGTCACACACAGCTTTAGTCTCGTGACTGGAGCTGGAAAGGGAGGAGTCCCTGATGCTGTGTGATGGCTCAGGGAGGAGGCCTTCCCGCACACCACCTTGCTAAGTGGGCTGGGGAGAGCTGGGCGTCATTTCTGTGTTGGTGGGAACCTGGTCCAGTAAGACGGAAACTTGGCTAAGATTCCCCTTGGAACACCTTAGTGTTTATTAGCTTCTGACTTGTGTTGTAAGCTCAGTGCCAAAATTTGGAGATCTCTTGAGTTCTTCTGTTCATGGCCTTTATTTACTGTGACTAATCAGCTTCCTAATAAATCTTCGCGAGACTTAATGTTTGTATTTTCTTTTGAGTTTCTTGGTGGTACTCACAAGACTTTGATTTGATGGTCAGCTGTAGTGAACTTTGAGATTTTTTGTTCTTTTGTCATTTCAGACCAGGTAGATCCAAATGCCACGTGAAGTCAAGTCTACATGATTTCTCCAGGAGAGGCCAAGTGTAATGCTGTATCGCAGGCTAACAACACTCCCACCCCAACAGTGTGTAAAAGGGAAAGTAGGGTTTTCTGTATCCCACTGCTCACAAAGGAAAGTCCGGGGGGTGACATTCACAGAAATGGGGAGAACGGAGTCCAGAGCTCATCCGAAGGAGGGAAGGTGGGGGAGCCAGAGTGCAGTGCGTTCAGTCTGCAGGTGGACCTGAAACTCCGGGCTTAAATTCCAGAAGTCACTACGGCAGTTGGAGAGGGTTTCAGTGTCTCCAAGTGGCAACTGAGATGGTCAGTATCCTGTCCCTGTGGGGAATAGGAACAGTTGGCAACAAGAATTAATTCTGAATCTGATCCTCTTAGAAAATGTCTCTGAGGCATTGGCCCACACTGCTGTTGGGGGTAAGGCAGCCCCTGTGTGAAGGCTGCCCTGCCAGGCCAGAAATGCAGCCTGAAACCAGCCAGAATGCAAATGTGGTTTTCGGTGCACTAAGGGCCCACTCTAAACCACAGCTTCCATGTTTCTGCAGAATCAACTTGAAGGTACAAGAAGGGGTATGTTTTAACTTGAACCAGGTTGAAAAACAAAATCTCAGTGCAGACTAGCCCAGCCTTAATGAAAGCACAAATCATACGCAGCCCCTGAGACTGGGTCTCTGAATTTGAGACGTCACTGAAGGATTTGTGGGAAGTGCCGTGGTGTCTCAGGTGATGGTGGGGAGGGGTGCAGGAGCAGCTGTATGGTTTTCTTCCACTTTATCCCCTTTCTCCTGACATCGGGGTCTTTGGCTTGCCCTGGTCCCCTGGGCCCAAAGATTGCTCGCCCAGAGTCCTGGTGCTTTCGGCTCTGTTTCCATGGCCTGTTGAGTACTTGAAACCATCCAGGCCCAGGGGAACGTAATTTGTTGGGCTTTCAAGTCTGTGTTTTCTTCCAGTTCAGAACAGAACTGAGAGTGGGTTAAGCTGGCTCAATGAGTTCCAAGCTGCTGAGGGACAAGTGTGAGTCACTTCCTGTTTGTGGATCCTAACACGTTCTATCAGGCACTGGTCCTTTGGTGTGTCTGCTTCCCTTCCAGCCTTTCTGTGGACCCTGGGCCCTGCTTCCACGTTACCAGTGCAAAGGGCTACTCAGTGGGGACCAGCTGGAGCTTATGCTGGTGGCATTTTGTGCACAGCACAAGGCATTGCTTGTCGAAGGCAGCGCTGAGGTCCGGCCAGCTGTCCTGATATGGCCTGTGTGTATTTTCCCACAGCCCTTTTTAGAGTGATTAAGGCTCACACTGTGATTTTACAGTGTGTAAAGTATGTTCACACGGCCTCATTTGAGAGCCTCACGACAAAGCTGTGAAGTGCGCAGGGTGGTTATTAGCGCCGTTTTACAGCCCAGGAAGCAGGTCAGGAGAGGCAGCATCCCCATGGAATCTAGAGGTGGCTGTTTATGCCCCCCCGCCCCGGGCTGTTTCCTCTTGGAGACTGGAGGACTAGATAAATCCTCAGGTCTTCTGAGGTCGGGGTGCATGATCCCTTCCTTGTCCTGGCATAGGGCATTCATCCTCGGTGAGGAGGATGCACAGAAAATCTACAACATGGAGACCAGAGTTAACAGATGCTGTATTCAGGATGTTTGCTAACTGGGATTCTAGCCACAGAGGGGTGTGTGTGTGTGTGTGTGTGTGTGTTGGGGGATGGTAATTTGTTCCACTGTAGTGACCTGTGCTGGAGGATGTGTAGGACATCCTCCTGTGTACATTAAATGCCACAGTGAAACTGCTCATATGTACCCCACAACCCGGTCGGTGACACCCAAGGGCATAGTAAGGCGTGTCCCACGGGGAGGGGGGAAAATTGGCAAACCTCACGCCAACGCTGGCGTGCGGGAGGCGCACGGGTGGCGGGGCCAAGCTGGGTCCCCGACGACGCCTGCGCTCCTGCAGGTGGACGCGGCCCCGCCCTCTCCAACATGGCAGCCCCTAGCTGGGGAGCTTCCGGATTCCGTACCGCCGGCCAGGCTACTTCCGGCAGAGCGATGGCTGGGTTCCCGGGACTGGAGCGGAAGTTCCGGCGGGGGCGGCCGAGGGGAAGAGTGTGTGTCTGTGCGGGAGAAAGGGGAGACTCGCCCGAGCGGTCTCGAACGCCCCGGGGAGAGAGGTACCCCAGCGGCGGGCGCGCGGGCGGGTGGAGGGCGGGCGGGCGAGGTCCGAGCGCGGGGTGGCCGGGGGCGGCCGCGGCCTGGGGAATGGGGGCGGGGAGGGGTGCGAAGGCGCTGTCCAGTCTGGGGGATTCTGGGAGTGGAGCGGGGCCGGGCTGGGGGCTGTCAGGGTGCGGGCAGAGGGACTTGGGCTTCAGAAGTGCAGGCTCCCATTGTGGGGCGGGGGCTTCTCTATGCTGCAACATGAAGAGCCCCTTTGTGGGCAGGGTGGAAATGTCAGCGTGTGGAGGGGGTGGCCCGGGCTCAGAGCTGACGCTCCCACGGTGGAGAGTGGTCAGGAAGCAAGTTCATGCCGTGGGGAGGGAGATACCAGGGCGAGGAGAAGGCGCCCCCCAAGAGGCGGGGCCTCGTGAGAGGTGGGAGTCCCCGCAGTGGAGCAGAAAGGGAATCTCGCGGGGGGGGGGGGGGCTGCGTTTCCCAGGGGAAGAGGGGCCGCGGGGTCGGAGGGCAGAGGTCCCACTCGGAGACGCGCTCTGGTCAGGTGGAAGCCAGGTGGGAGGGCCGGCGCCCTGGGCGGGGAGGGGCGCCGGAAGCAAGTTTGGGGGTGCTGCGGGGCGGGCGGGGAGGGGCCAGCCGGCGCTGACATTCTGTTGTGTGTTTGGGAGTCCCAGAGCCCGCTCAGCCCGAGTCAGTGACAGCCGCAGCAGCAGGTAGCCCCACGCAGGGGGGCGTGGAGCGCCAGTTGGGGGTGGGAGGCTGCCCAGTGTCCTCACGCTTTCAGGGGCGCCGGGAATGGTTCAGCCTGAACTGCCAGGCAGGCTGATGGGGCTGTGGGGTGTGGGGAGGAAGCCTGTTCCCCTGGCATTTTTCTCCCCTGCACTTCCCAGTAGGGCTAGGGCTTAGGGCAGAGGAGACCTTGGTGATCTAGAGAAGAGGTGGTGGGAGACACTGAGGGGTGTCAAGGGGGGCCCGGGCTGCCCTGCCTCTGCCTGGGTACAGCAAGCTCGGGCTCCCTGCTTGGGCCAGAACCAGGATCCCAAGGTCTGAACCCCCAGAGTGGCTGCACCTGCTTCCCAGCCCCGGGATGTAGAGGAACTTCGTGTTCCCCCTGGGGCTTCTTGCCTGCCTTTTCTCTGTGCCTGGGATAGAACCTGGGTGCCGTGGGGGCTGGGGGCAGCCCCTGCCTGCCTCTTGACTGCTCCCCCTCGTTCATGCAGGCCCAGCCTGCAGGGAGCCCTGTAGTGTATGTGTGGTAACACCATGTCTGTGCCCCTGCTCACCGACGCTGCCACCGTGTCTGGAGCTGAGCGGGAGACGGCCGCGGTAAGGACCCCCCTTTACCCACGGCCCGTCCCATGGCCAGCTCCTGTGGCGGCAGCTGGGGAGCTGGCTGGAGGGGTGTGGGAAAAATGGAGGTGGCGGGGGTGCGCAGGGAGTGGCCTGGAGCCGGAGGCCCGTGTTAATGACTCCTTAGGCAGCTACCTTAGGTCCCCCAGGGCCTCCGCAGGGGAGGGGTGTGCAGAAGTTGGGCGACCTACAAGGGCAAATTCTTCCCTGTCTCCCCATTTCTGATCCTTTTCCAGGTTATTTTTTTACATGGACTTGGAGACACAGGGTGAGTGAGTGGGGAGGGGCTGCTCCTTGGGGAGATGGGCACTGCCGTCCCCCCCCCCCCCGACGGGTGCCTTCTCTCCCTTCCCTCCTACAGGCACAGCTGGGCTGACGCCCTCTCCACCATCCGGCTCCCTCATGTCAAGTACATCTGTCCCCATGCGTGAGTGTCGCCCCGGCAAGGGCGGGGCTGGGGTGGTCCTTTTGGAGGGATTGGACCCCTCCGGGAAGGGGTGATGCGTGTCCTACAGTCCCAGGCCTGCCCTCCCCCCAGCGGCATGCTGGGACTCGTCTCAGGGCAGTTGGAAGTGCCATTTTCAGCCTCGGCTCTGTGGAGCCCTCACAGATGGGGCCAGCACCGACCCCCAGCCCTGGGGTCTCTCAGACCTGAGACCTCCTAGGATCAGGGCCTCCCCATGTACTCACCCCCAGCTGGAAGCCGTCACCCTGTGAGGGGTTCTGCGTCTCCATCGCTCTGGCTGATGCCCCAGCCACAGCCTCCAGCCCCACGTGGTGGTTGCCTGGCAACACCTCAAACACAGGCCCTGCCTGCTGGGAGGGGCCCCCAGGGACGGCTCTGCCCCCCTCCTGCCTCTCTGCTGTGGCTTCCTCCTCCCTGCTGAGCGTGGTGGGCCTCCTGGCTCTTCCTCCGCAGGCCTAGGATCCCAGTGACCCTCAACATGAAGATGGTGATGCCCTCCTGGTGAGTTTGGGGCTGGGGGAGCTGTGGGGGCGGGCAGGGTCTCCCAGTGGCTGCCAACACCTCTGCTTCCCAGGTTTGACCTGATGGGGCTGAGTCCAGACGCCCCAGAGGACGAGGCTGGCATCAAGAAGGCAGCAGAAAACAGTAAGGTCCCTGCCCACCGAGCGTCCCCTCCCCCCGCCCCTCCCTGGGAAGGGCTGGGCAGTGCCTGGCGGGCTCCCTTCCTGGACCCCTCCCGCGGCCTCCCCCCGACCCAGTCCTGCCCCTCCCCCCAGTCAAGGCCTTGATTGAGCACGAGATGAAGAACGGGATCCCTGCCAATCGGATCGTCCTGGGAGGCTTCTCACAGGTGAGGGGGGCTCGTGGGGGGGGGGGGGATGGGTAGCTGGGCTGTGCTCTGCTAACCTCTCATCCTCTCCTCCCTCCAGGGCGGGGCCCTGTCCCTCTACACGGCCCTCACCTGTCCCCATCCTCTGGCTGGCATTGTGGCACTGAGCTGTTGGCTGCCTCTGCACCGGGCCTTCCCCCAGGTGAGCGACCCACAGCCCCCCTCCCGCGGCTCGGGGACTGTGCCGTGGCACTGGCTTTGCGCTGAGTCCCGTCTGGCCCGCAGGCAGCCAACGGCAGTGCCAAGGACCTGGCCATCCTTCAGTGCCACGGGGAGCTGGACCCCATGGTGCCCGTGCGGTTTGGGGCCCTGACAGCCGAGAAGCTCCGGTCCGTTGTCACACCTGCTAGGGTCCAGTTCAAAACGTACCCGGGTGTCATGCACAGCTCCTGCCCGCAGGTCAGTGGGGCCCCCTCCCGCCCCATCCCTCGCCCTCAGCCCTCCCGCTGGGAGCCTCACCGTGCTCCCTGTCCCCAGGAGATGGCGGCTGTGAAGGAATTTCTCGAGAAGCTGCTGCCTCCTGTCTAACTGGCCGCTGGCCTCCAGCACAGTCCTCCGGCACCGGGGGGACCCAGCAGGCAAGCGTGGCACCATCTCGGATCTGAGCCGGTCAAGCCCCTGTCCCCTCCCTCCCTGACCTGTCCTCTTCCCACAGGCCTCTGGGGCAGGCGGCCGGGGCCTGGCCAGGCCTTGCTTCCTGGCCTCAGCCCCCCGGCTGTCTGGCAGGGTGTGGGCTGCTTGCGTCTCCCATTGCCCTGGAGACGGGCACCCCTGGCAGCAGGCGGGGCTGGAGGCAGCGGGAGAAAGGGGCCCGGCCGCCGACCCACTCACTCAGGACCTCACTCAGAGCCCCGCTTTGGGCCCCCTCCTGTGACCTCAGGGTTTGGCCCGTGGGGCCCTCCCAGGCCCCTGCCCGTGATTCTGCCCAGATAATCGTGTGTCTCTCCTGCCTCCCGCCACTCTAGCTGCTTCTCAGTCATGAATGTGTGCATGGCCCCGGGGCCCCTGGCTGCTGCTGCCTCCGCTGCCGCCGCAGCCGCCTGCCCCGGGCAGGAGTGTTGCTGAGGAGGCGGAGTCCCTCGGGGCCCCTCCCTCTGCCATTCCGACTTGGGGGCTGGGCCCTGCCTCCCTGTCACCCTCTTCCCCCGCAGGCCTGGAGCCTGCTGGGCTGGACTGAGGCTCAGTCTCCCCAGCTGTCTCCCCCGACTTCGTCCCCACTCCAGGCCAGGGAGGCGGTGGGGGAGGAGCTGTGTCTCGTCTTCTGTCTCCATGTGGTTTTGGGTGTTTTTCTTGTTGTGTCCTGGATTCCAATTAAAATGAAAGAAATCGCTTCCTCAACTCTCAGGCCTGGCTGGTTCTGTCCAGGGGCGCGGAGAGTGACCATCTGCCGGCTGCCCAGTGTAAGAAACGTTTATTTTCAACACTTCGGAGAGCTCCTTTGTAGCAGTATAAATTAGTGCCTGGGGGGAGGCGGCGTTTGGTCCCAGAGCCTCCCTCCCTGCTCTTGCTGGTCCTGGGAGTTGCTGGACCCTGTGGAAGATAGAGTGGAGAGAGGCCCGGCTCCTGGTCAGTGGAGCCCACGGCCTCCTTCCTGGTGGGCTGAGCCGGCCCAGCTGGGGTTTGAGGTAGGGGAGGCCTTGGCTTGGCCCCAGACGCTCTGGGGCTTGGCTTCCTGCCAGAGGCTGGAGCGCAGGGCGGCTGCTTCTCATTCTCCTATCTGGTCCATGGAGAGGTGGGGGGTCCTCAGGCCTGTGCGCCAAAGCCCGAAGGATTTTGCTTCTGCCAGCGCCATAGATCTTCACCTGCGGCAGAGTGAGGCGTGTGGTCAGGGCCCCGAGTCCTGCGGGCAGCCCGGACCCCATCCGCCCCGTCCAGCCCCCAACACTCCCAGGGCTAGGCCAGCACTCACACATCCTATCCAGCCCTAAGGCTGCCGTCCAGCCCAGCTCTTCGTGGGCCAGGCTGGGGTTGGCGTAACAGACAGCCACATCGCCTTCCCGCCGGGCCACCACCTTATATGGGATCTGCAGGGGAGGGGACCCACAAAGCTGAGTCCAGCTGGCCCTGGGCCTCGCCCCTCAGCTGCTGGCCAGGGACAAGGCAGGCCAGGGAGGCCGGGCGGTGCTGGGCGTCCACCTGTAGACCAGCAGGAAGGGCCTGGGTCTTTGCTGCTGAGCGGTGGAGCTGGGCTGGGGGAGGGGAGCCTACCTTCTTCCCAGAGGCCTTTTCCATGGCTTGGACCATCTGCAGCACCGAGTAGCCTGTGCCCGTGCCCAGGTTGTAGATCTGCCCGGGAGAGGGGAGCAGGCTTTGTGGAAGGGGCTGGAACCCCACCCCAGTGGGAAACTCAGACCAGAGGTAAAGAGAGGTGTCCAAGACTGCAGTGTGGGCCCTGATTCTGCCCCCAGGCCCTAACCCGCCGTTTGCCCTGCCTGCAGACTGGGGAGCCCCTACCTTTTGGAACTGCACTGGCCCAGGCTTCCGTCCCCTTCCCTCCCTGGCACCGCTCCTCTCCCTACCCGGCAGCCACACTGCTCCTTCAGCTTCTTCAGGGCTGCGATGTGGCCCTTGGCCAGATCCACCACGTGGATATAATCCCGGACGCCTGCAGAGGAGGTGGCGGTTGGGTGGGGAGCTTGTTCCGTCCCTGTCTCCCCACTGGCTCCCGTTCCTGGGTCATCCTAGGCTCACCTGTGCCATCCTCTGTGTCATAGTCATTGCCAAAGACATTCAGGGCCTCCCGACGCCCGATCGCCACCTGGAGGCCGAGGTCAGATCAGCTCCTCTCAGGTCTCCAGCACCAGCTGGGACCCTGGGCCACGCCCCCTGCCCCTCCCCTTCCTCCTTACCTGGGAGACGTAGGGCATGAGGTTGTTGGGGATGCCCTGGGGATCTTCGCCAATGCAGCCAGAGGCGTGGGCTCCCGTGGGGTTGAAATAGCGCAGCAACACTGCGTTCCAGGCCTGTGGGACACAGGTCACATGGTGGGGGCGGGGCCAGGCAGCACGTCCCACCCTTACCTCATAGCCTCTGTTCTCCACAAGCCCTCAGAGGCTGGGGCCCCACCCCGCCCATGCTGGGACCTAGACAAGTCACTGTCGCTCCATGGCCAGAGCCTCCTCCCTACCCAGGGGTGCTCAGGATCCCAGCTGCTCATGGGAAACTCGAGGGCTCAGCCGGTGCGCGGGGCCAGGGGGCCCTCACCTTGTCTGCCCGGCACAGGTCCTGGATCATCTCCTCGATGAAGAACTTGGACTTGCCGTAGGGGTTGGTACAGCCCCCTGTGGGGTGGGCCTCGTCCAGAGGTAGGTACTGGGGGTTCCCGTACACGGTGGCTGAGCTGCTGAACACCAGGTTCTTCACCCCGTGGGTCCTCATGATCTGGCCGAGGCGGGAGGCATCAGTGGCCCGGGCCCCCCACATTCATCCCCACCCTGCTCCTCTGCCACGCTTCTGTGCACACGCACCCACAGATGGGGAAACAGACCAGAGGTAGAGAGGTGTCCAAGACGTACAGTGTGGGCCCTGATTCTGCCCCCCAGACTCTAACCCACTGTGTGGCCCTGCCTGCAGCCTGGGGAGCCCCTACCCGCCGTGTGGCTCTGCCTGCAGACTGGGGCCCAGCCAGGCCCTCCCCTGCCCCCGCCCTGCCCCCAGCCTCACCTCCAGAAGCTGGATGGTCCCAGTCAGGTTGACTCTGTAATAATCCAGGGGCTTCTGCACCGACTCGCCCACGGCCTTGAGCCCCGCAAAGTGGATGACGGCCACAAAGCTGTGCTGCAGGGCAAAGCCAGGGTCAGGGTTGCTTTCCTGGCCCTTGACCGTGGCAGTGTCTGCTGCCTGCCTCTCTGCCAGGCACCCACCTTCTGGAAGAGACGCTGTAGGGCCGCCTGGTCCAAGATGTCCATCTCCTCAAACTCCACCTTGCGGCCCGTCAGCTCCTGGACCCGCCGCAGGCTCTCGGGCATGGCGCCCCCTCCTGGTAGGGTGCAGGGAGGCCGGGAAGCTCAGGGCTAGCCAGACACACCCCCCCTCCATCCCCCACCCCCACCCCCTCGGTTGGGGAGGAGCAGCAGGGGCTCCCTTCTGCTGGCCGCGCCCAAGCTCACCGCGGATGGCATTGTGGAAGTTGTCGATGACCACGGGCGAGTAGCCTGCCTCCAGCAGCTCTAGCACTGTGTGGCTGCCGATGTAGCCGGCTCCACCCGTCACCAGCACCTCCTCAGCCATCGCACTGGCCCGGTAGGGACAGTCTCGGAGGGGGCCTCCTTTTGTGGGGAGTCTGGCCCCTTGAGCGCACCTGGAAGGCGGGCGGGCAGCAGCGAGCCCTTGTTAACAGGGTGGCGGCTCCGAAGTCAGCCCTGGTTCAGTCCCTCGCTGGCCTTAGGCTCGGGAGATCACTAGTTCTCTCTTGGCCTCAGTTTGCATCCACGGGGCCACAGCAGGGCTTGGATGGGGAGATGGACACGCAGGCACCGTACACTCTAGTTCCATTTGGCCCAGGTTGTGAACATGGGATCTGAGGTCCACTTTTCCCTGCCCAGTGTCTAGTGATTGGAGAGTCCTGGGCGGCAGGCCTGGGGCTCCGGGATCCTGGGAAGGGGGCCTGTCTGCCCGGCGCAGGCCGCCCCAGCTCTAGGTGGCAGGTCTCTGAGCTCAGTGACTAACACCTCCCCCCTTTCCCTCCAGGATCAGCAGGCAGGAAGCAGGAAGTAGATCAGATGACCTTACACAGGCAGGCTGAGCCCAGCTCTGGGGCTGTAGCCCTAGTCCTAGTGTGGGCCTCACCCTACCCCACCCCAGGCTGGTTCAGCCTCTGCCCATGCCAGGGCCAGCCTGGTCACTCCTGGGTGGAGCTAGGGATTCTGCCCAATTCAGGCCGCAAGCCTAAGCCGTGTGGACGTGGGCTTGGCCTCGTCTCCACTACCAGGTGTGCACCTCCGCCCTGAACAAACTGCAGGCAGGCGGTGGAGCCCAGAGGAAGCCCCAGACACTGAGGCCTTTCATTCCCAGCCCTGGCGCGCTGCCGCCCCTGCGCCCTGCTGCCTCACCTCTGGGCGCATCTGGCTCTAACTGAGCGCCCGCTGCGTGCCACGCTCTGCATGACTTTCCTGAATTTCACCCACATCTGGATGAGGCGGGTGTTGCTACTGGCCTTGGGCAGACACCAGGGTCCGAGAGGTGAGGGAATCCGCCCGTGGTCACACTGTCAGCGGCAGCCAGGCTGACAGCCGGACCCCCAGGCTGGCAGCCCGGCCCCTCTGCCCAAGCAGTCAGCCAGCCCTCGTCCTCCCTGCTGCCCGCTGGACTCTGCCCGGGCCGCGAAGCCGCCCCCACCCCCACCGCCCAGTCCGGCGCTCTGCACTGAGCACGGAAGGTGGCCGCAGAGTGGCTCTGGAAGGCTGGTCAGCCGCCGTGGTCGCCTCCTCAGTTTTTCCAGTCTGTACAATGGAGGGGAAGGGGCGCTGGGCCGTGAGCGCTCGAGGGCGGCTGGGCATCAGCCGGGACTTTGCGCCAAGGCTCGGAAGGAGCCGAACTAAGAGTCCCTGGGCCGGGAATGAATGAACCGGGCGGTCCAGCCCAGACAGCGCCGAACGGGAGCAGAGGGGCGGGCCTGCCCGCCCTGGCAGGATCCCGCCGGGTGCGCGGCCTGGGCCCTCCCGAAGCTCCCTCGTTGCCCGCGGACCACCCGGTGCCT
Source organism: Oryctolagus cuniculus (assembly GCF_051225735.1). Classification (NCBI taxonomy): domain Eukaryota; kingdom Metazoa; phylum Chordata; class Mammalia; order Lagomorpha; family Leporidae; genus Oryctolagus; species Oryctolagus cuniculus. Next base: position 147,973,899 of record NC_142873.1, on the reverse strand, counting down.
CCCGAACCCACCCGGCCCTTCATTCCGCTTCCCGAACCTGCACAGAATCCCTCGCCCAACGCTGGCTCCAGAGGCGCCGCCTCCCGCCCTGGAGCGGCGGCTCCTTTAAGGGCTGGCGGCCCACCCAGGTCCCACCCCCTCCACGCCCCCAAGAAAACGTGTCACTTAGGCTACGGCGACACCGGGAGGACAAAAGGCCTGCGCGGCTTCAAGGCGATTGCGCGGCCAGCTCCCACGGAGGGCGGAAGTGGGCGGGACCATCCGCTGACCGGCGCGGTGAGCCGAGACACGGCGCCCGCGGGCCCAAGTGCCCGGGACGGGGTCGTGCCGGAGTCTCGTGGGCAGAGGGAGGGCATCTGGCGCGGGGCCGACGAGCCCGGGCCCCACTCTACCCGCAGATGTCCAAGCTCTGCCCGACCCTTCGTCCAGTCTTCCTTCGGGAAGTCCGATTCCGTGCAGCTCGGGCAGCAGGGGCTCGGGGCGGGGGGGCGAAGGTCGCGGGCAGCTCGCTAGGAAGCTGGAGGGCCTCGGGAGCTCCCGGGGTTCCTGTCGACTGCTCTGTGTCTCTAAGAGGGACTGATGCGCTTCAGGTCGCGCCGCAGCCTGCGCAGTCCACGCACGAGCGCGCCGGCGTTCCCCGAGCGGGGAAAGCCCGGGTCTGCCCGAGCCTGCGGCGCCGCGAGCTGCCATGTGGACCTGGGAGAGGCCGCTGCTGCCCCCAGGGGACGTCATGCAGCAGTCCCGGGCTCCCAGGCGAAGCCTGAGAAAGGGCCCCTGCGGGTGTCCGCGGGCAGTGGCCCGAGCCAGCCCGAAGCCACTGATTTCCGGCGTCCGTGTTGGTGGCCGGGGAGGAAATCCAGAGATGAGCATACATTTCCCTCTGAGATTGCACCACTGCCAAGGAGTCGTACTCCCCAGTCACACACACACCTACACAGGTACATTCTGGAAAATTAAAGCTTTAATTATCAAAAATCATATTCCAAGTGGAGATTTTCCAGAGTTGCTGGAGTTGGCAGATGCCCCCCGCGGAAGCTCAGCCCTCTGCCTGTCTGGGGGTCTTCAGTGCCCCTTGCCCTAATAATCGGGGCCCCAGGGGTGCCCTGAAGGCTGCCCCCAGCAGGGGCTGGGGTTTCCGCGTGCCCTCAGTCACCTCCCGGGCTGCCGCTGGGGCCCAGGGAAGGGAACCTGCCAGCCCCAGCCTCTGGCGCTCAGGGCTGCAGGGAGGGCCCGGGGCCACAGTGCCTGGTCCTACGCCTCCTTTCGGCCAACTGAGACCGTGCAGGGAGGCTGGGAGGCCCCGCCCCTAATTTCATCCTCATTGCCACGTCCCCATCCGAGAGTCATGCACGCCTGCCCCTGCTCTCTCTCGTCCCCAGGGCTTGATGCGCACAGGGGCTCAGAGTTTGCAGGTGGCCTGAGCCACTTTGGAGCCGGTTTTCCTGTTGAGGGCTTGACAGATAAAGTCCCCTGCTTCCAGGAGCTTCTGCAGGTTCACACCCTTGAGAAACAAGTCAGAGGAGGCCGAGTCGGGAGCTGTCGGCTGCCAGGAAGCAGCAGGCCGGCCAGGCCCCAGTGCTCCTCACAGGCAAGGTGCGTCCCCAGTGCCTGCGAGGGTGGATCCGGCCGCCCCTGGCTTCCCTCATACACGAGGCCCCAGTGGTGCCCTATCTAGGCCTAGCATGGAGCCTGGCCCACGGGGATCAAACAGGCTGGGAGGCAGCTGGCGTCCCGTATCTCTGTGCTGGGGTAGAGTCCAGTGCCTTCTGATGCAGCTCCGTTAACGCACCGGGGAAAGTGGCAGGTGACGGCTCACGTGCTCGGGTCCCTGCCGCCCACGTGGGGGATCCAGTGGTCTGGGCTCCTGGCATCAGCCTGGTCCAAACCCGGCCACTGCCGGTATCTGGGGAGTGAGCCAGCAGCTGGAAGATCTCTCTCTCTCCTCTCTGTCACTCTGCCTTTCAAGTAGGCATAAGAAAAATGGCACCTCGAAGCAAGGACTGTGAGGTGGAAAGGAGCGGGCATGAATTGCGGACAAGAGCAGCAGGAAGAAAACCTGCTGACACAGCCCGACTGGCCGGGTGCTCGCGGGCTCCGCTCCTGCTAAGCAGCCTTATGAGCAGATGTTATGGTCATTCCCAGATCCTAGATTAGAGAGGGATGAGACAACTCGGGCCTGTGAGCAGCAGGACTCAGTTTTACTTTTTTTTTTTAAGACTTATTTGAAAGGCAGAGCGAGGAGGACACAGGGGGAGCAGGAGAGAGGTCTTCCCTCCCTTGATTCACTCCCTGAATGTTCGCAACAGCTAGGGCTGGACCAGGCTGAAGTCTGGAGCCTGGAACTCCATCCCAGTCTCCCACACGGGGCCCAGAGACTTGGGTCACCCTCCACTGCTTTCCCAGGCACATTAGCAGGGAGCTGGATAGGAAGCAGAGCAGCCAGGACCCAACCAGCACTCTGACGTGGGATTCTGGTGACACAAGCAGTGGCAGCTTAACCCACTGCACCACAATGCCAGGACTAGGTCCCAGGACTAGGATTTCAACCTAGCTCCGTCTGATCCCAAAGCTTCCCGGCCTCCAGGCCACCACTGGGGGCCCTTAGGATTCTGGGCCACCTGATGTGCTCCTCTCATTTCACAGACAACCAAATAAGGGCCCAGAGAGAAGCTGCTCATTTCAGGTCATGAACCTGACCCCTCTCCAAAGTCCCAGGCACCTCTCACACGGAGACCCTGGTGGTCTTGCGCTAATGCTGTTGCCTCCTTCACTCCCACTCTGCTACCTCATAAACCTAAAGTGCCCCAAATGCCGGCCACACTCCCACCATGCTAACAACTCCAGGGCCCCTCTTCTGTCCGCCTCAGTTCCCGGCCATCACCAGCAGGAGGCAGGCGCACTTACCGTGTGAATGCCCAAGCCCTCCAGCATGTAGACCAGGTCCTCGGTGGCCAAGTTCCCCGACGCCCCCTGTGCATAGGGACAGCCTCCTAGTCCGGCCACAGAAGCGTCCACGACGCTCACCCCCATCTGGAAACAAGGATGCCGCGCTGCCGCCAGGGCCCAGGCCCCGCCACGCCCATCGGTCCCCGGAACTCCGCGGTCACGCCTTTCCTGAAATCCTGCTCCGGCCCCGTCTGCTGCTGCGCGGGCGCGCGTGGGCGAGCACCGCTGGCTGGAGGGGAGCAGGCTCACACCGCGGGGATGCTGACCATCTCCTGTCTCTTTCCGCTGCAGCAGGTTCCGCTCCCCATCCTGACAGTTGATTCTCTTTCTTTAGGCCTCGGCTTCCAAGCCACCTCCTCCCAGAATTCCCCCTCACCACCGGTCCGGCCCCTCCCACTGCTGACAGGCAGACCTCTGTTCTTCCTGCCACCCATTCACCTCCTGTCCCCCCACCCCCGTCTGCCCCTGCCTGCTGTCACTTGGCCCCACCAGGGCCCTATCATGTCACGTGTCCCTGACGTCGCTTCCTTCTCCCCAGAAGACGACTTCATTTCTTCACTGTCCCTAGGCCTCCGCCACCCCCTTCCCCACCCTCACTTTCAGCTGCTTCTTTATTCAAAGGGGAAGCAGACACCTGCTCCCCCTGCACACGTGCACTGCACACAGGCGAGCACGCGCGCCCCGGACCCAGACTCACCCACACAGTGCAGTCCTGCCTCCCTACCTTCCCTCTTCTTCTCTCCGTCTTCAGCCTCACTTGGGCCACTTTTGCCAAATCCCCCGACCCCCGCAGCTGGGGCGGGGCCCCTCTCCAGGACTCCTTCCCTGGCGGCACCTGTCACCGTGCAGCAGGACCACTGGCTGCCCCCAGACAGAGGGTGCCACGCACTGACAGGACAGGGTCACCATGCCTGTGTCCACCACACCAGCCCAGGGCCTGGCGTGCCGGCATCAGGGAATGTTTGCTGAGGGAATAACAGAAACCAGGCTGTCCTGCCACCACGCCCTGCCCTTCGGGGAAATGGGCACGTGCTTTTGATTACCTGTAGGGCCATCAAGGTGTTGGCCAGGGCTTGGCCATAGGTGTCGTGGCAGTGGACAGCCAGGGCAGCCAGCGGCACCTCCCGCATGACAGCAGACAGCATGTCCTTCATGGCTCCCGGGGTGCCCACCCCGATGGTGTCCCCCAGGGAGATCTCGTAGCAGCCCATGGAGTACAGCTTCTTGGAGACCTGGGGAGGCAAGCAGGTTCTTGGGGACTCGATTCCGGCAGGCAGGGGTGCAGGGGCTCGGAGCAGGGATCCTTGTGTAGGGAGAACACCTCCGTGTCCGAGTGTGAGCCTGGGCTCGTGGCTCAGAGGGCAGAGCCAGCTGCGCCCGGGCCCTCCTCCTGCCACGTCCCTCCCACTTCATCCTTTGCTCACGCCTGGGTGCTGGAATCAGGGCAGCCGACTCCTCAGCGAGTTCTGTCCTGGGCAGTAAGATCCCTGCAGCCTGGGCCCGCGACGCTGCCTACATATTCTTAGCAGGAATTCCTAACTACCAACATTTTAGAAGCCACTGAAAACCCATGACATCTCGGGACAGCTGGGCAGGACACGCCTCCCTGTGGAGACGCTGCCACGTGGGCTGCTGGACAGGGGGAGGAAGGATGTGACACAGCAAGGGACCTGGGCGACCTCACCAGTCTCCCGCACAGCAAATGAACTGGCGATGTCCCGCGCCCTCGGCCAGGAGCAATAGCTGGGCCTGCTGGGGCAGTGGGGGACAGTGGGAGGTGCATGCCTCTGGGGTCCTATGGTGCTGGGTTAGAGCCCCTGGGCTGGGTGAATGAATGAAATAGTGACCTACCAGGAAAGAGCAGGGAAAGGAAGCCCACCCGACTGTCACCCTCACAAGAGCCCCGCCCGACACACACCTCCGCCACTTTAGCCGGGGAGATCTTCCCTTCGTAGGGGCAGCCCAGCGCACAGGACACGTACCTACGGGAACACAGGGCAGGAAGGACATCGGTGCCCCGGGCTCTCCGGCCAGCAGGGCTGATGCAGGGTGGCTGTTGAGGACGCACAGTCCTGGCAAGCCTGCAGCCAGAACCTGAGGGCTGGCAGGAGGCCGCAGTGAGGCTCACTCTGGGAGGTGCAGAGGGAACAAGGCAGTGCAGCCTAGTGCCAGGAGGGGGCAGCAGAGAACCCCACAGGGCTCACAGTTCAGGAGAAGCGGGGCGTGAGCGGGCACCTGAGCTGGAGCTGGGGCTGGGGCTGGGGCTGGGGCTGGGGCTGGGGCTGGGGCGTGTGTGTGTGTGTGTGTGTGTGTGTGTGTGTGTGTGTCCACGTGGAGAAGCGGGGAGTGAGCCGGCACCTGAGCTGGGGTTGGTGTGTGTGTGTGTGTGTGTGTGTGTGTAACTATGTGCCAGGGGAGACAAAGACTGGCTGAAACTGCAAACCCGCACACAAGCCCAGTGGGCTGAGGGCCGAGGGGTCACTGCCGCTTGCCGACTGGCCTGCTGTGTGCCAAGCAGGGGCACTGAGTAAGAATGACCAGGTACCCAGCCTTCTGGATAAAAAGGCAATCAAATATATAGGTGTAAAAATCTCAGAAGTGATGGGCTCTGGAGGGAAAAAAAGGGACGCAGCTGGAGGCCAAGTCCCACATGGGGACCCGGAAGCCCTCTCCCAGGCCGCTGGGGCTGCGGGAAGGGCATCCCAGAGCAAGCAGCACCCGGCAAGGGGCAGAGGAGCGGAGGCATGGCGCGCATCGAGAACGAGGAGGCGGGAAGGCAGGCGCGCTCTGCTCATGGCTGGGGGTGTGGGGGGGTCTTGGATGGAGCTGGCCTCTTCTCCCACTGGCCCTCCTGGAGCGGAGGCCCCTGGAAGCCTTTGAGAGTCAGCACGGCAGCCTGCCCATTAGAAGGCACGGGAGGGGCTGGGGTGTGGCCAGTGGCTTAAACCACCTGCGACACCTGCTTCCAATATGACCGCAGGTTTGAGTCCTGGCTGCTCCACTTCCCATCCAGCTCCCTGCTAATGTGCTTGGGAAAGCAGCGGAGGGTTGCCTAAGTGCTTGGGCCCCTGCACCCATGTGGGAGACCCAGATGGAGCTCCTGGCTCTTGGCGTCAGTCTGGCCCAGCCCTGGCTGTTATGGCTATTTGGGGAATGAACAAGAGGATGGAAGACCTCTTTATCATCTCCCTCTCTCTGTCACTATGCCTTTCAAATAAATAAATAATTTTCTAAAAAAGAGGCATAGTAAATGTTTTCTGGGTAAATATTTTTCTTAAAGATTGATTTATTTGGAAAGCAGAGTGACAGAGAGAGCAAGAGAGAGGGAGACAGAGAGAGTGAGTGAGCCTCTATTCACTGGTTTACTCCCCAGCTGCCCACACCAGCCAGGGTTGGGCTAGGCTGAAGCTAGCAGCCAGGAGCTCCATCCAGGTCTCCCATGTGGTGGCAGGGGCCCAAGTGCTTGGGCCATCATCTGTAGCTCCCAGGTGCATTAGCAGGTAGCTGGATTGGAAGTGGAGGGGCTAGAACTTGAATCAGCTCAACAAACCCACTGTGTCACAATGACCCGGCTGCTCACTGGGGACCCAGAGATCTCAGTACACTTTTCCATTTTAAGTCTCCCGCTGATTCACCAAGCACTGCTGAGGAGCCAGCACAGGCCTGGGAGTCGGGAGACAGGAGCCCCTGCTTTCCCATTCATCACCCACGCACCGCTTCCTGGGCACCTGCTCTGTGCTGGGCTGAGCACGTGGAGAGGAGAGCACAGCACGAACTGGTAGAGATGTGGGCCCTGCCCTCATCCACGGGGAGTGGGGACACGAGAGGATCCAGTCAAAGGTAAGTGTTACGTCGGAGCGTGGCCAGGGGCTGTGGGAGCCCAGAGCAGGGGCAGCCGCTCCAGCTGAGGACGGGGGAAGCTCTGAGGAGGAGCAGCCTGCAGGAGCAAGAGGTTCTGAGTCTACGGAAAATGCGTGCAAAGGCCCAGGGGTGAGAGCGCGCAGCGGTCGGGGAGGAACGGAAGGGCCCAGTGGGCTGGCGGGCAGTGTGCGGAGGACGCAGGGCCCAGTGGCCTGGCGGGCAGTGTGCGGAGGACGCAGGGGCCAGTGGGCTGGCAGGCAGTGTGTGGAGGACGCAGGGGCCAGAAGGGGGCCAGGGACGATGGAGCAGCAGAGTGGCGGGGACTGAACCATGCGGGTCCTGCAAACCACCTCCAACGCCTGAACTTGGCCATCACGGGGAAGGTCTTTAACCGCGAATGGGCTCAGGTGTGTGCTTCTGAAAGCTACCTCTGGCTATCACTGGGCCGGCTGTGCAGCCTCGTGGGAGACTACCCACTCTCCCTGAGCCTCAGTTCTGCCGTCTGAAAAGCGGGGATGGCTCCTCACGGGGCAGACAGGAGGTACTGATTAGAGTAGATACCGTGCACACGGTGCTAGGAGCTCCGGCTCCCGGGGGCCTCGCCCTGTTCCGGAAAGGCACTCAGGAAACAGAACCACAGACTCACCCCCGCACGGGGATAGCGGCCGCCCGAGCCGCCTGCATGATGGCGTCAAACCGCTGGAAGCTCGCATCGATGGAGCAGTTGACATTCTTTCTGGTGAAGAGCTCTGAGGCGGCTCCGAAGATGCTCACCTCCCTGGCGCCGGCAGCCACCTGTCAGTACCCGCGGGAAGCTCTCAGCCCTCTCTCTTCCGGGAACACGCACCCACAGTGTCCCAGTGAACTTCACGGAGGGCGAGTGGTAGGGGTAGAATCTGTACCTCAGGATGCGACCTTCTCTGTGAAAGGCCATTGTGGGCGCAAGGAGTCAGCATGAGGCCATGCTGGAGGGGGGCGGGCCCTGGCCCAATAGGACCGGTGTCCTCACAAGAAGACGGCCAAGAGAAGACGCAGAGACATGGAGGAGAGGGCAGACTGCAGTGACGCACCCGCAGGCTAAGCAGTGCGTGGACTGCCGGCCCCTACCAGAGGCAGCAGGGCGCCTGCACAGATTCCTCAGACGGAACCAGGCACAGCACAGCTTCCTGTGGGATTTCCAGCCTCCAGCCCCGTGAGAGCACACACGACTGTCATTTTAAGTGACCCACTTAAAATGGTAGCACTGTCTCATAGTAGCCCTAGAAAATAAATACAGTGACTTATGTCTCAGTAATAATATTACAGGAGGGCGCTGTAGTGCCGTGGGTTAAGCTTCTGCCTGGAACACCTGCATCCCACATGGGTGCTGGTTCGAGTCCTGGCTGCTCTACTTCTGATCCAGCTTCCTGCTAATGCATCCTGGGAGGCAGCAGCTGAGGGCTTAAATGCCCGGTTCCCTGCCTCCCCTGTGGGAAACCAGGATGGAGTTCCAGGCTGCAAGCACTGGCCTGACCCAGGCCTGGCTGTTGTAGGCATTTGGGCAGTAAGCCAGTAGAAGGAATCTCTTTCTCTCTTGCTCTGCCCTTCATGGAGATGAACACAAAAAGACATTAAAAAAAAAAAAATAAGAAAGCAGCACAGACTTCCTCCAGGGAAACACCAGCACCACCTCTGCCACCACCGCTCAAGTCACTCCTGCAAGGAGCCTTTTGCCCGAACGCAGGACCAGCCTTTCCAGCGACGCTCCTGTCCAGAGCTGTAAGGAAGCTGGCAGGTGCTGGCAGCTCCTGGTGCAACCCTCCTGGAGGGCAGGTGTTTGGCACGGTGGTTAAGTCACTGCTTGGGATCCACACGACCCACACCACAGTGCCTGGGTTTGAGTGGTGGCTCTGCTCTCTCTTCCGGTTCCTTGCTAACGTGCCCCCTGGGAGGCAGCAGGTGATAGCCAAGTAGTGGGGTGCCTGCCACCCAGAAGAGAAGACCTGGATGGAGTTTCGGTCTTCTGGCTTTGGTCTGGCCCAGCCCTGGCTGTTGCAGGTATTTGGGGAATGAATCAGAGGATGGGAGATCTCCCTGGGTCTATCTGCCTTTCAAGTAAGATGAAAGCCAACACAAATTAAAAAGAAAAAAGAGAGCCTGCTGGAGAGCTGCCTTCCTCTGAAGCAGGCAATCACAGGAGTAAGTCACGTCTCCTAAGCACGTGGGCCAGGTTCTTGCTAAGCAACGCATGCAAATTCTAGCTTCTGAAGTCCTCCCGGCGTCAGGCACTGTCATTCGTTCTACAGCAGAACCGGAGACTCAGAGAGGTTAAGCATCTGTCAGGATGGCGAAGAGTGGCAAGGGGCAGGCCCAGCACTGCAGACAAGCTGTTCAGATGGACCCCCCACGACAGGGGGCGGGGCTAGAGACAAAGCAGGGACCAGTGTCACCTGTTTCATTTCTGGGGCCCCCACCACCATACCAGTCTCTTACCGCTGACTCAAAGCCTTTCAAATTTGGGGTCAGGACCGGGTAGTTTCTACCAGGAAACTTCCGGATGCCCTTTAAGACTTCAGTGTGGTCAGCCATCTGGGAGCCAAGGGAGAGACATTGCAAGTCATCACCAGGAGCAGGCCGGGGAAGCCTCCTCACCCAACCCCTGTCCTCCAGGAGCCCGGGCAGTGCGTCCTGTGGAGCTCATCTCCCTAAAGTCAGCAGCAATTGTTCGACCACCGGCAAGGCTCGGGTTTGGGTGACAGCCCTGATTTCTCCATGAGGCCAACCTGCCAGCATCACATGTCGAGCCATGAACCGAGGCCAAACTGTACGTGTGACACTCATCCTGGAGCAGACCTCTCCTCCCTGCCTGCCCGTGCCTGTAAGCGGGAGGCCTGGGAGGGGAAGGCCTTAGCAAGGTCACCCAGCAAGTCCAGGCATTGTCAAGGCTGACCCTGCACCCATGACTCCTGGCTCATGCTCTTTTGGGCACCATTGCACAATGACTCATCCACGGCCCCTCAGCCAGGGGCCTGGAGGCCCCTGTTCCCCACGCCCACCAGCTTCAAGAGCAAATGCACGACTTCCCACCCCTCTTGTCCCAGGAAAGGCTTCCCTCTGGGGGTTGGGGCTCACCTGGGGAACCCACTTGGGAGACACAAAGCTGGTGGCTTCTATGACGGGGAGTCCGGCTTCAGACAGCATGTCTATCAGCTTGATTTTCACGGCAGTGGGGACGATGTTCTGCAGCGGACAGAGGAGCACCAGAGAGGCCAGGTCAGCACAGCTGGGTATAAAACTGTGCCTATTGGTTCACTCCCAAACCCCACCCGGAAGCCAGGCACACTCCCTGCCCACAAGCAGGGGACAAGCCTTGTCTTCAGGTCCCGCAGGTGGTGGGCAGTCCACACTGGAGGCAGTGCTCACCCAACAAGGAGTTAGTATTGGCATGGAAACTTATCTTTCCACCATGCAGACATTCCCTTGATTACATGTGTAGATTATGACCCCACTATAAACAACTTGAGAGCAAAGTGCCATGGCCTGAAAGGGCAGAGATGACCAACCTTTGGGGTCCTATGGAAAGGGGCCCCCAAAATATCACACTCTCCCCTTTTCCATCTCCCAGCTGGCACTGGACTTCATTCTCACATGTTCAACCCACTGCCCCTTGCCCTCCCTCCTCCACATGCAGCTCCCATGGATCGCTCTGACCAAATCTCCTGCCATTATCCCATGAGCACAGTCTCACTCCACCAATTCATCCTAAAACACAACTTTCACTGTCTCACTCTCTTGCTCAACAGCCTTCCGAGGCTCCCTAATACTTTCAGGATTGGGTTAAGAATCCTAAAAACTCCAGGTTCTTTTCACCAGGCCCTGCGGCCTGCCCCTTCTCCCTCTCCCCCACTGCATTCACTTAACCCGTTCCACAGATAATTTTTGAAAGCCCCTGAGTTCCAGGCAATGTGTTAGGTACAAGGGATACACAGCAGGAAGCAGGACAGATATGATTCTGCCATCATGGGGCTGTCAGACTGGTGCTCCCAACAAGCACTCACTATGGAAGCCAGACTGCTCCGTCTTAAAGAAAGAACAAAAAGCTTTTCCTACCAAAATACTGAACAGCACATGAGTTCAGAAAAATATGCCCATGACAAAACTACTCTTAGTCCCAGAGATACTATTAGCACCCTGGGAAGTAACTCCCCATCTGTGTGGTCCAATACGTTAGCCACTAGCCACCTGCGGTCATTTAAATTATAGAAAATGTCAGTTCCTCTGTCACAGTAACTTTACCTGTTTGAGGGAGACAGAGACAAAGCTCCCATCTGTTGGTTCACACCCCAAATGCCCACAGTGGCTAGAGGGCCAAAGCTGGGAGCCAGGAACTTAATCCAGGTCTCTCACGTGGGTGGCAGGGATCCAACTACTCGAGCCGTCACCACTGCCTCGCAGAATGAAGCTGGAGTCAGGAACGGAGCTGGGGATCAAACCCAGGCCCTCAGAGGTGGGACATGGGCATCTAACCACCAGGCCAAACGCCACCCCAGCCACACAGCAAGTGCTCAGAGCCACATGTGTCTAGTGGCCAACACACTGAGGTCTAGAATATTCACAACCAGGACATTTTCCCATCTTCACGGAAAGTTGTACGGGACAGTAAGGGTGTAGGTTCTATTGTAAATGTCACCCCTCGAACACACAGATTTTTGTTTCTTACACAAAAATGTAAGATTTTAAATATATATATATTATTTTACAATCTGCTCAAGTCACTCAATCAACTCCAACAATACTGGATCTTACGAAAAGCCTAAGATGCACTTGACCCAGCTTAGTCGCATCTTGGGCCACACTTCCCACCGTGCGGCAAACTCAAAGCAGATGGCTGGAGCACCCGCTTGGTTCACGTCCATCTTTACCTTTTCATTTTGCAGTCCATCTCGGGGACCAACTTCCACGATTTTCACCTGTTTGGGGAGCGTGCCCATAGGCGACGATGTGCTGACCTTTGGTTTAAAAGAGGAAACACAAAGTAAGAGGAAGAGGCTGTCACACCCACTGTGAGGGCACCACTGTGAGGGAACGCACTCATCGTCACAGCCCTGCGACCAGAAGCCACGGACCTCAGCAGTCAACGCACATTTGGCGAGGACGTCTTAGAAACAGGAATGAGCAAGACTCACACTCGCAGGGCACACTCTTCCCTGAAGCGCGCACAGAACTCCGCACCTGCTCCCACAGCCAGTGTGTTCCACCTTCTCTCTCTCCACCGCAGCCACCGGCTGCTTAAACCACAGCCTGACCCATCCCCTTCCCCCATGGCCCATGAGGCTCCACGTGGTGTGGCTTCCGCTGACCTTGCTGAACCCAACAGGTCCCTCAACTGCCACCTCTGCCCTAGAGGGCGCCAGGCTCCAGTGCCCCTGGCCGCCTCTCCCAAGGCTTCCCTGTGCCGGCAGGCGCTTCTCCCATCTCCGTTATGGAGCCCCCTCCTTTGCAAAGCTGCCCCTCCCTTCCTCCCCTCCACCACTCCCTATTCCAGGACTATGATTATTTCCCGCAGAGCACTGCCAATAACGTCTCCTGGGTGCTTCCTCAGGCAGAACACAGGCCCCTAAGGGACCGTGTCTGTCTTCCCCGGCGCTTCACCCCTACCATTTGGCAGGGCACAAGGCAGGCACTCAGCAAATTTACCAAAGCAACAAAGAAATGCACGAAGGGCTTGGGGGTCCCAGCGGCGGGCACCTACGGAGCGTGGGAGGAGCATGGGGCTAGTCTCAGGCTTTGAGGCAGGCAGGGGTGGGGGTGAGGATGGCAGGAAGGCTCTGTCTGGTTAGTCCGAGGCAGGGCAAAGCCGCCCTGAGTCCTCTTTACACAACATCTATCCCCAGGCTTCCCCTCCGCCCCAGCAAGCCCTGTGCGAGTGCTTTTCCTCCTTTCCCTTACCCATCTTACCCTGACAGCACTTAACTTTAGCAGATTTGATCAGGATAAATGTTCCGCAGTGGGCGGAGAGGAGGGGTACGTGGTGTAATCCGCTGAGGACCCTGACCCCTGAGAACCTGTAGGAGCTCCCTGCCATCAGCCAGATGCACAGTGAACAGCTGGGCTGGACTGGCCAGGCTTTAGCCAGCAAAGCTTCCTGGAGGCCAAGGGGACAGGCCACACGGGAAGGGCCTGCGACCCGAGGCTCCGGCAGGGCTGGCAGCCTCGGCCGAACACGGCCCTGAGAGTGTCCTGCGGCTCTGTGTGCCTGACTTCTATTCTCTGCTTATTCCAAGGCCCGGGACCTAACAGGGGTGCGATAAATAAGTGCTGGGTGCTGTTGAAAGAACGGAAAACTTCCTGCCGAGTTCCTTATACCAGAACAGTGTAACTCCACCTCCTGCCCTTCCTATAACAATCCACATTCATTAAACAGTTTGTCAGCGCACAGCCTCTTCTCAGCAGCCTTAGGAGGTAGGACTGTGTACCTGCTACGGACCCGAGAGCCCGGCAAACCTTGCGGAATTCTACTAAGCAACAAATCTGAGGCTTGGAGAGATGACGTCACTTTGCCAGAGTCACCTGCCTGGCGGGCCCCCGGGGTGCTAGGTCGAGCGGCAGTGCCACCCTGCTGCCTCTGTGCCACCCTCAGGGCTGCAGTCTTGTTCCCCCGCAATGCTCAGCTCCTTCTTTCCATAACCGTCTGCTCAGGGATGGGCCCCCCGCCCCCCAGGGATGAGTCCTGCGCTGTGACGCACCCCCACCAAAGCCAGCGCCGATAACGACCCAAACCCTGAGCATCCGGACGGGCCCCCTGTCAGCTCCGCCCCGGGAACGCGTGTCCTGTCGCACAGCTAGAGAGACACAGCTTGGTCCTGGTGTCGCTTTGTAGACGAGAAAGCGGAGGTTTAGGCAGTAGATAACTACGTCGGGGCCACCGCAGCTGGGGCTGTCATTCAACCCCTTACAGCTGGGTGTCCCACCCTCTCCCCCCGCGTGCGGACGGGAGAACCTCAGATCCAGCCCAGGGGAGTCCCAGCCTGGCCCCACGCGACCCAAGCCACGCTCAGCAGGCCGGGACAGCGCCCCGCGTCCCTGAGAGCGACAACAGCTGGAAACCGACGGGTCAATTTCGCGAGCGGCACTGGAAGCAAGTGTTGTGGTTTTCACTAAGAGGTGACAGGTGTGAGGCTCGGCGGGAGGAGGGAGCCGGGGCACCGGGAGGGCCCTGCACGGGGAACCCACGCCCGGGATGGCGTCCCGGCTCTCCGCGACCCGCTCCACCTCTCGGGGCCTCAGGGGCCCCCACGGCCCTGAAGGGATCTGGGCGAGCCAGGGAGCGCCGAAGACTCCACGGCCCTCCCGACGCTGCCCAGCTTCGCCTCTCAGAGGGCGGCCGCCACGGCTCAGGCCCCCGACCCCGACCGTCACGGCTGCCTGCAGGGTCGTCCCTTCGGCGGACGGGGCACTTACAGCCCGGAGGGTCGCCAAGCCCACCAGTCGCCGCGGCACCACCTTCCTCATTGTCGCCATCTTGGCCCCGCTTTCCCAGTCACCGCCCAGCGGCGCCCCACGTGACGGCCTGGGGCCATGGCTCCGCCCCCGGGGCGGGGCCTCGCGGTGACGTTTGGGCGCCGGCTCCAGCCCCGTCTCTCCAGTTATTCCCACAGCTGGTTCTTCGTTAGCTTTCTGAGCGCCCGTCGTATGCCAGACAGGGTAAGACGCTAGGGACGTGAAGATGAACAAAAATCAAGCAAAGCCTCCGGCTTCGTGGGTTTAGAGCGTGAGAGGTGAGGGGGGTAGATGTTAATAACCACACACAGTTCTATGCTTTTTAACTTTCATGGTAAGAGGCGTCACTATTCGTCACTCTGTTCTGAGTTCCTTGCACGCACTGATTCTTCGTCACGATCTCCACGGTCCAGATGTAGGCGGTGAACCCCAGGAAAGCGAGCAGCTTTTGATTTCAGACCTCGAAGTAGAAGTAAAATCTGTCCGGGCAAGGAGGATGCAAGAAAAGCTTCCCAGACAGAGGGACTAGCAAAGGCAATGGCTCTGGGGGGGAAAAAAAAAGAAAAGAATGTTAGTGTTAGGAGCAGGTTTTTTTTTTTTTTTTACTTTTATTTAATAAATATAAATTTCCAAAGTACAGTTTATGGATTACAATGGCTCCCCCCCATAACTTCCCTCCCACCCGCAACCCTCCCCTCTCCCACTCCCTCTCCCATTCCATTCGCATCAAGATTCATTTTCAATTGTCTTTATATACAGAAGATCAATTTAGTATAAATTAAGTAAAGATTTCGGCAGTTTGCACCCAGAATGCTGGTTCCTCAAAAAGTCAAGCAGGGAGCCATCATAAAATCCATAATTACCGTAGTCTTGGCATTTCTTTTCTAGGCACACACCCACAAGAGCTGAACAGAGGGGACTGAGACAGGTGTCCCTACACCAGTGTGCAAGAGCACATTGGTCACTGTAGCCAACAGCTGGAAACAAGCCACATGTCCCTCTCTGGATACAGGAGTACGCAACGTGCGGGTTATCCATGGAATAGGACACGCCCACTCCTCACCCCTGAAACGGAGGGAAAGCCCGGAACACGTCGCAGCCTAGGTAAGCCCGAAACGTACCAGGCTAGGCTGGCACGGAAGCACACACGCCAGATGGTGACACTGTCCCATGTGACGGCCACTTTGTGTGTCATCTTGACCCGGCCGCTGGGATGCCCAGGGATTCGGCTGCACATTGTTTCTTGGTGTGTCTGCGAGGGGATTTCAATGTGAGATTAGCACTGAATCAGTCGAAAGAGGAAAGAAGCCCACCCTGTCTCGTGTGGGTGACCCTCATTCAATCCATTGAGGGCACACGTGGAGCCAAAAGGTGGAGGAAGGGAGACGTCCCCTCCCCTTGCCTGCCCCGGAGCCACGCCGCCGACTTCCCGGGGGCCTGACGCTTGCTGGCACCAGGTCTGGGACTTCTCAGCCTTCACGGTTGGGGGGCCAGGGCCAGCCGCTGGAGGGGCTCCTCTGGGCTGTGCTTTTCCAGAAACCCCTGACAAGCACAGTGAGAATCTAGAACAGCCAGATTCACAGAGGAGTCAAGTGAACTCATGCTCCCGGGGGCAGGGGAGAGCGAGCCGAGCATCCTGTTGAATGGGACAGAAGTCACGACTCAGGAGCCGGCATTGTTAGGCCAGCGCGGACGAGGCTGCCATTCCGTGTCAGAGAACTGGTCCCGGTCCCGGCTGCTCCACTTCTCATCCAGCTCCCCGCTAGTGTGCCTGGGAAAGCAGTGGAGGATGGTTCAGGTGGGAGACCCAGATGGAGTTCTGGGTTCCTGGCTTCAGCCTGGCCCAGCCCTGGTCACTATGGCCATTTGGGGAGTGAACTAGTAGTTGGAATCTCTCTCTCTCCGCCCCACCCCCACTTCTGTCACTCTTTCTTCTTGTTCTTCTTCGAATATTTTTTAAGATGTCAAGTTAACATTTCATCAAATGCACCTGGAGATAAGTAGAACATTCTTTTTTTTTAAAAAAAAAAAATTATTTATTTATTTGAAAGGCAGAGTTACAGAGAGGCAGAGGCAAAGAGAGAGAGAGAGAGAGAGAGAGAGAGAGATCTTCCATCCACTGGTTCATTCCCCAGATGGCCTCAATGGCAGGAGCTGAGCTGATCTGAAGCCAGGAACCGGTAGCATCTTCCCGGTCTTCCAGGTGGGTGCAGGGGTCCAAGGACTTGGGCCATCTGCCATTGCTTTCCCAGGCCATTGTAGAGAGCTGGATGGGAAGTGGAGCAGCCGGGACGTGAACTGGCACCTGTATGGGCTGCTGGCAGTGCAGGCAGTGGCTTTACCTGCTCTACCATGATGCCAGCACCAACATGACAAATTTTATATTACATATATTGTATTGCAATAAAAATGGTTAAGCACAGAATTATCCTATGACCCAGTAATTTTCCTCCTAGGTCTACACTCAAGAGAAATAAACATGAGTCACACATGGGGCTGACACAGTGGCATAGCAGGTTAATCCTTGCCAGTGATGCCGGCATCCCACATAGGAGCCAGTTCAAGTCCTGACTGCTTCGCTTCCAACCCAGCTCTCTGCTATGGCCTGGGAAAGCAGTGCACCCACGTGGGAGACCCGGAAGAAGCTCCTGGCTCCTGGCTCCTGCCTTTGGAGGCCATTTTGGGGAGTGAACCAGTAGATGGAAGATCTTTCTCTCTGATTCTCCCTCTCTGTAGTTCTGCCTCTCAAACAAATAAATAAATCTTAAAAAAAAATAATGAATGACACACAAACATTTGTGTGCAAACATTCAGAGCAGCATTAACCACTTAGTGCTAAGTGAAAACAACGCAAATGGCCATCCAATGATAATTACGCAAATACAGATGTGGCGTGTCCTTAGGGTGGAATGCATTTCAGCCATAAAAAGAAAACAAAGTGCGTGTTACAACTTGGGTGAGCCCTGGAAACATGCTGAGTGCAAGAAGCTGGACATGAAGCTCTGCATGACTCCACTGATATTGATATATGCAGGGCCTTGAAGAGGCAGCTCACAGCCTGGCCGTCCCCCAGGGCTGGGGCAGTGCTGTGGGAAAGGGGCTTCTTTGGGGGGTGATGACAATGTGAACCCACTTTCAATGAGTGAGTGAGTGAGATAACGTGAATTATACGTCAATAAAGCTTTTTTTTTAATATCTATTTGAAAGTCAGAGTTATAGAAAGAGAGGGAGCGATAGAAAGAGAAAGAGAAATCAGAGAAATCTCCCATCCACTGATTTATTCCCCAGATGGCCACAACAGACTGGGCTAAGCCAGGCTGAAGCCAGAAGCCAGGGCCTCCATCTGGATCTCCCATGTAGGTGCACGGGCCCATACATTAACCATCGTCTGCTTTCCCAGGCACATTAGCAGAGAGCTGGGTGGGAAGTGGAGCAGCTGGCGCCGATATGGGATGCTGGCACTGAAGGCGGTGGCTTTACCTGCTACAACATAGTGCCAGCCCCAAAACTATTTTTTTTTTTAAATGGACAAAAAAAAAAAAAAAATGCAGGGCTGGTGCTGTGGCATAGCGGGTAAATCCTCTGCCTGCAGTGCCGGCATCCCATATGGGGGCTGGTTGGAGTTCCAGCTGCTCCACTTCCCATCCAGCTCCCTGCTAAAGGCCTGGGAAAGCAGTTGAAGATGGCCCAAGCACTTGGGCTCCTGCATCCACGTGGGAGACCTGAAGGAAGCTCCTGGCTCCTGGCTTTGGATTGGCCCAGCTTCAGCCATTGTGGCCATCTGGGGAATGAACCAGTGGTTGGAAGACCTCTCTCTCTGCTTCTGCGTCTCTGTAATTCTGCCTTTCAAATTAAAACAAACAAACAAACAAAATATAAAAATGGGGAAGGGAAGTCCCCAAGATGACTGACTGTGGAGTCCTTTGGCCTCAAAAGCCCACTCAGCCGTCCTGCCTGCTTGAGGTTGGCCATCTGGGTTCCCACAAGCAGAGTTTGGGGCTTAGACAAGATCTCTTTGGCGACATCACATGTCCCCAGGTGTCCACAGAGGCAGGATTTTCTACCTCCAGGGACCACACCAAGAAAATGTCTAGCCCATTAACAGAAGAGTTCCTTAGAAACTTTTTTATTCATTTGTTTTCATTTTACTTGAAAGGCAGAGAGAGAGAGAGAGAGAGAGAATGAATCTTCCATCTACCGGTTCACTTCCCAAATGTCTACAACAGCCACGGTTAGGCCAGGCCAAAGCCAGGAGCCCAGAACTTCGTCTGGGTCTCCCACGTGGGTAGTTGAATCATCATCTGAGCCAGCATCTACTGCCTCCCAGGGTGCACATTAGCAGGAAGCTGGGTGGGAAGTGGAGCAGCTGGGACTCAAACTCGGCTCTCAGCTACGGGATGTGGGTCTCCACTGCTGCACTAGGCGCTTGCCTCCAGGGGTCCCCTTTGACAGCTTCCTTAGATAAGCATGGTGCAAGAATAATTGTTCACACTAGAACTACATGGCGAACGGAAGTGAGAGGCCTCCGTGGCCCCTGGGTGAAGCGTTGACACAGACCTTGGGCCTCAGTTTTCTAAGAGGTTCAATCCACTCTTCATTCCTGCTGTCCTGGCCTGTCCTGGCGCTGTGGTGTGAGAGTTAAAGATCCTCAGCAGGCTTGGTTCCCAGGGTGCCGCTGCTGGAAGGAGGTGGCACCTGAAGGGGTAGGGCCTAGGAGACGCCCCGGGTCATTGGCATCGTGCCCTTGGAGGGTAATTCTCATGAGATGGTTGTTCTAGAAGCCTGACTTCGGGGTGGGCACTTGGAGCAGTAGTTAAGAGGCTGCTTGGGGCTGGCATTGTCGCAAAGCAGGTGAAGCCACCACCTGTGACGATGCCAGCATCCCAGTTTGTGTCCTGGCTGCACCACTTCCCATCCGGCTCCCAGACAGTGGC
Organism: Oryctolagus cuniculus; assembly: GCF_051225735.1. Classification (NCBI taxonomy): domain Eukaryota; kingdom Metazoa; phylum Chordata; class Mammalia; order Lagomorpha; family Leporidae; genus Oryctolagus; species Oryctolagus cuniculus. The sequence continues at coordinate 147,954,679 of NC_142873.1, read as the reverse complement.
CTGGGAAAAGTAGTGATGGATGGCCCCAGTGCCTGGGCCCCTGCACGCCTGGGGGAGACCTGGAAGAAACTCCTGGCTCCTGGATTCGGCCTGGCCCAGCACTGGTCATTGCGGCCATCTGGGGAGTGAACCAGCGGATGGAAGATCTGTCTGTCTCTCCCTCTCTGTAGCTCTGACTTTCAAATAGGTAAATAAATCTTTAAAACAAAGATGCTGCTTGGGATGCCCACAACCTACACGGGAGAGCTGGCTCCTTTCCTATTCAGCTTCCTGCTAATGCCCATCCTGGGAGGCAGCAAAGGACGGCTCGAATATCTGGATCCCTGCCACCCGTGTGGGTGACCTGGATTGAGTTCCAGGCTTGTGGCTTTGGCCTGGCTCAGCCCTAGCTATTGTGGGCATTTGGGGAGTGATCCAGTGAATGGAAGTTCTCTTTCAAATAAAAATGAAAAAAAAAATGCAGCTACCTGATCTTAGAATTTGAACCCCCCAAACTGTGAGCCAAATAAACCTTTTTTCTTTATAAATTTATTTGTCTCTAGCATTTCGCTATAGTAACAAAGAGCTAATACACTTGGTAGTTTCCACACTGAACTACTGTAGACATTTGAGAGTAAATCTTGTAAGGCTCCAATTTACTGTCTCCACTTGAGAGAGCTTCCGAGTGGATTTACTGAGTGCAGACCTACAGGCACTTGCTACAGTCTGGACACACTTTGACCTCCATTTTGTGAGGGTCCATCACGTGTCAACACAGGAAACCCCCCTGGCCGACCAAACTGCACGGACAGAGTTACTCCACTTCGTCAGGGAGGTGGATTGGAAGCATCACACCATGGACACTGACTTTGTAAGGAACTGGACCGATCCGTGTCCATCATCACCATCTAACAGATTCCGCAGCTGTGAATCGGAATCACGTCCAACATCACAAGAGACTCCAGACGCCGGTAGACGCAATCTGGACATCTTAGAGTTGGACGCAGCTTAGGACTTGAATTTTTTAACAGATTTATGTATTTATTTGAGAGGCAGAGTTAGAGAGAGAGAGAGAGAGAAAGTTCTTCCATCTGCTGATTCCCTCCCTAAATGGCCACAATGGCCGGAGCTGAGTCTATCTGAAGCCAGGGGTCAGGAGCTTCTTCCGGGTCTCTAATGCAGGTGCAGGGGCCCAAGCACTTGGGCTATCCTCTGCTGCTTTCCCAGGCCATCAGCAGAGAGCTGGATGGGAAGAGGAGCATCCAGAACACAAACTGGCACCTCTATGGGATGCTGGTGCTGTAAGCGCAGGCTCAACCTATAAGCACCGGCCCTGGGACTTGATTTTATAAGGAATTATCTGTCTCCATTGAAGATGTGAGTGGAGGTGACTAGAATAGAAGTTCTTATCTTTCCACAAGAAAAAGAATTGAGGCCGGTGCTGTGGTGCAGGTTAAGTCTCCATCGGAGGCGCTGGTACGAGTCCTGGCTACTTCTGAGACAGAGAGTAGTGGTAAGCAAGGAAGCTCAGTTCGATGAGGCAGTGCATCCATCGGGATGGAGGGGCCCTCTCCAGACAGCCCTGAGAGCGTCCAGTCACTGAGACCAGGGTTTCTAAGGGTGTGGGGCCCACTTCTGCCTGCCATTTCTCCTTCCCCTCATCCTGGTCTCCTGAACAAAGGGTTCCCGGGTGTGAAACGAGTGAACATTCCTCCCAAGGTTTTTTTTTTTTTTTAAGATTTATTTTATTTATTTGAAAGACAGAATTACAGAGAGAGGTAGAGACAGAGAGAGAGGTCTTCCATTCGCTGGTTCACTCCCCCAGATGGCTGCAACGGCCAGAGCTGGGCTGATTTGAAGCCAGGAGCCAGGAGCTTCTTCCGGGTCCCCTACATGGGTGCAGGGACCCAAGACCTGGGCCATCCTCCACTGCCTTCCCAGGCCACAGCAGAGAGCTGGATTAGAAGTGGAGCAGCTGGGACTCAAACCAGTGTCTACATGGGATGCCGGCACTACAGGCCAGGACTTTAACCCACTGTGCCACAGCCCCAGCCCCCCAAGGTTTTATTGCTCAGTGTTATAAGACTGAGGAGCCCATCCGGTGCTGGGCAGAGAGGATTCTCCTGGGGTGATTTTCAAGGCAGAGGGGGGGAAGGCTGGGGCCACCAATAAAGCTGTTGGGGGTATGGGCAGGACTTTGTAGGGTAAAGTTCTGGGCTTCTTCCTAGGTGTGCTTCTACATTCCTTTCCATGGGTGCTTTGTTTTCCTTTGGCCCCTTTGCACACACAGGCTAATTTCTATCTTCCCATCTAGCAGAACCATCATGAAGTCAAACCCAACAGCCAGATTTACCCCAGACATTGGCTGTAACATTGACAATTAGGTGGGGGTTGGGGACACATTTTGGGACTCATTTTTTAAAATTTATTTGAGAAGCAGAGTTATATACAGTGAGAGAGAGAGAGAGAAGAAAGGTCTTCCTTCCACTGGTTCACTCCCCAAATGGCCGCAACGGCGGGTGCTGTGCTGATCTGAAGCCAGGAGCCAGGTGCTTCTTCCTGCTCTTCCATGTGGGTGCAGGGGCCCAAGCACTTGGGCCATCCTCCACTGCCCTCCTGGGCCACAGCAGAGAGCTGGACTGGAAGAGGAGCAACCGGGACTAGAACCCGGCGCCCATATGGGATGCCAGTGCCACAGGCGGAGGATTAACCAAGTGAGCCACAGCGCTGGCCCCCGGGACTCAGTTTTGAAAGGAGTTGGGTCTACTGGTTTTCATACCAGCCATTCTTCAATAGCACCCAAGAGCTTGGGTTTACATGAGACAATGGGTGCAATATTGAAGACTGAGAGTTGGGGCCACACGTTAGCATTACGTTTTCAGGGAGTTGGATCTACTCTTCTCCATGACAACCATTCTGGACTTGGATCCTAAAGCACTCCAGTTATTTGGTATCTTCTGGAAGACTTAAGAACTGAGAACATGGGGCCGCCATTTTGCCGGGAGTTGAATCTATTCATAGATTCACCCAATGGTACTTGCTGGAGACATCGCAACCATTGAGCTTGAGGCAGAAAACTTCCAGTAGTTTTTTTTTTTTTTTTTTTTTTTTAAGATTTCTTTATTTGAAAGTCAGAGTTACACAGAGAAGGAGAGGCAGAGAGAGAGAGAGAGAGAGAGAGAGAGAGAGGTGTCTTCCCCCAGATGGCTGCAATGGCCAGAGCTGTGCCGATCTGAAGCCAGGAGCCAGGAGCTTCCTCCGGGCCTCCCATGCAGGTGCAGGGGCATAAGAAGTTGGACCATCTTCCACTGCTTTCCCAGGCCATAGCAGAGAGCTGGATCGGAAATGGAGCAGCTGGGTCTTGAACCGGCGCCTATATGGGATGCTGGCACTGCAGGTGGTGGCTTTACCCCCTGTGCCACAGTACCAGCCCCTCCAGTAGCTCTTAGAAGCCAGCCTGGCACCATCTTTTCAGCTCTGCTTCTTCCTCTTGGCAGGAAATGGCGGTTTTAACCCTAGGGCCCTTGGGGCTCCACCGCTTGGAGGTCTCTGGAACAACTTTTCTTAGTTTTATTGCAGCAGCATTATTTGTGCCTTGTTATGGTAAACAGGATTTTTTTCATTGTTTTCTAGTATTGGGTTATAGAAATGCAGTAGGTTTCTGTGTACAGATCTAGCCACTTGCTAAAGCATCCCACTAATTCTGATAACTCCTTGGTGTGTCCCATCTTCTATGTGGACGGTTGTATTGTCAGTGGATAATGGCAGCTTGGCCCCTACACCCTTTATTTATTTCTTGTGTTTTCCTGGGTCTACCGAGACTTCCCATCAACACTGCACACGGTGATCTGGGCACCTTCTCATTCCTCACAGGGAAACCTTGCTTCTCATAGCTCCTCTCTGGGCTGGATGTTTGGCATTGCCATTATAAGTGCCACTTGGGACAAGTGCGTCCCACATCAGAGCGTCTAGATCTGAGTCCTGGCTCTACTTCCGATTCCAGCTTTCTGCTAATGGGTGTCCCGAGAGGCAGTGGGAATTTGCTGCTTAGGGCGATCTGTGTTCGGTGACGAAGTTTGTAAGTAAGAAGAGCTGGAACTCAAAGGTCAGTGTGGGTCCAGGGCTGTGGTAGAGGGGGTTAAGCTGCCGCCTGGGACGCCAGCATCCCGTACCAGAGCCAGCTGGAGTCCCGACTCCTCGCTTCTGATCCAGCTTCCTGCTAACTGCCTGGGAAGGCAGCAAGTACTGGAGTCCCTGCCACCCAAGTGGAAGACAGAGTTCCTGACTCCTGGCTTTGGCCTGGCCCAGCTCTGGCTAAGAAGGCATTTGTCCCTCAACCAATAAACAACCATCTCACCTCAAGGTCTGTTTGCTCTAAGTTGTTAATATGCACTGACTTACAGCCCTGCTTTGCAAAGTCTTTTTTAAAAATCACAAATGTGCTTTGATTGCATCAAAATTTTTTTCTGAAATAATGGAAATAGCATGTTTTCCTGTTATTGTGAATTCACTGATAGTTTTTCTTATGTGGAAGCAAGTTGAATTTCTGAAATGTAAACTTTTTTTTTTTTTTTAAAGACAACCCAGTTTATTTTATTTATTTATTTGAAAGGCAGAGTGAGAGAGGGAGAGACAAGAGAGAGCAGGACAGGCTGAAGTCATGAGCCTGGAACTCCATTTGGGTCTCCCACATGGGTGCAGAGGCCCAAGCACTTGGGTTATCATCTGCTGCCTTGCCAGGTGCATTAGCAGGGAGCTGGATCCAAAGTGGAACAGCTGGGAGCCCAGCTAGTACTCTGACATGGAACACTCGTGTAACAAATGACAGCTTAACCCACTGTGCCATATGTCAGCCCAACACGCTGCTTTGCTGGACGCTGGCTTTGGTTTGCTGAAACTCTTAGAACTGGATGCATCCCTAATCATGAACAGATAGGGCAATCCTTTTATTTTACTCTCACTCGGCTCTGGTGTCAGGGTTACTAAAGTATCCAAACCCAGGGGAAGTTCTGCACGGGTCCCTCTGAAACCAAGGGTCTGGTGTTATTATTTTTTTTTTCTTTGGCAGGAGGATTGTTTGCTACTGATTCAGATTCTTTAAGCCTCAGAGGACATTCAAGTTTTCTCTTTCTCCTTAAGCCACTGTGCTGTTAATTTTTAGTAATGTGCTCCTTTAAAATTTTTTAAAAGATTATTTATTTATTTATTTGAGAGGCAGAGTTGCAGAAAGAGGGAGGGAGAGACAGAGAGAGAGAGAGAGAGAAATCTTCCTCCTGCTGGTTCACTCACCAAATGGCTGCAAATCCCAGAGCTGGGTTGATCCGAAGCCAGGAGCCAGGAGCTTCTTCAGGGTCTTCCACGTAGGTACAGGGGCCCAAGAACTTGGGCCATCTTCTACTGCTTTCCCAGGCCATAGCAGAGACCTGGATCGGAAGTGGAGCAGCCAGAACAATAGGCACCTATATAGGATTCCAACGATGCAGGCAGAGGATTAACCTAAGAAAGCCACAGCTCCGACCCCTGTTCCTTTTAAATTTTATTGGAACAAAATCATCCATAATCTTCTTTAAAAACTACATGAGATTAAGTTGTGCATTATCTCCATTTTTTAAAAAAAATTTATTTGAAAGTCAGAGTGAGAGAGAGAGAGAGAGAGAGAGACTCCCCAGATGGCTGCAACAGCTGGGGCTGGGACAGGCCAAAGTCTGTGTCTCTCACGCGGGTTTCAGGGGCCCAAGCACTTGGGCCATCTTCTGCTGCTTTTCCCAGACGCTTTAACATGGAGCTGCGATGGAAGCAGAGCAGCCAAGACATGTACTGGCGCCCATATGGGATGCTAGCGTCGCAGGTAGCGGCTTTACGCGCTAGGCCACAGCGCCAGCCCCGTCTTGGTTTCTGCGTTGCTGGTGCACCCAAGAATCAAGCTTCCCTCTCAGGGATCACCACAGTTCCTGTGGTGTCTGCTTTCAGTTTCATTATCTCTGCTTTCTCTGGACTGTCTTTACGTGGACAGGGAATAGCGTCTCAGGAAGCGACTGACTTCCGTCATCGATGTGGATGATCAAAGAATTCACCGGAGCAGGTGAGAGAGGGCACGGAGCGGGGCTTAACACGCTGCAGGGGAGCTGTGGGCAGGCCAGCAGGGGCTCAGGCTGCAGCAGGGACGGCGAGCCGAGGGGGCCACAGATCACCACCAAACGGCAGCCCCCTGAGGGTTAGGGTGTTTGTCTTCCCAAGGTCCCACTGGTCTCCCCCCAACCCCCATTAGGTACTCTGCATCTCTGGGCAGATCTGGGAGGGTTTTACTGCCCTTAGCTAGGGACTCGCCCATCCACCGGGTGCCCCGTGCCACTTCCACAAGATAGCTCGTTAAACTCCAGCCTCTTCAACACAAACATTTCACACTATGCATTTGCCTTAGTTTTTTTTTCCCATCTGAGTTTCTGTTATTATCCTTGAATTATGTTGTCTCTAGGACACCAGTTCATTACTTGAGATTTGCAGGTGTCCCACACATGCTTAAGAAAAATACAATCCCTATGTAAAGATTTTGATGCATATTTATCAAATAAAAGAGAACTTGCTGAGACCTAGAACTGAAGAGGTGGAACAGGTGGTCGACTCGGAGGGCCGGCACTGCAGGTGAGGCGCAGAGAACCGGCAGAATGCTAGACCCGTGAGCTGCTGTGTCAAACACACCGACCAGGCGCTGGCCACAGAGCTGCAAGCAGCCCACACTGACACCGGGGAAGGATCCTACAGCACGCGTTCTGGCCCGGGTGATCTGACACACACGTTTATTTACTTGATTTCAAGGCAAGGCAGAATGGCAGCGGTCACTGTGACAGTGTAGCCGTATGCACACCGAGGTTCGCACACCGAGGTTCACATGCCGAGGTTCGGGGCCCTGGGTGCTCCGGAAGACAGCAGCAGCCTGCGGACCCCGTCCTGCCCCTTGCGGGAGGAGTTTGGCGGTGGCTGAGTTTGCCAAACCCTTTCCCCCTCCTTCGAGCAGCAGCAGGTGGACTTGGCTGCTTCTTGATCTGAAGTCCCGGAGGAAGGAGGCCGGGTATCCCACACAGAGCGAGGTTTCCACTGTAGGTGATGCCCAAGCATGGGAGCGGAGGGGTTAACTGTTCGGTGCCTTCTTTGGCCGCTCAGAGGGATAAGGCCATGGATCGCACTAGGATCTTGGATCATTAAGAAATCTGTCACGCACTCAGTTCATCTGATGAATGTGTGTTGGCAAAGCCACGTCTGGGCAGGGAGAAGCGTTTATTGCGGTGCGGTCCCGAGAGGGAAGGAACCAGGGCAGCACCGCAGGGCCCCCTTGCCCCGGCCAGCACGCTCACAGCACTCCTTTCAGCTTCACTGTCCAGGCAAACTCCACCGGAAGAGCAGGGAGTGGCAGTGCGGGCAGGGAAATCAGGAGTCCCTTCCCGGGGCTCACAGTCCACTTCAGCTCCGCTTGGACCCCAAGCATCTTCATCTGCAGACGGCAAAAGGGAAGCAGTGTTAGAGAGCGCCGGGCGGGGCGGGGTGGGGCGGGCCGGGCTGGGCCGAGCAGGGCAGGGCAGGGCAGGGCGGGGCGGGGCAGCCTCAAAACAGCGCAAGGCAAGGCGGGAGAGACGGGGGAAGGGGTGGGACGCAGCAGGGGGTGCCAACTGCTCTGGGCAAGGCTGCACCCCAGGAAGGCCCAGCAGAGGCACCCCACCTTTGTAAATGAGGTAGGCACAGGGGACTCCAGGCGTAGGACTCCATCTTCCGGCCAGTGCAGGAAAATGGCATACACGGCTGGTCCTTTCGAGGTGTACCTGGGAAAAAGCCAGCGTCGGTGTCACAGTGTCCTGAGAAGGAACGGCAGGCCGCCCCCCCGCCCCGTCACTGAGTCCCAAGTGCACGGCCCACTGGGGAGCACGGGCAGTGCGAGGCCCGCGTCTGCAGCGGGGACGCAGGCAGCGCAGCTCCTCTGGCGCCGTCCATCTTCCCTCTCTTCTAGGTTGAGTCTTCCTTTAAAATTAACTCTTCCTATCGCTTATTTCAGACTGGAGCCGTTCACCCTCTTTTTTCAACCCCAAACCCATGGGAAACTAGTGGAGGGTGCAACAGGGCCAGGGCACACGCGGACGGTGAGAGGAGAAAATGGAAACTCATCCGGCACGGGGATCTGCAGGCCGGCGTGCGCCGCCGTAACCCCGCAGCTGCCTTCCTCGGGACACAGCCTGGCACTCGCGGATGCTTTACCTACACGGTTTCATTTAATCCTCAAACGGCCCTGTGAAGTAGTTATAACTACTGTTAGTAGTTACTACTACTACTGTAGTTAGTAGTTAGTAACCCTGTGAAGGTAACTAACCGTTACTAACCTCGGCGGCAAGGTCACGGTCACAGTCACATGGACTGCGCTTCGTGGCTCCTCCCCTTTCCACACTCCCTCGTCAAAGACGTGCTGGGGCACACGACTTATAGCCTGAGAGAGGCCTTCCAGCCTGGCTGGCGGCGCTGCGGACCCATGGCCGCCCGGCGCGGGGCGCGGGCCACGGTCCCCGTGCTGCGACGGCCGAGGACGACTCACCACACGGACGCCGACACGTTCTTCTCGAGCTGCACGCGCCACGGCTTCGAGCCGTAGATGGCCTCCCCGTTGACGCTCAGCCACTTCCCCACGGCCAGGAGTCTCTCTTGGAAGATGGGCACTATCAGCCCGTCCTTGGTGGGGCCCACGTTGAGAAGGTAGTTGCCTCCCAGACTCACCGTCTGCACCAGTTCCTGGAGGGGCAGAGACCCGGGCCCGTTATGCCGCGAGCAGACTCCGGGCAGACCCTCCCTGCTGCGGGCAGCCTTTGGTGTAGAAACAATACTGTCTATTTCCCGCCATTGTAAAAAGGTGGACAGACTCATACAGGAAACCTGAAAAACCCTGGCTAAAGATGGAGAAACGGATGGACCCGGTTGGGGGGTGCCCAGCCGCAGCGGGCAGCAGCATGGTCTCGGAAGCCCATGGTGTCAGAGCCCGAGGGACAGCTGGGCAGGGAACACGGGGACTGACCGGCCCGGAGACCAGGGGGCCGGAGGGGAGCACCCGCTGCAGGGGGGAGGGGGCGGGGGTGGCGGGGCGGAGCTGGCGTGGGCGTGGCAAGGAGCCGGTAGTTAAAAACAACAGCTCGTGCCCAGGCACTCTTACAGAGATGATTTCGGACTCGCTGGTGATGTCCGACAACACCATGTTGCGACGATAGCCCCAGGACGCCTTGTCGATGCTGGTGCACATCTCCCACTTGTGATCCGGCAAGACCTGCGGCTTGTACTTATCTTGACAGTTGTAGTACCCTCCGTGGCGACAGGAGCAGTTCTGACCCCATCGGTCATTCACCACCACCTCATCCTAGAGGAGGGAGGAGCACCCGGAGTTAGCTGCCCTGCCCGCTTGTTTACATCACGCACTGTGACAGGCTGAGTCGGTTCAGAAGCCAGGGGCCGACAGTCTGGAGCTGGGGATGGTTTCCCTGGAGGGGACATTTGGCAAAGCCTGGAGACATTCGGGGTGATCACGACTGTGTTGATGCCACTGGGGCCAGTGGGCAGAGAGCAGAGATGCTGTAAAAGGTCCTACAGGACACGGGGCAGCCCCTCTCAAGGGAATGCCCAGCCCCCGATGTTGATGGCGCTGAGGCTGAGAAACCCGGATCCAGAGGTGTGGGTCGGGGCCGGGCAGTGCTTTAAAGATCACCCGGCAAACCTCCTACAAGGGGACTTCAAAACCTCCATGGAGGATGCAATCAACAGAAAACAGTTTTCATTCTTTTTAGAGATCTTTGAGTGGCACAGGGAGAGAGAGAGCGAGAGCGAGAGGGAGGGAGAGAGAGGACACTCCTATCTACCGGTTTACTCCCAAACGCCCACAGTGGCCCAGGCTGGGGGATTCATCTCATCTCGGGAGCCAGGAACACAACCCAGGTCTCCTGCTCGAGTGGCAGGACCACAGTTAACCTGAGCCATCAGCGCTGCCCCTCAGGGTCTGCATTAACAGGAAGCTGGAGTCAGGAATGGAGCCGGGTAGCAAACCCAGGCCTTTGATATGAGAGATGGGTGGGTGTTCTAATGGGCATCTTGATTGCAAAGCCAAGAGCTTGCCTGAAAGGTAAGCTTATTTTGGTAAAAAAAATCCTGAAGTCTGCAGCAGGTTCTTGGCTCAGCAGTTAAGATGCTGTCTGAAGGGGCAGGCATTGTGGCATAGCAGGTAAACCTGTTGCGCTGCTGGCATCCCATATGGGCACCACTTTGTGTCGTGGCTGCTACACTTCCAAGCCAGTTTCTTGCAGTGGAAGGTAGCACACATGTTTGGGTCCCTGTCACCCATGTGGAATCTCCTGGCTTCAGCCTGGCCCAGCCTTGGCCTTTGTGGCCCTCTGGGGAGTGAACTAGTAGATGGACTCTCTCTCTCTCTGTAACTCTCTCAAATAAATAAATATTTAACTGGGACACCTGCATCCCATATCAGAGCGTCTGGGTTCCAGCCCTGCTCCTGACTCCAGCTTCCTGCTAATGTGCATCATGGGAGGCGGCAGGTGCTGGTTCAAGATCTGAGTCCCTGCCACCCACATGGGAGGCCCTGACTGAGTTCTGGGCTCCTGGTTTCGGCCTGGCCTAGCTCTGGCTGTTGTGGGCATTTGGGGAGTTAATCAGTGGAGAGATCTCTGTCTGTCTCTGCTTCTTTCAAGCAAAGTGGAAATAAATAAAAAATTAAAGAGAAAAAGAAAATTCATTCATATGAGGGTCCTTCAACAAACTTATGAACATGTGCACTATGAAATCACTGTGCACGGAACAGGCGCCACTGGGGCGGCCCGGCGCACCGAGGCCCTGGACAGCTACCAGAGGCCTCCCAAGCAGCCGTCATGTGGCTGAACCCACCAGGACAAGAAACTGTAAAGCAGTAAGAAGAAAGCATTTCCTTCTGGGACACTCACCTGCAGCTGGAAAAGGAAACTGGACTGTCAGGGCAGACCTGCATCCTGTCCAGCCTGCTCCCGTTTCAATCCTTCCACCTGGCGTTCTGGGTTTGGACTGTGCGGGAAAGTTAACTGTCTTCTAGGGGCTATACTTCAACAAATTTGTAAATACTGTACTTACCAAAGGGTGTGACACTGAGACGACTGGGGTAACCTTGGGAAATTCTAAAATAGTTACTCCTCACTTCTGGGATGTAGGTGGCCAGGAGAAATTAAGGCCACCACGGAAGTCTTACACCACGGGCACAGATGGCACTGTGCTCGGTGTGGGCTCGGTTGATGTTGAAAGGATGGAAGATGCAAGACCTGAACTCCACAAAATAACCAGGACAGCAGAACATCAAGCAGTCCCTGTGCTAATAAACAAGACCAGGGAACACAGGTCTCTCTTGTCAGCAATGGGGGACGGAGCTTGGCACGTGCAGCCTACCTGTGCACACGGGAGATGAACTAAAGCAGGACTCGAGGAACCACATGACACGATGATTAAAGGAGAGAAATGTCAGCACAGAGAAAGGAGCGCACCCGCAGCTTTTACATCCGTGCGGAGCAGGTTTGCTCTGGTCCGATCCTGACAATGGGAGCCACTTAAAGCTTTGTTTTGCTGGACATTGAGATGTCCACCCTGCTGCCGCGCGGAGGCCGCCGAGGTGCAGTGCCTCCGGAAGCAGTCTCTTCCTCTCTTCCTCCCTTCTGGTGCCACTGCTCTGGGAAGCCAAGCAAGGACGGTAAACTGACCAGACAACAGTTGTGGAAATCGACTGAAGTTAGTGAGATAAAACTTGAAAGAGTGTCTGCCTAGTGTTTTGTGCTAGTGTCCTTTTAGGAGAAGCCTTCACAAGGAAATTGCATTCAAGGCTGTGTAAGCTAAACTGAAATGCAAATGAATGGAAATATTAAGGTAGGTTAAAGGTCATATTGGTCACACTGGTCCAACCAGTCCTTTTTTTGTCTAAGGAATGGAGAAGGAAGTGTTTGCTTTTTAAACTTTTGACCAAATGGTTTTTGGCATTTTCTGGAATCTAATTCCGTACCTTAATTCTAGATAATATTTTTTAAAGATTTATTTATTTATTTATTTGACAGGTAGAGTTACAGACAGTGAGAGAGAGAGACAGAGAAAGGTCTTCCCTCCGCTGGTTCACCCCCCAAATGGCCACTACGGCCAGCGTGCTGTGCTGATCTGAAGCCAGGAGCCAGGTGCCTCCTCCTGGTCTCCCATGTGGGTGCAGGGCCCAAGCACTTGGACCATCCTCCACTGCCCTCCCGGGCCACAGCAGAGAGCTGGACTGGAAGAGGAGCAGCTGGGACTAGAACCCGGCGCCCACATGGGATGCCGGCACCACAGGTGGAGAATTAGCCAAGTGAGCCATGGCGCTGGGCCCTCTAGATAATATTATGTTGGAAAACTTTAATAAAAAGGCATATGAAAGGGGCCAGCGCTGTGGCATAGCAGGTAAAGCCGCCACCTGCTGTGCTGGCATCCCATATGGGTGCCAATTCGAGTCCTGGCTGCTCTTCTTCTGATCCAGCTCTCTGCTATGGCCTGGGAAAGCAGTAGGAGATGGCTCAAATGTGTGGGAGACCTGGAGGAGGCTCCTGGCTCCAGATCAGCCTAGTTCCGGCCACTGTGGCCATTTGGGGAGTGAACCAGCAGATGAAAGATTTCTCTCTCTCTCTCTCTCTCTGTCTCTCTGTAACTCTGCCTTTAAAATAAATAAATAAATAAATTCTTTTTTAAATAAAGGCACATGAGAAAAAAATATGCATGGATTTCAAATTGTGTGCCAAAATAAATATCTCCTGATTGCACTTTTCATGAGCTTCCTGAAGCATGCTTGTGTTGGAAGGGAAACAGAGGGGACAGGACTTGTCTGAGGTCACGCTGGGCAGTTTTGTAAGCTGAGAACCTGGTGTCCACTACACTGCTTTCTTTGCTGAGCTCAAGAGAAGTTAACAGTCAAATGTTCTCCTCCTCCCCTCAAGGTTTAGCTGAACTATGGACTATCTGAATGTAAACATCCAACACAGCCGCAAATTTTATAACAGGGTGGCCAACACAAGGAAATAACTGAAAACACTTTGTACTCATCATAACAAAAGGAGATTAAATTAAAACTTAAGGGGCCAGCACTGTGGCTTAGCAGGCTAAGCCTCTGCCTGCAATGCTGGCATCCCATTTGGGCAGTGGTTCTAGTCTCCTGTGGGGAGCAACCCGGACTGGACTAAGTTACTGGAATTAAGACTTATTCTATGCATCTGCTCTCCCACAATATGGCGCTGGGAGAGAAGAAAACAGCTTCTACGCAGCTGCCTCTTGCCAACTTGAGTGATGACCTCCAGGAGCTGATCCTGCTCCTGATTGGAGGAGAGCAGCGTACTCGGCGTGTGGGCAGCCGAGTTAGGATTGGCGGAGGAGGACTATAAAGGAGGAGAGAGACGGCATGCACCAGGAACATCTAAGGGGAACACCTGTGCAGCCCCCGAGAGAGCCGGCCGGCGGTGTGCCGCTCCCCTGCGGAAGTGGGGAATGTGGCAGGGGGAACCGCCCTTCCACGGAGGTGGAAGGGTCGGTAGCCAACCCGGGAAGAACCAGCAGCAAACCCGGGGAGGACCGAGCAGATGAAAGAACAGCGCAGGGTTCAGTGTCGCTCCTCCACGAAGACGGGGAGCGACATAATGGTGCCGTGACTCGGATATGAAGCCTAGGCAGGGTTTAGTGTCATTCCTCCATGAAGACGGGGAGCGACAGTCTCCGATGCTTCTTTTCTGATCCAGCTCTCTGCTATGGCCTGGGAAAGCAGTGGAATATGGCCTAAGTGTTTGGGCCCCTGCACCTGCATGGGAGACCTTGAAGAAGCTCTTGGCTCTTGGCTTCGGATCGGCCCAGGTCTGGCTGTTGCAGCCATTTGGGGAGTGAACCAGTGGCTAGAGGACCTTTCTTTCTCTGCTTCTCTCAAATACATAAATAAATCTTAAGAAAAAAAAAAAAAGTTGGTTAAGGCACCCACCTCTCTGGGCTGGCACTGTGGTTTAGAAGGTTAAGCCTCAGGCTGGCGCTGTGGCGTAGTGGGTAAAGCTACCACCTGCAGTGCCAGCATCCCATGTGGGCGCTGGTTCTAGTCCCAGCTGCTCCACCTCCAACCCAATTCTCTGCTATGGCCTGGGAAAACAGTGGAAGATGGCCCAGTCCTTGGGCCCTTGCACCCGTGTGGGAGACCCAGAGATGCTCCTGGCTTTGGATTGGCACAGATCTAGGTTTTTTTGCAGCCATCTGGGGGAGTGAACCAGAGTTTGGAAGACCTCTCTTTCTCTCTCTCTCTGCCTCTCTGTAACTCTGCCGTTCAAATAAATAAATAAATAAATAAATCTTTTTTTTTTTTTTAAAGGTTAAGCCCCTGTCTGCAGTGCCAGCATCGCTTATAGGCTACTCAGCTACTCCACTTCTGATCCAACTCCCTGATAATGTGCCTGGGAAAGCAGTGGGAGTCAGCCCAAGTACTCAGGCCCCGCACCCACGTGGGAGATCCAGAGGAAGTTCCTGGCTCCTGGCTTTGGACCTGCCTAGCCCCGGCTGTTGCAGCCATTTGGGGAGTGAATCAATGGATGGAAGATCTCTCACCCTTCTCTCTATCTTTGCGTTTTAAATAAATAAATCTTAAAAAAAAAAAAAAAAGACACCCACCTCTCACATCCAAGTACTTGGTTCTGAGTTCTGGCTCTGCTGTTGATTCTAGTTTCCTGCCAATGTGAATCCTGGGAGGGAGCAAACGATGGCTCAAGCCCCTGGGTCCCTGCCACCCACATGGGAAACCCGGATTGAGTTCCTGGCTCCTGCCTTTGGCCCAGACCTAATCCAGTAATTACAGGCATCTGGGGCATGAAGTAGCAGACGGAAGATCTCTCTCTCTCTCTCTCTCTCTGTCTCTCCCACTCTCTCTGTAACTCTGAATTTCAAATAAACAAATCTTTTTTTTTAAAGATCCATTTTAAAGATTTATTTGAAAGGCAGAGTTAGAGAAAGAGAGGAAGAGACACAGAGAGAGAATCTTCAATCTGCTGGGTCACTCCCCAAATGGCCTCAAAGACCAGGGCCGGGTCAGGCTGAAGCCAGGAGCTTCTTCCGGGTCTCCCACATGGGTGCGGGGGTCCAAGCACTTGGGCTATCTTCCACTGCTCTCCCAGGCCATTAGCAGGGAGCTGATCGGAAGTGGAGCAGCTGGGAATCAAACTGGTGCCTAAATGGGAGGCCAGCGCTGTAGGTGGTGGCTTAACCTGCTATGGCACAATGTGGCCTCAATAAATAAATCTTGAAAAAGAGAATGAAGAAAAACAAAGAAGTAAGTTATGTAATCCATACCTTGACAGGGCTGTCGTTGTAGAGCCAAGCGAGAAACTCCGTGGAGTTCCAGTAGGTGTAAGGACACTCCCACTCCCCGTCAGACCAGATCAGGTCAGGCTTGTAGCTGGAAGACAGGTGATCGCGATGCCACTGCTGGGTCAGTGCGTTCAGACTTTTTTTCAGCAAATATTTAAAACTTAATTTTCCCTACTATGAAAGTACAAAATCACAATGCAGAGGATGGGACAACACCACAACAAATCACCTTGTTAACGCAACCGCTGTCTAAGACAAACAGCGTTTTGGTTTATTCCCTCCTCATCTTTTTTATTTCTTTTTAGAAAAAAGAATTATGGGGGGGGGGGCGGCGGCACTGTGGCATAGTGGTTAAAGCCATTGCCTGCAATGCCAGCATCCCATATGGGCACCAGTTTGAGTCCCAGCTGCTCCACTTCCGATCTAGCTCTCTGCTGTGGCCTGGGAAAGAAGTGGAAGATGGCCCAAGTCCTTGCACCTGCGTGGGAGACCCAGAAGAACGTCCAGGCTCCTGGCTTTGGATTGGTGTAGCTCTGGCCATTGCAGCCAGTTGGGGATGGAAGACTTTTCTCTCTGCCTCTCTTTCTCTCTCTGTGTAACTCTTTCAAATAAATAAATAAATCTTAAAAAAAAGAAAAAAGAATTATAGGGGCCGGCACTGTGGTGTCAGGGGCTAAGCCTCCACCTGCAGCACCGGCATCCCATATGGGCACTGGATGAACCCTGGCTGCTCCTCTTCCAATCCAGCTTGCTGCTATGGCCTTGGAAAACAGAAGATGGCCCAAGTCCTTGGGCCCCTCCACCCATGTGGGAGACCTAGAAGCTCTTGGCTCCTGGCTTCAGATTGGCGCAGCTCCGACTGTTGCAGCCAATTGGGAAGTGAACCAGGGGATGGAATACCTTGCTCTCTGACTCTCCCTCTCTCTATCTGTAACTCTACCTCTCAAATAAATAATTTAAAAAAAAGAAAAAAGATTTATAATCAATGTATGTGGGTGCTTCAGAAAGTTTATGGAAAGTGGAATTAAAAGATAAATTTATTTTGGCACAAATTTTTTTGAAATCCATGCATACAATGAGGTCTTCAAAAAGTCCACTCGTGTTAAAAAAAAAAAAACCTGCATGGATTTCAACACTTCTTTTTTTTTTAAAGCTCTGTTTATTTGAAAGGGAAGAGTTACAGAGAGAGAGGTCTTCCATCTGCTGGTTCACTCCCTAAATGGCCACAATAGCCAGGACTGGGCCAGGCCAAAGCCAGGAGCCTCTTCCGGGTCCCTCATGTGGGTGCAGGGGCCCAAGGACTTGGGCCATCCTCTGCTGCCCTCCAGGCGCATTAGCAGGGAGCTGGACCAGAAGTGGAGCAGCCAGGACTCAAACCAGCACCCGTATGGAATTGCTGTAACTATGACTTTCAAATAAATAGATAAATAAATAAATAAATAAATAGGGCCTAGCCCTGGTCATTGCAGTCATTTGGGGAGTGAACCAGCAGATGGAAGACCTCTCTGTCCCTCTCTTTCTCTCTAACTGTCTTTCAAATAAACAAAATTGATCTTTTAAAAAATAAAATCTTGGGGCTGGCGCTGTGGTGTAGTAGGTTAAGCATCTGCCTATAGTGCCGGCATTCCATATGGGCACAGGTTTGAGTCCTGGCTGCTCCACTTCCGATCCAGCTCTCTGCTATGGTCTGGGATAGCAGTGGAAGATGGCCCAAGTCCTTGGGCCCCTGCACCCACATGGGAGACCTGGAGGAGGCTCCTGGCTCCTGGCTCCAGATCGGCGCAGCTCCAGCCGTAGGGACTATTTAGGGAGTGAACCAGCGGATGGAAGACCTCTCTCTCTTTCTCTCTTTCTGCCTCTCTGTAACTCTGTCTTTCAAATAAATAAATAAATATTTAAAATAAAGAACTAAATCTTAAAAACAAAAGCAAACACAAAGCCACTTTGGATGCCCGAGGCTGAGTCCCAGCTCCACTTCTGGCTCCAGCTCGTGCAGATGCGCTCCCAGGGAGGCAGCAGTGCCGCTCAAGTACTTGGTCCCTGCGCCCACACAGGAGGCGTGGAGCGAGTTCCTGGCTCCTGACCTCAGTCCGGCCCAGCCCTGCTGCTGCAGGCATCCGGGATTGAACCAGCAGATGGAAGAGCTCTCTCCCTGTTTATTTCTTTCAAACAAATAAGAAGAAGAAACTTTTTTAAAAAGATGAACACCACCAGCACCCTGCTTTGCACCAGGCAGCGTGACAGCTACGTCTGGTGTGTGATTCCGAGCCCTCCTCAGCAGGCTCTGCGATCCCCACTCTACGGCGACAGGCTCAGGCCCGGCAGGGGGCTGCTTCATGCGTGTAACACACGCCGCCTGACACCGCCCCCCAGGTCCTGATGCAGGGAAAACACCACACAAGGAGGGAACTGAAGTCCTGACAACTCTCAGTCTGTTCCAGTGTGACCAGAGTAGAAGGAAGAGACGCTGCGGAAAGTTGGCTGGGAAAAAAAAAATATTTTGCCTTAATGCAAACCATCACTTTGACCGTTTTGCTGTCTTTCAGACTTTTTCTTTAAACCTGCCGCCTCTCTTTTTGAATAGCACCCCATGGGAAGGTCTGAGTTCACTGCCAGAGGTCATCAGGAAGGTCTGAGTTCACTGCCAGAGGTCATCAGACCAAACACTTCCAGCCCTTACTTGTTAACAAGGTCGTACAGTTCTGGCAGTGTCTTTGTGTTGACAAAATACTGTGTTTTGAAGCCATTTTTCTTATCCTGTTGGTAGAATGGATGGAACCACTCCATGAGTGAGTAGTACAGTCCATATCGTATGTTCCTAGAACAGAAAACAGGAAAGAAACTGTTGGGAAGCAAAGAACAAACACATAATTTTAAGAAAAATCAATTCCAGTTTTTTTTTAATAGCTTCTTGAAATTCACCTACTATAGCATGCAGGGGGGTAGAATCCAAAATTATCTCCTTAAATTATTTCTTATCATTCACTTAAGAAAAAGATTGGGTCTATTGTGTTTTTGAAAATCTATTTAACTACTTTTTATACATAGATAACTTAACATCACAAAGTCATTTAAAAGGGCTGGTGTTATGACGTGGTAGGTTAAGCCTCTGTCTGCAGTACCAGCATTGCATATGGGTGCTGGTTCGTGTCCCAGCTGTTCCATTTCCAATCAAGCTACATGCTAATGGCCTGGGAAAGCAGTGGAAGATGGCTCAAGTCCTTCGGCCCCTGCACCTGTATGGGAGACCTGGAAGAAGCTGCTTGTTCCCAGCTTCAGATATGCCCAGTTCTGGCCATTGTAGCCATTTGGGGAGTGAACCAGAAGATGGAAGACCTCTCTCTCTCTGTAACTCTGCCTCTCAAATAAATCTTAAAAAAAAAAGTAAAGTAACTTAAACACACATCTTTTAAGTAAAAAACTCAATAACATATAGTTTATTAACATGTCCAATTATTGCTTCAATTAAAAAAATAGTATGAGAGCCAGCGTTGTGGTACATTGGGTTAAGCCCAATGCGACATCAGCATCCCACATTGTAGCCCTTGTTCAATTTCCTGGCTGCTCCACTTCTGATCTAGCTCCTTGTTAATGCACCTAGGAAAGCAGTAGACGACGGTCCAGGTACTTGGGCCCCTGCCACTCACGTGGGAGACCCAGACAGAGTGTGAACCTCCTCCTGGCTTCTACCTGGCCCAGGCCTGGCTGTCACAGCCATCTGGGGGAATGAGCCAGCAGACGGAAGTTCTCTGTCTCTCCCTCTAACTCTGTCTTTCAAACAAACCTTAACAACAACAACAACAACAACAGGTCAGTGTTACAAAACGTTACTGAGTACACAAGGATAACCCCGCGATGGCACAGCTAAGAAGGATCTGAAGTCAGTTACTCACCATATGCCTGCAAGAGAGACAGCCATGTGACTTCTGAGTCCAGAGCTAATCAACCCAGCAGGCTTATTAGCAAAGCACAGCTCTGGGAAGCAACACTGCCCAGGGCACAGGAGGCCCTACACTCTCTTAGAGGTACAGGGCTGGGGTTTTGGCACAGCGGTTTAAGCAGCCACGCTGGACTCCTGAATCCCGTATCAGAGGGCCAGCTACTCTGCTCCCCATCCAGGTCCCTGCTAATGCACACGGGAGGCGGTGAATGATGGCCCAAGTACTTGGGGTCCTGCCATCCATGTGGGTGACCGGGATGGAGTTCCAGGCACTTGGCTTCGGCCTGGCCCAGCCTCCGCTGTTACAGCCACTTGGGGAGTGAAGCAGCAGATGGAAGCTCTCTCTCTCACCCCCACCCCCCTTTTCTGACACTCTGGCTTTCAAATAAATAAATAAATAAATCTAAACAAGCATCCAGGTAGTATTTTAGGCCTTGCAGGCCGTCTAGTCTCTAGCTCAACTCTCAGAGCGCACCTGGAGAGCAGCCACGGGGGTGAACACGGGGCACCGGTGAGGCTGGGGCCCAACCACACTCCATGACTTACAAGAGCAGGCGGCCGCCGACCCCTCAGATGGAATGTCAACTCTGGCAAATCACAGCAGAGCTGTAGTTGGAAATGCCACAAATGTCATTCTCCTCCTGACAGGCAAGCCTACCCGGACTGCCGGGCCAAGCAGAAACACCTGGGCTCCAAGTCCTCTGCGCCCTGCCCCACCCCGATCTTGGGAAGTTGTGCGCCTGAGTCAGGATCCGGCTCACTTCAGCTGCCCCTCCGCTCCCTGCTTGCTCTGTCAGTCACCCTAACTTCCCGTCTGCCTAGAGAGGCCTGGCTGAGGACAGAGCTGGTCCCTGGCCTCCGTCAGATGCGGGCAAAGGCTCTGGGTTGGACGTTTCCCAGAAGGAACCCCTCTTGGGCTGCAGGTGGAGCCCCGTGATCCATGCTGGTGTCCTTCACCTGACCAGACTTGGCCCTGAACTTCTCTGACGGGGTTCCTCTGGGTCACGTGACCACCACATCGAAGGCTGCTCATTCAGTGGCCCGGGGCCCTGCGGCTTACTTGCTCAATGCAAACCCAGCACAGAACAGCGCAGAGGGCACAAAACTCAGGGCGGCTAGGGCAGGAGAGAGGACGCAGACACGCACCTCTTCCGGATGGCTGTTCCCAACTCACCAACCACATCACGATGTGGGCCCAGGCTCTTAGAGTTCCAGTTCCAAGACATAGGACTTGGCCAGTTTGTGAAGCCTTCGTGATGCTTTGTCGTCAGCACCACATACCTGTGGGCATGAAAACCATATAAGCAACAGCGCTAGGCCACAAACATGAACTTGCCCAGCAGGCCCGGGGCTTTCAAAATGGCTGGGAGAGCGGCCAGTGTTGTGGCACTGAGGGTTAAGCTGCCACCTACGATGCTGGCACCCTACATGGGTGCTGGTTTGAGTCCTGGCTGCTCCACTTCTGATCCAGCAGAAGATGGCCCAAGCCCTTGGGCCCCTGCACCCACGTGGGAGACCCGGACGCAGTTCTTGGCCCCGGCCATTGTAGCCATTTGGGGAATGAATCAGCAGACGGAAGATCTCTCTGTCTGTCTCTCCTCCTCTCTTTGTAACTGCCTTTCAAATAAATAAATAAATATTTTTAAAAAATAAGCAAAATTATTTAAAAAAAAAAAAAGGCTGAGAACTCGCCCATGGGAGATGCGCTCGGGCGCGGGGGTGAGCAGCTGTATCAGCAGCATCCACAAAGCCGCTGCTGGATTCCCACCCCTTGGAAGCCACCTGGAGGAAGTCAGGACCTGGAGTCCTCAGGCAAGGAGGAGGCCGGGGAGGGAGGAGCAGGGGGCCAGGCGAGCTGTGCACCTCAGCCTTTTGATCCTCAACCCTTCAGGTTATACATGTTCTTCCTTTGCCCCGGAGGAGAAAGACCTCTACTGCACACAGCTGACAGAGGCGTAAGCTGTTGGTCTTGCCAAGCCTCAGTCTTGTGCTGGCTGGCGCGGGGCTTCCAGGATGCCGGGGCCAATTCCATGGTGGGTTTCATGGGGCACATTCCTCTCGCAGCAGCTGCTTCTTGGAAAATGTCAAAGCCATCATCACTACCTGAGCCCTGCAGAACCCGGCAGGGACGGGTCCCTGGGCGCAGACCCCCCCCCCCCCCCCCCCCCGGTCACACCACGTGGGTGGCGTCCAGACACTAGTCCCTTCCTGTCCCCGGGCCCTCGCCTCACCCTTCGTGTACACGGCCTGGCCAGAGGCTGGGTCCCAGATTTTACTTTGTTTATTTCATGTGGAAGCTCTGAGCTCTCAGAGCCCGGGAAGGCAGACAGCCTTCCTGTCCATCCAGGTCTTCCTCTCCCCCACATCTAATGCAAACGCTACCCGCCAGGTGCGATTTCTCCTCAGTACAAGAGAACCTACAGCCTGGGAAGCAGGTGGAGGAGCCCAGGCAGGGGTGGCAGACAGCTCCACGCCTCGTCCCCGCCACCCTTGTGGAAGTCGTATGCCCAAGGCAACGAACGGAGCCGAAGGCGGAGAGCTGCCCCAGACGCGGCCTCCCTCCCTTCCCACCCTGGGGCACCAGGGCCCGAAGGAGCGCGCGCAGCCCCTTCCCAGCGCCGTCCCAGGGGGCTGCAGTGCCTGCCCAGGTCCACAGGTGACCGCTGTCCGAACGTCCTGGCCTCCGGCTCACCCGCCCATCTTCCGCCTGGCTCCAGCCCCTCCACAGCCGAGCGCGGGCGGGGCCCACGACACCCCCCCCCCCGGAAGCCTGCATCTCTAACATTGCCAGCCAGCCATACCTCCTCCTCTGCGCCCGCAGCTCGGACCCGCGCCCCCACGCGCCGCCCGCCCGCAACCACACTCACTTGGCCCCCGCAGCCTCGAAGAGTTTGGCCCACTCGTCCGGGTTGAAGAAGCGCGCCGTGAACTGCGGCCCGAAGTCGGCGTACTGGAAGCCGGGCGGGTAGTTGTCGCTCATGAAGCGCAGGTACTGCGGCAGCTTCTCGCCGTCCAGGTGCCACCAGAACCACTCGCTGCCCCAGGCGGGCACCGAGTACACGCCCCAGTGCACGAACACCCCGAACTTGGCCTCGTCGAACCAGGCCGGCAGCGGCCGCGAGTCCAGGCTCGGCCAGTCCGGCGTGTAGCGGACCCGCGACGAGGCCGCCCGGAGCAGCAGCAGGAGCAGCAGCAGCGCCGCCGGAGACCCCATCCCGGACCCCGCACGGCCGCTTCCGCGTCTCCGGCGCCCCTCTTAGCGCGCAGCTATGGGGCGACGCCCCGGCCGCTCTGACGGGCGATTGGCTCTGACGAAAAGGGGGCGGGGCAACCACAGAGCCTCGCTGCCGAGCCGCGGCCTCTCCAGGTCGGCCGTTCCTGGAGCGCCCTCTGGCGTCCAAAGGGAGACAGACGCACGAAGGCGTTGACAGCGATGCGCCTGGGGACAAACATTTTCAGCAGGGACTTAATTGCGGGGTTTTGTAGGTGGGGAAGGCCCGGCTGGGGCTGGGAACTGGGAGTAGCCCATTTTGCTGCCGTAGTCCTGCACGGGGAGGCTGAAGTTACAGCACGGGTTTGGTATACTGGGAGCCACAGGGCGTTTTGAGCTGTGTGTAGTGTAGCAGGGCTACCAGGTGGGAAGGGTGTGCCACCTCCCTGGCAGAAATAATGAGGTAGAGGGATGACGGGAGGAAGCATTAGGAGAAAACTGGGGGCTGGCAGGAGAGCAGATGTGATCGTTTTGCCTGCCTCATGTTTGTTGAGCTGGTTAACACCTAGGGGGAAAATGAGACCCGTGCACAGGACGCCACCGAGAAATGTGTCTGAACTACTAGGGCTGGAGAATTGGGAGCTAAGAGGGTCTAGGCCCAACAAGTGTGTGTGAGCTCACCCGATAGGGAGACCACCCCATCCTTCTTTTTTTTTTTTTTTAAGATTTATTTACTTATTCGAAAGTCAGAGTTACACAGAGAGAGAAGAGGAAGAGAGAGAGGTCTTCTGTCCGATGGTTCACTCCCCAGATGACCGCAATGGCCAGAGCTGCACCGATCCGAAGCCAGGATCCAGGAGCTTCTTCCGGGTCTCCCAAGCGGGTTCAGGGGCCCAAGGACTTGGGCCATCTTGTACTGCTTTCCCAGGCCATAGCAGAGAGCTGGGTTGGAAGAGGAGCAGCCGGGACTAGAACCAGCGCCCATATGGGATGCTGAGGCTTCAGGCCAGGGCGTTAACGCACTGTGCCACAGACCAGCCTCTACCCCAACCTTCTAAAGTCGAGGTGCCAGCAGGGAGAATGCCATCGTGTTGGGCAGGGCTTTGGAGAGCCTTGCTTGGCCCCATGCTTCCAATTTTACAGATGGGAAAACTGAGACCTGGTGGGGGGAAGGGAGCGGCCCAAGATCAGGACGCCCGTTTGGGTCAGTGGTGGGACGAGGCAGTCTGTGCCTCTCTGTGCTGCTGCTGTCTTGCACCAGGGGAAGACAGAGCCATGGTGACGGCCCGGAGCAGTTCCTCCTGCCGGCAGGGATAAGGAAGCACAGCCGGCGCTGCTGCTGCCACTCCTGGGGCAGCTGCTGCCTTTATCTCCCGCGTTCCTTCCGCTGCAAGGTTGTGTTGAAATCCTGTGTGGACCCGCAGTCACGGACCCCTTCAGACAGAACCCGCGCCTTCTCGTGAGCACAGCGCTTCCTGGGCTTGGGCGATACGGAACTTAGCTTGCGGCAGCTGAAATGAGACTCTGACTTTCATGTCTCCTATCCACACACCTTCAGGGGCAGGTGAGAAAGTGTAGAAAGTGTAGAAAGACTTTGACTCTGCTGGTTTTAAAAATCTGGCTGGATTTGTTCAACAGACATTTACGGAGTGCCGACTTGGGCCAAGCACTTGGGCGTTTTCCTCGCTAAAATGAGAGAAGGGCTCACCAGTGCGGAAAGTAAGGCCTGGCTCTCCTGGCAGGAATCGCAGGCTGTGAACATAAGGTTCACCTTCCGAAACGTGAGCCGGGTCTCTGCCTTATGCAACGACGGGTGTCTGGGCTAAAATAAGGGCCGATTCTCCAAAACACACTGCACAGGGCTTCGGTATCCCGCAGTCACTGCCTAGATTCCCTGGGGCTCTGTGCTGGGTCCTCGCCAGGCACTGGACGTGCAGAGGCGTCCACGGTGCTCATCTCGCGGGGAAGAAAGCTCGTGACTGCTGCCCAACCCAGCCGGAGGGGTGGGCTCTGCCTTCGGGGGCTGTCTGGGTTGAGGGAATGGCGTTGGCGAAAACTTCGCGTGCACCCGGCACTGGCAAGTGTGACTTTCTCGAAGATAGGGGCTGTGCAGGTGGAATGGGTTCAGTTAAGGTGAGGGCATACTAGGGACCACACCCAGGGATGGTGTCCTTGGAAGACTCCAGCAGATCAGGGAGAAGGCCATGGAAGACAGAGGCAGGCCCAGGGACGACATCACTTGGAGGCAGGGAATACCGGGAGCCCCCAGGAGCTGGAAGAAACAAGAACAAATCCGCCCCTTGGTCTGGGACGCGGGTCACGCGTTTCTGCTTACCCAAAGCAGGACTTGGTGAACGCCTGACACAGGAGACTACCGCAAGGCCTCCAGGGAGTGTGCTGAGACCCGTTTGCTGGGGGAGCAGCCATCTGAGGTCACGGAGAAGGAAAATGCCCCCGCTGAGCGATGGGCGAGCAGAATCGCACTGACCGAGGCTGAGAGGGTGACGGGCAGGCGCTGGAGCACACAGAGCTGTTTATAAACCGCAGCTCTGCTGCCGGTCAGCCCCCGGGAGCGGCAGGCTCCGAACGCACACATTGGACTGAGGACTGCTTGGGGAAGCTGTAGCTTCCGCGTTAGACCTGCCAGGCGGCTGGCTCTTGTCATCAGTCCCTAAACAGCCAGTGTAGCCACTTACCAGCACTTAACGTTGCCTTAGCGGGCTCTGGTGCACCTGCAGGTGGTTGAAGCTGCACTGCAGGTGTATGCAGGGCGGATGGTTTGAGCTCTTGGGTTCAAGTACTTGGAAACCCACTTGGCCTTGGGTTCCTGGCTTTGGCCTGGCCCAGCCCTGGTGGTTGTGGGTATTTGAGGGAGTGAAGCAGTAGGAAATCTCTCTTTTTTTGTGTGCTCTCTTTCTCTCTCTTTTTGCCTTTCAAATGCAATTGTTAAAAGATTTATTTATTTGAAAGAGTTACAGAGAGAGGCAGAGGCAGAGAGAGTGAGAGTAAGAGGGAGAGAGAGAGAGAGAGGGAGATCTTCTATCCACTGATTCACCCCCCAAATGGCCGCCACAGCCAGAACTGAGCTGATCCAAAGCCAGGAGCCAGGAGCTTCTTCCGGGTCTCCTGCATGGGAGCAAGGGCCAAGGACTTGGGCCATCTTCCACTGCTTTCCCAGGCACATTAGCAGGGAGGTGAATCAGAAGTGGAACAGCCAGGATTCTAACTGGTGCCCACATGGGAAGCCAGTGCTGCACCATAGCACTGGCCCCTCAAATACAATTTTTAAAAATTAAAAAATACAGAGCCATTTTATATAAGGGACTTGAGCATCCATGGGTTTTGGGGTCTGTGTGTCTGTGTGTGTGTTGCAGGGCTTGGGGGTGGGTGTGGGGGCAAGCCTGGAACTGTTTCCTGTGGATACCTAGGCCCAAGTACAATATGTGTGACCTCAGCCACCTGTGACTTTGCCACCCTAAGGGTCCCTCGTCGGCAAAAGGAGCACACCAGGCTGCTGTGGGGGCCGTGGGAAAGAAGGCATTGAGAAGCACCTCGCACAGGCTCGGTGATAGCCAGCTGGCGCGTCTGGCTGAGCTGCCGCTGGGTCTGTCTTATGTCAAGGCCTCAGGCAAGACCCATCACATGCGTGGTTCTGCCACTTTCATCCCCGGGACTGCTTGCAAGTCTCTCTTTACTCATTGGCCCTCTCCTCCTCCTCCTCCTTCTTTTTAAGATTGTATTTATTTGAGAGAGGTAGAGTTACAGACAGAGGGAGGGAGAGGCAGAGAGAGAGAGAGAGAGAGAGAGAGAGAGGTCTTCCATCCTCTGGTTCACTCCCCAAATGGCCTCAATGGCCAGAGCTGAGCCAATCTGAAGTCAGGAGCCAGGATCTTCTTCTGGTCTCCCACATGGGTACAGGGACCCAAGCATTTGCGCCATCTTCCACTGTTTTCCCAGGCTACAGCAGAGAGCTGGATTGGAAGAAGAGCAGCCAGCTCAGAACCAGCGCCCATATGGGATGCCGGCGCCACAAGCGGAGGCTTAGCCCACTACACCACAGTGCTGGCCTGGCCCTCTTCTTACCGGAAGGCAGAGCCTAAGCCCCACAAGACGGGGAGAACCTCATCTGTGGCTGCCCTGTTCACCCAGGACCGGGCTCGGAGCCCAGCGCCCACTGGAAAAGCAGGCGGACAGCGCACACCTTGGCTTGTCAGTCGTCAAGGCAGCCGTGCCCAGCCAGTAGCGTCATCCCCTGTATTCCACGCGTGGTCCCAAAGATTTGCTTTAGGACCTCTCGGCACTCCTGCCCACCACCAGCGACGCTCTTGCCTCCCGCTTTAAGCAAGTTGAGAAGAACCCAGCCTCTCTGACGTGTGAAAGGTGGGAACCCTGGGGTCGTCAAAAGCAGGGAGCTAGGTCCTTGCTGGGCTAGGCGGCTGTGGCCCATTAGCCTGGTGCCTGGCACGTAGGAAGGCGTTTGCCCTCCTCCCTGTAGCGCTTCTCACCTCCCATTGTTGGGGTGTGCAGGAGGCTCCAGGACTGTACCGAGGGCACTGGGGAATTGACAAAGTCTTCCTCCGAGTTAGGTTAGCCAGACAGACCGCCTGCTCCTGGCAGCACTGCCACGCAGGAGCTTACAGGGGCAGCACAATATTCATTTAAAAAAATTTTTTTTTATTCATTTGAGAGGTAGAGTTACAGACAGAGAGAGGGAGAGACAGACAGAGACAGGTCTTCCATCTGCTGGTTCACTCCCCAAATGGCTTCAATGGCCAGAGCTGGGCCAATCGGAAGGCAGGAGCCAGGAGCTCCTTCCCAGTCTCCAGTGAGGGTGCAGGGGCCCACAGCAGAGAGCTGGATTGGAAGTGGAGCAGCAGGACACAAATTAGCGCCCATATCGGATGCTGGCCTCACAGGCGGGAGGCTTAGCCCACTGTGCCACAGCGCAGGCCCCAACACAATTTTCTGAAGTCTGTGTCTTGAATGTTTGTGCCTCCTCCAAGGAGCTGAGAGAGTGGGGACTGTTAGGATGTGGGGGTGGGGCCCTCATTCCGAACAAGGGACCCAAAGCTGATGTCATCCCCCACCTCCAGAAGAGGGGCCAACACCTGGACACTCAGCACATCACAGTTCTCTGCCCTCCGTGGGCCCAGGTGACCCGGAGGTGTGATCTCTCGTAGTTCCTGACCCAGGGAGGCCCAAAGATCAGCAGTGGTACCCGGGTTTCTAGAAGAATCCTCCAAGTCCCTCAATGCTGGGGGTGGAAGGCTCCCTGGGCGCCTGTGGTTTCTGGGGGACACAGGCGCTGAGACACGTTGTGGGGCAGGGCGTTGCTGGGCCTGACACCCGCTGAGCCCGCCCAGCCCTTTGTCTCCCAGCCACAGGCCCTTGCTCTTCAACAGGCTGCTTGCTGATTGGCAAGGGCAGGGCTCTCTGGGGAGTCGGTCCCAGCACCTCACAGCCTACTGGGGTGGCTGTGGCATCCCCTGCTCCCGCAAGAGCAGCGTCGCTTCAGACCTGGAGTGGCATCGCCCGAGCTCCGAGCACTACTGCCCTCCAGACTCTGGCCCCAGGGTGAAGTTCCTGTCCGTCTCTGAGATGGATGACCTTGACCTTGGGGCCTCTTCTTTTTCTTCTCGCCCCAGGCCCTGCAGGCGCTTCTTCCAGCGGGCCAGGCGGCGTTGGGCAGAGGAGCGGATCTCCCCACTCCGCAGGGCGTAAATGACGGGGTTCACCATGGAGTTGACGAGGCACAGCATCGAGCAGAAAGCGAAGGCCTTCTTGACCTGCTTGCTCAGCGTGGCCACCAGGCTGTGGACCATGAGGGCCAGGACTGGGAACCAGCACAGGAGCAGCACAGCCAACACCAGGCCCAGGGTCTTGGCCAACCTCACGTCCAGCCGCATCCAGGCTACTCCCGGCACCTGCTGGTCCTGGTGCCCAGCCAAGCTGGCTACGTGCTGACGGGCTTTCCAGAGGACATGCACGTAGGTGCAGATGATGCCACAGAAGAGGAAGGCGATGAACAGGAGCCAGCTCAGCAGATAGTCGTTGGGGATCAGGGGGAAGAGCTCGGAGCAGGGACTGGGGCAGCAAGTCCACCCCATGAGGGGCAGGTAGGACACCAGCGCCGAGAGGACCCACATGACGCCCAGGGTCACCAGTGCCCTCCCACGGGTCAGTAGGGCTTTGTACCTAGGTGGGTAGCGCAGACAGAGGTAGCGGTCAATGGCGGTCAGCAGCAGGCTACCCACGGAGGCAGTGAAGGTCAAGGTCACGCTGCCGATCTTCAGCAGGAAGACAGCCCTGGAATCCACACCCTGGAAGACGTGGAAATTTACAAAGTTGCAGGCAAAGACCACACTGGCCAGGAAGTCAGCCACAGCCAAGCTGCCGATGAACAGGTACGAGGGCTTCCGGCGGAGCCAGTGGGAAGACAGGATCAGGTAGAGTACGGCCAGGTTCTCCAGGGCGCTCAGCAGGCCCAGGAGCGTGCACAGCACTGCAACAGCTATCTTCTGGGGGTCGCTCAGGATCATGTACTGCTCCATGGGGTTGAAGTCCAAGCCTTCGGTGGAGCCATTGGCCGCCTCCGTCACCCCGCATGGCTCCATGGGGTGGGCCCGTTGGCTTTGCTGTAGCGCTCTGAGAAGAGAAGAGACCCAGTCAGTGCGACAATGGCCAGTGGTTGACAGCAGTCAAAACTGCGACCTGTGCAGCGGACGGAGAACGTGCCGAGAAAGCAATGCGTGCCCCGTCTCCCTGAGTCCCTCCGTGGCGCAGCAGCGTGGGGAGCCAGCTCTGTCCCGGGTGCCTCAGGGGAGGGACGTGGGCATGCGACAAGCAAAACTGCCCTGTAAGCTTTTCGGCCTTCTATTTTCCAGAAGACAAATTCTAAGACTTCCCTTTGAAAGCAAGGAGTCAGAAGTCAAGGGGAAATCAAAACCAAGAAGTGGAATCTGGAGTGATCAGACGCAAGTGGTTTTGTGTTGTTGCTTTTTTTTTTTTTTTTTTAATTAATTAATTAATTTGAAAGGCAGAGTTACAGAAGGAGGGAGAGAGAGAGAAGGAGAGAGATCTTCCATCTGCTGGCTCACTCCCCAAATGGCCACAACAGCCAGGTTGGGCCAGGCCGAAGCCAGGAGCCAGGAGCTTCATCCGGGTCTCCCCTGTGGGTGCAGGGCCCAAGCACTTGGGCCATCCTCTGCTGCTTTCCCAGGTGCATCAGCAGGGAGCTGGGTTGGAAGTGGAGTAGTCGGGACTCAGACTGGTGCCCATGTGGGATGCTGGCCCTGCAGACTTCACCCACTACGCCACAGTGCCGCCCCTCCCCCCTTTATTTTAACATTGCTGTTTCTGTTTTGCCAGCTTTGAGGAATTCATTCATTTTTATTTTTTAGATTTAAAAAATTTATTTGAAAGTCAGTATGACAGAAAGAAAGGGACAGATAAAGAGATCTTCCATCTGCTGCTTCGTTCCCCAAATGATCACAATGGCACGGGCTGGGCAAGGCCAAAGCCTGGAGCCAGAACTCCATCCACGTCTCCCACATGGGTAACAGCAGTCCAAGTACCATCTTCTGCTTTCCCAGGCACAGAGCAGGAAGCTGTGTTGGAACCAGCCCTCAGACAGGGATGTGGGCGGCACAAGCTGTGAGTTAACCCTTTGTGTGCCACAACGCTGGCCCAAAGGTACTGAAGCTTTAATAAGTACCGGATGAGAGGTGAAACGTTGGCTTCACACCGGTTCAAGTCCCAGCTGCTCCTCTTCTGATCCAGCTCTCTGCTATGGCTTGGGAAAGCAGTGGAGGATGGCCCAAGTGCTTGGGCCCCTGCACCCATGTGGGAGACCTGGAAGAAGCTCCTGATTCCTGGCAATCTGGGGAGTGAACCAGTGGATGGAAGACCTTTCTCTCTGTTTCTCTCTCTGTAACTCTGTCTCTCAAATAAATAATAAAAAAAATCTTTTTTTTTCTTTGAAAAACAAAAACGCAAGCCCTGGCTGTGGCTGAGGTCCTCAGAATGGCCACAGGGGCTTTGTGTGTTCCGGCCCCTTTGTCCCTCCGACCTCCCCTCCGTGTGCTTCAGCCTCTCTGGCTCTCTGTGCATCAGTCACACGTGAAACTCCGCGCCCCGTGACCGGAGACCACGTATGTGGGTCTTGATCAGACTGCCTATGTGCCAGTGACAAGCACTTTTCAGAAACATGTTGAACGATCTGTCACACGCAAGGCGTGCTCTGACCACATGCAATTTACTTAGAAATCAAGAACTGAACAAATATGACTGACAAACTTCAGAGGTTCTGAATAATCTTGAGCCAAAAATCATAAAGGAAATTAGAAAATGCTTAGAACTGTATGATCATGACATCACAGCACATTCAAATGTGTGGGCTGCGCTGAGCGGTGTGGCACGGGGACACATTCCATTCATAGTACACGTTACAAGAGAAAAAGAAGAGATTGACGAGCTCAACATCCAGCTCATGAAATTCAAGAAAGAGCAACAGTGTCAATGCAGAGAAGGCAGAAGACAGGAATAGTAAGGAGGGAAATTAAATATTTTTTCTTGTTCAGACTTATTTGTTTGAATGGCAGAGCAGCAGAGAGTGATGAGAGGGAGAAGGAGAGAGACAGAGACAGACAGAGGTCTTCCATCCACTGTTTCCCTCCTCAAATGTCTGCAATGGCCAGGGCTGGGCCAGGCTGAAGCCAGGAGCCAGGAGCTACATCTGGGTCTCCCATGTGGGTGCCGGGGCTCAGGCGCTGGGGGCCGCCATCTGCTGCCTTCCTGGGCACCCGAGGAGGTTGGTTTCGAAGCAGAGCAGCAGGGACTCCGACCTGCCCTTGGATATCGGAGGTGGCAGCTTAACCCGGTGCACCACCACGCCAGCTCCTGGGGCATCTTTCTGATTTGTGGTCTCTTTCCTTTTGTTCTTGTTAAAATAAGATACTTTTTAAAAGTTTATTTCACAGGCAGAGAGAGACACACAGAAAGAGGTCCCATCCACTGGCCCACTCCCCAAATGCCTGCAATGGCTGTGCCAGGCCAAAGCCAGGAGCTTGAATTAGCCAGTGGAGCTGGGACTTGAACCTAGCACCCCAGTTTGGAATGTACTGATAGGTCCAACAACGCCCCTCCTTTTTTATATGACCAGGCTTGAGGTTGTCTATTTATTATCTTTTCTTTCTTTCTTTTTTAATGTTTATTTATTTATTGCAAGGCAGAGTTACAGAGAGGCAGAGGCAGAGAGAGATAGAGGGAGGGATCTTCCATCTGTTGGATCTCCCCAAATGGCCACAATGGCTGTCCAAAGCCCATCCAAAGCCAGGAGCCAGGAGCTTCTTCCAGGTCTCCCACATGGGTACAGGGGCCCAAGAACTTGGGCCATCTTCTGCCTTCCTAGGCCATAGCAGAGAGCTGGATCAGAGGCAGAGCAGCCGGGACTTGAACCAGTGCCCATACGGGTTGCTGGCGCTGCAGGTGGCGGCTTTACCCACTATGCCACAGTGTTGGCCCCATGTATTATCTTTTCAGGGAACTGGCTTTGGTCTTGTTAGGTCTTTCTATTTTTACACAAGTTTTTGAAGTACCCTGGTACTGGGTTAAGTAGCGACTTCTCTCCCCTGTTTCTTTCTTTTCTCCCCTGTTTGTTGGATTGACTGATTTGATGTGGCTTTGGGACAGTCTCGTTTCATGGGTGGCTCACACAGAACAGGGCAGCTCACAGCAGCACCACGAGCTGCCTGTGCACACACGGCCCAGCGCCACTGCAGGCAGCCTCGGCTGGCCCAGTGCCACTGCAGGCAGCCTCGGCCGGCCCAGCGCCACTGCCCAGCGCCACTGCAGGCAGCCTTGGCCGGCCCAGCTGCGTGCTGCACTTCTTCCTTGCCCCAGATTCCTCCCCAGCTCTCCTGCCTTCTCCAATCCCAAGCTCCCACAATCTCATGTGAAGCTCCCAGAATTCCTTTGTATCCATGGCAACTGCTTCTGCACATGTTTTGCCCACGAACTAGACCAATAACCAGGGGGTGGGTGTTTGGCACCAGCATCCACAGTGGGTTCGATTGCTGGTTCCGGCTCTTGACTCCAGTTTCCTGCTAATGCCACCCACGCGGGAGACCTGGACTGAGTTTCTGACTCCCACTGAGCTTCGGCCTCTGCTCAGCTCTGGTCACTGTGGGTATCTGGGGAGCAAACCAACGGATGGGAGTGCTCTCTCGCTCTCTCTCTCTCTCTCTTAATTAACAACAACAGAGGCTGGTGTTGTGGCCAACAGGTTGAGCCTCCGCCTGTGACATTGGCATTTCATATGAGCACAGGTTCGAGTCCCAGTCACTTCATTTCCAATCCAGCTCCCTGCTAATGTGCCTGGGAAGGCAGTGGAAGATGGCCCAAGCGCTGGGGTCCACTACCCATGTGGGAGACCCAGACGGAGTTCCACGTTCCTGGCTTCTACTTGGTACAGCCTCAGTCTTTATGACCATTTGGGGAGTGAACAAGCAGATAGAAGCTCTCTCTCAATCCCCATCTCCCTCTCTCTCTCTCTCTCTCTACCTTCCAAATAAAATAAATAAATCTTTAAAAATATTTTTTAAAAAACCCAACACTCTAGCCAACATTTGCATGGAGTTTAAATTCTACAGATATTTTCTCCAGCCACAGTCTAATTGCATCCACACAGTTCTATGAGATAAGAATTCGGGTTAGATGTCGGGATTCGGTGCAGTGGTTGGGACGCTGCGTGCCACACAGGAGCACCTGTGTTTGAGTCCTGGATCTGGTCCTCTCCATTCCAGCTTCTTGCTAATGTGCACTCCTGGGGACAGCAGGTGATGGTTCAAGCAGCCGGGTCCCTGCCACCTACATGGGAGACCTGGGATTGAATTCCCAGCTCCTGGAGTCAGCCTGGCCCAGGCTCAGTGGGGAATTTGAGGAGTGGGCCAGCAAATGGGAGTTCTCTCAGTCTGTCTCTATCTCTGTCTCTCTTTCAAGTAAAATAAGATAAAAAAAAAAAGAGAGAGAGAAAGGAAGAAAGAAGAGAAGAAAATTCATTCTTTTTCCTTAAGATTTGTTTGTTTATTTGGAAGTCAGAGCTACAGCGAGATAAGAAGGGAGAGAGAGAGAGAAATCTTCCATCTGCTGGTTCACTCCCCGAACAGTCGTAATGGCTGGGGCTGGATCAAGAGCCAGGAGCTTCTTCTGGGTCTCCCATGTGGATGCAGGGGCCAAAGCACTTGGGCCATCCTCTGCTGCTTTCCCAGGCACATTAGTAGGGAGCTGGATCAGAAGTGGAGCAGCTGGGACTAGAACAGGAAAATTCATTCTTAAAAAAATAAAAAGAGGGGCCAGCGCTCTGGCGTAGCGGTTAAAGCTGCTACATGCACTGCTGGCATCCTATATGGGTGCCGGTTCGAGTCCCGGCTGCTCTTCCTCCTATCCAGCTCTGTGCTATGGCCTGGGAAAGCAGTAGAACATGGCCCAAGTGCTTGGATCCCTTCACCCTCATGGGAGACCTGGAAGAAGCTCCTGGCTCCTGGCTCCTGGCTTCAGATTGGCCCAGCTCCAGCCATGGTGGCTATTTGGGGAGTGAACCGGTGGATAAAATACTTTTTCTCTCTCTCTGCCTCTGCCTCTCTATAACTCTGTCTTTTAAATAAATAAATATCTTTTAAAAAGAGTATATCACATTAATTTAAAAAATAATTTTTAAAATGATGGATGTTGTTACTTCACAGATAACAGAGGCCCAGAGAGGTAAACCACCTGGCTGAGCCCCAGAGCTTGTCAAGATCAGAGAGTGGTGAGCCTTTTGAAATTCCAGTCTTCAGTGTCTTAGCCCAATGCCTGTGATGGGTGGGTTCTCAAAACCTGCCTGATAATGAAGCCACCTGGCTGGAAAGGGGCTGCCTCCACCAGTGCAGACCCTGAGTGTGAGTGCGCTGCAGGTGGAGCCAATCCCCTGGGTGCAGGTCCCAGCCAGATTGGCCTCGTTCACGATACCTAATGCGCCGACTGCCTCATTGCTCGTCCGCAATGCGTGTGAGAGTGCGGATGTCAGTGAATGAACGCTACACACGGAGTGTTCGTTGCGATGGGGATGTCACCCACTCCATGCTGGGCGGAGGGCATCCGAGAGCACAGACCATTTATAGTCCACGGGGTCCTTATCTCCATAACAAGCAGAAATCTGAGTTCCTGTCTCCTCTGGGCTCCTTCCAGGCGGCCCAGGTTCCTCCGCGGAAGCAGCCGGCTCAAGGAGCAGATGGAAACCTCCCACCTGCTCTACCTCCATCAGTTTTCCACGGAGGGAGCAGAGCAGAGCGGGAGGGAATTTGCCTGAGGTCGCCCAGGGGGTTCGCGACAGAGCTAGGACTGGGTTCCCGGCCCCTGAGTCACAAGACAAAGCCTGGTGCTGCCAGCACAGAGAAGCTGGGAGGAGCCTTTCCCTGAGACAGGTGTCCTTCGCTGAGTCTGGTTAAGGTCACAGCTGTGCTGACAGGGAGACAGAGACAGACAGACTGACAGAGAGAGCTCCCAGCCACTGGTTCACTCCCCAGACGCCTGCAGCAGCAGGTCCTGGGCTGAGGCCAGGAGTCAGGAGCCAGAACTCATTCCAAGTCTCCCACGTGGGAGGAACCCAATGGCTTGAGCCATCGCCTCTGCCTCCCAGGGTCTGCATTAGCAGGAAGCTGGAGTCAGGAGACAGGAACTGAACCCGGGTACTCCAATGTGGGAGGCAGGCATCTTCATCATGAAACTGAAACCCGCCCGGAAGGGCCGGAGTGAGCTGCTCCGGGGGTGATCCCGTGAGACGGCCTGCCTAGCCCATGCTGTTAGCCTGACTGCTGGCAGGCAGCGGGAGCCCCTCCCCCCCGATGCTGACAGCACTCCGGCCTTGAGGGATGAGCCCGCACTGCTCTCTGCACCCTTGCTGCTCACGCCCCCCACGGGGACTCCAGCTCCCCCCAGCCTGGGAATGGCTTACCTCTCGCTGGGTCCAGGTAGGGACGTGGAGGGTAGCGGCTGGCAACTGTGCCTCACCCAGGCCTGTGTGGCCCCTGACACGTGGTTACTATCTGAAGTGGGCGGGGACGGGAAATGCTGGCATTTGGATGGAGCGTCTAGGAAGACAACATCCGACAACAACAGGATGTGCAGAGCAACCGGAACCCAGCTTCCTGTCTTCCCTTCGGGCCGCAGCCTTGCAGGGGTCAGAACGTGTGGTCTCCAGGCGGGGCGGGCGCTGCGGCCGAAGGTCCCGCACAGGCGCTCAGTGTCTGCCACACGGACTGCTGGTTCCAGTTCCCCCTCTGCCTCCGCACAAGCCCCTTTGAAATCCTGGGCCCCTTTCTTCTCTGTGAGATGACAGTAACAAGACGTGTCCCGTTCTCCCTGGGGAGGCCAGGCGTTTGGCAAGCAGAGAAGATGCCCCTGTCCCATATCAGAGTGCCTGGGTTCAAATCCCAGCTCCACTCCTGCTCCAGCTTTCTGTTAATGCATGACCCGGGAGGCAGCAGGTGAGGGTGCAAGCATTTGAGCCCATTGGGGCCAGCACTGTGGCTCAGTGGGTTAAAGCCTCAGCCTGCAGTGCCGGCATTCCATATGGGCTCCAGTTCAAGTCCCGGCTACTCCTCTTCCGATGCAGCCCTCTGCTGTGGCCCGGGAAGGCACAGTATAGGAAGATGGCCCAAGTCCTAGGGCCTCTGCACTTGCATGGGAGACCAGGACAAGGCTCCTGGCTCCTGGCTTTGGATCGGCTCAGCTCTGGCCATTGGGGTCATTTGGGGAGTGAACCAGCGGAATGGAAGACCTCTCTCTCTCTCTCTCTGGCTCTACCTCTTTTTGTAACTCTGTCTTTTTTTTTTTTTTTTTTTTGACAGGCAGAGTGGACAGTGAGAGAGAGAGAGACAGAGAGAAAGGTCTTCCTTTGCCGTTGGTTCACCCTCCAATGGCCGCCGTGGCTGGCGCGCTGCGGCCAGTGCACCGCACTGATCCGATGGCAGGAGCCAGGTACTTATCCTGGTCTCCCATGGGGGGCAGGGCCCAAGCACTTGGGCCATCCTCCACTGCACTCCCTGGCCACAGCAGAGAGCTGGCCTGGAAGAGGGGCAACCGGGACAGAATCCGGCGCCCCAACCGGGACTAGAACCCAGTGTGCCGGCGCCACAAGGCAGAGGATTAGCCTAGTGAGCCGCGGTGCGGGCCGTAACTCTGTCTTTCAAATAAATAAATAATTCCTTAAAAAAAAAAAAGTATTTGGGTCCGTGCCACCCATGTGGGAGACCTGAACAGATCCAGGCTCCTGGCTTTGGTCTGGTCCAGTCTGGGCTTTGGTGGACAATTGGGGCAGGGAGCAGAAGATGGGAGATCTCTCTGTGCCTGTCTCTGTCTCTCTGCCTTTTGATAAATAATTAATTAATTAAAAAATAAGGCAGCCAAATGGGCTCCATGACAGTTTTGAACCTGGGGCTACGGGTCCGCCCTTGCAAAGTGTACTGAAGATTTCACGCCTATGCACTGTTTAGTAGGAAGGAGTCACAGATTTTAAGTGGTCAGTGATGGTCAGATGTTAAGAACCACTGAAGGTGGGGCCAGTGTTGTGGAGCAGTGGATTAGGCTGCTGCTCGCCATGCCGGCACCCCATATGGGCGCTGCCTCACTTCTGGTCAGCTCCCTGCTAATGCGCTTGGGAAAGCAGTGCAGGATGGTCCAAGTGCTTGGGCCCCTGTTATCTGTGTGGGAGACCCGGATGGACTTCCAGGCTCCTGGCTTCAGCCTGGCCTATTCCTGACTACTGTGACCCTTTTGGGGGAGTGAGTCAGCAGGTGGAGGATCTCTCTCTCTCTCTCTGTCTTTCCCTCTCTCTCTGTAACTCTGTCTTTCAAATATAAATAAATCCCTAAGAAAAAAAGAACCATGGATGCATGCAAAAGCATTTTGTGATCTGATGCTGTACAAATGCAAGATTCGAAGAGAACCAACAGACCAGGTGCTCTGCTCGCCTGACAAGAGTGCCGCAGCCAGCAAGCACCTGTCCGCAGTAAGGTGTCCAGGCTGGGGGCAGCCTCGGGGCTGCCACCTGGAGCCCTGACTTGCTGAGTTCTGGGAAGGGAACCTCGAGGCCTGGGAAACTGCTCAGGAATAGGTGTGCCTGGGTTTTTCCTGACCGAAGTGAAAGTGTGAAGTGAGAGTACACAGTCGGCAGCCGGCCTCACCTCTGCCGCGGCGGGGCGGGCGTGTGGCACAGTGGCTGAGTCTCTCTGCTGGGGACGCCCACATCCCATATCAGAGTGCCTGGGTTCGAGTCCTGGCTCCAGTCCCGATTCTTCCAGCTTCCTGCTAACGCGCACCCTGGGAGGCACCTGCTAATGCACCCCAGATGATGGATCAAGTCCTTGGGCCCCTCCCACCCACGTGGAAAAGCTGGATGGAGTTCCTGGCTCAAGGCTTCGGCCTGGCCTAGCTCTGGTTCTTGTGAGCATTTGGGGAGCAAGCCAGCATAGGGAAGATCTCTCTGTCTCTCTGCCTTTCAGATAAAATGAAAATAAATAAAAAATCTGAAGTTTTTCTTGAGCCGAGGCAGGCAAAGGATCACCACTCAGTCTCAGCTGAAACTTCATCACAGCAAGGCCACACCTGCCTGACCTGCAGGGGTGACTCATCAGAAACACATGGGTGGCTCCCTCAGTGCTGTGCACCACCACTGGGGTGTGTGTGTGCGGGAATGGCACCACTGCAATAAGGTTTTTGGGGCTTTGCGGCTATAGACGGTGTTCCTTCACCCGAATCTTGCCAATTTTTACATCTATTTCTGTAGCAAAAGCCACCTCTTCCAGGAAGCCTACTCTGGTCTCCCCTCCAGTTGGGTGAAACCAGTTGTATTGTAGCGCACAGACCACTGTGTCCACCTGGTGTTATCTGTGTCCGTTTTGTGTCTTGTGTCCGGAACCTCTAAGCTCGAGAGAAGAATCTGGACCCGGAAGTAAAGTCATCTTCATATTCTACTTTGCCTGTCCCAGTGTTTGGGCCACAGCTGGTTCTTGGTGGAGTCTGGAGGAGGGCTGGAGCAAAGCTAGCAGCCCTCAGGGAGGTGGAGCCCCGTCCAGCCAGGGGAGGCAGTCATGGCCCCGGACACACCTCCGCTCCATCCCAAGCCTGTGACACACACGGCTCCCCGCTGCTCGTTCCCCCGGAGCCTCACTGCATGGCTCATCCTGGTGCTCCCGGGCCACACTTGCAGAATGAGGTGGCAGCCACGGCAGTGGCTCTAAAGCGGAACATGAACTGGAAGGTGGGCAGCTTTTCAGGCCCTTTGACCTTGTGGGCTGGAACACCAGGTGGGCGGTCACTCCCCGAGTGGATGTACCAGGGGAGGGGGCGCCCAAGGACCCGAGTCCCAGGAGTTGTATGGATAGAGGTGAAATACATCAAGTCTCCCAGGGCGGGGAGGACCAGGACTGCAAGGGGCTTGCTTCCTTGTCCGTTCCGTTACTAAGTTCCTCCTGGGCTTTCCCGTGCCTGATCCTGGCACTTCGATGCTGTTAAATCAATTGCCTGGAGGAATGAATGAACAGATGCTTGTTGGGGGGACAGCAGGCTTCTTGAGACGGAGGGGTGCTGCCTTCTCCCCAGGCTGCGGCAAGCCCAGCACTGCACGCACACCGGGTGCAGCCCGGAGCCGCTCACATTGGCTCCTGACTCAGTCACTGCTGTGAGTGATTTTATTTCCACTGCTCTCATTCATAGCATAGCCACCCCTGGTCCTTCCAGGAAAGAAGTCACGGAACTGGAGCAGGTGACCGTCGGTAAGCTCTCCTCTAACATTCCTTTCTCAAATGTCCGTGGGCTACACATGTGGGCCCCCTGTGGGACTCCACCCCGAGTCTGCCGTCCACTGTCTGTCATCGCCCCAGCCCTGGTCTCTGTGTCTTTGCCACCTGCTGTGGACTCACTCCTTTTCCTGGGACCTTCCTGTGCCTCCCTCTGGCTCCGCTCCAGTCTCCCTCCCAGCAGAGCTGAGCCAGGTGAGGGTGAAGCGCCACGGTCTGGGGATGAACCGACACTGGGTTCAACCCCCAGCTCTGCTGTGCCCAGGCTGTGTGATCTGGAGGCAGGTTAGCCAGCTCGCTCAGCGTCAGTGCCTCCATCTGTGGGCGGGGAACTCGCACCTGCACTCTCCACGGCACGTTGCAGAACTATTCAAGACTAATTTAGCAGTGGCTTAGCTGCCTAACGGAACTAGAGCGAGGGCATGATTGGGGGAGGGGGGCAGAAAAGGGTCCCGAGGGAGGAGTCAGGGGCTCCGGGCCTGACCCTGGCAGCAGCACCTGTTGGCTCTTGGGAGAAGCTGCTTGCTCTCTCTTGTCCAAAACTGTCACCCAGAAAGAAGACTGGGGGACGATGTGGACAGCTAACTGGCATTGTACTAGTGCTTTCTGTATGTTCTATCATTGAAAACTCAAAAGGATCCTACAAAACAGGTACTACTACTACTACTATTATTATTTTCCATATTTTATAGATGGGGAAATAGAGGCCCGGAGACACTAATCAGGCATGGTGGGGGCCTTAGGGACCCTTATTCTCCATTATTCTGCAGATGTAGGACCCCAGCCTCTGGCTTGGCAACTCCTCCCTCCACCTCCAAGCAAACACTGGGTAAAGCAAGCAGT
The DNA here is from genome assembly GCF_051225735.1 of Oryctolagus cuniculus. Taxonomy (NCBI): domain Eukaryota; kingdom Metazoa; phylum Chordata; class Mammalia; order Lagomorpha; family Leporidae; genus Oryctolagus; species Oryctolagus cuniculus. Next base: position 147,914,481 of record NC_142873.1, on the reverse strand, counting down.
CTGCAGTCTGCCCCGGGGACGGTTTTGTGAGTCTTTTCTCACATCTTCTTCCTCTTTCAACCACCTTACACTTCAGTCACTTCCCTTCCAGAGGACCCAACAATACCCACGTTTGTATCGCAGCCTGGGACGCTCACGGCTGCTGGGCAGGCAGATTCCGAGGGACCCAGACCACAGTGAGTGGCAGGCGAAGCTAGGATGTGAGTGCTAGTGATGACAAGGTCGCACTGGGAAGGCGCAGGCTCAAATGCATGGCCTTTTCCCAGACATGGGGGCCTTGGCCATGGACACTCCTTGTCTTTGCTCCCAGGGCCTGTCCCATCTCCCCTCTTTCTGATTGCTCGCCAACGCCCTGCGGTCACTGGCTGGGCCTAGACTTTGGTTCCGTCCCCAGCTCCTGGGTGGAGTCCAGAATACCTCTCTCCCTCGGATTTCCCAGCTGGGCTCTGGGGTCCAGCAGAGACACATTGGGTCCAGTCTTGGCTCAGCCAGGTGTTAGGAGCGCGGTGCCCTTGGCACTCACTGACTTGGCTACTGCTTTTCCTCAGTTTCCCAACTGTAAAACGAGTCTCCCTGGCGGTGCCAGGCACACAGGGCCCCTGGTAATGGGTGCGATCGTAGATCATACACAGTGTGTGTGCACATGATGGGTTCCTCTGCGCTTTCCCTAGCTCTTTGCTGCTGATGAAAGGGAAAGACAGTGTCATCTCTGTGCGCCCTTGGGCCAGTAGAGGGAGGGTCAGGGAAGGAGGGAGGTGACAGGCAGGAGGGAAGAGCAGCCAGGACAGCAGAAGGGGATGGTGTCGTTTCCACTCAGGATGTTTGGGGTTGAACGAACAGGAGCCCAGTCTGTGCTGGGATCCTGGCTGATGATTAACCAGACTGTAGCAAAGTCAGCACCCGGGGCTGGCATTGTGGTGCAGTGGGTTAAGCCGCCCCTTGCAACGCCAGAATCCCATATGGGCACCTTTTTGAGTCCCGGCTGCTCCACTTCTGATCCAACTTCCTGCTAATGCACCTGGGAAGGCAGTGGAGGATGGCCCAAGTACTCGGGCCCCTGCCACCTACAGGGGAGACTCAGATGGAGTTCCAGGCTCCTGGCTTCAGTCTGGTTCAACCCCAGCCATTGTGGCCCTTTGGGAATCAGCTGATTAACTCCCTGAAAGTCCCCACCAACCAGGACTGCGCCAGGCTGAAGCAGGCGTCCAGAACCCCATGTGGGTCTCCCACATGGGTGGCAGGGACCCAAGCACTTAGGCCTGCTGCCTCCCTGGGTGTGGGTTAGCAGGAAGCCAGATCATAGTAGAGCTGCAGCTCAAATCCAGGCTCTCCTGTGTGGGACGTGGGCGTCTCAACCCCTGTGCCAAATGCCCTACCCCCAGGATCCTGTATGCTAATGGAAATAGCATTTTTAATGAACATAACTTTTCTGTTTAGCAAACTTCTTAGCATCTGGCTTACGAGCAGGCAGCTGGAGCTGCCATCCCCTCGGCATACAGCCTGGGGCGGGTCGCTGTGGTGAGGGCACCCCGGGAGAATGGAGCCGCATGCTGCCGGCTCACGCCTTTGTGGCGGGTGCTACAGGAGCATTTAACTCGCACCGCTTCCTTATTGGCAGGGGGGGAAGGAGGGTAGGGAGAGGGGAGGGTTGCAGGTTCATTTATTTTGTAGGTAAAATGTTTTCTTTTGAACGGATAAATACTAAGGAGCACAGAGTGAGGCTATGAAGGCTCCCAAAGAGCAGATGGCAGGTGCTCCCAGCGCACGGCCAGGCGCAGCCTCCTCTGGCGGCTGGGAGAGGTGCTCGGTTTGGATGTGGTCTGAAGGCCTCCCCCAGGGTTCATGTATGGTCATCTGATCCCCACGGTGAGGAGGTCCCAGGGAGGAAGCCTAAGCCCTCACAGTGCTCGGAGACAGGCCTTTGGGAGGCGACTGGGACTGAATAAGGCCATCCTCTTGGGCAGAGACTGGCTTTGTAAGAGGGAAAGACTGGAAGAGAAAACGTGCCCGCTCCGCCCCTGGCCGTGCGCCTTCCCGTGCGGCCTCGGGGTCTGCGCCGGGAGACCATCCCCGGATGTGGACCCTCGCCCTTGAACTTCCAGAACTGAGAGCAGAGTAAATCTCCTTTCTTTATGAAGTTGCTCAGCCTCGAAGCTTTTGTTATAGCCATGCAGATTGGTAACACATTGCCCTTCGAAGGAGGTTGTCTTATTTCCACTATTTTTTTAAAATTAAAGAAATATATATATACATATATATATATTCTACTTATTTGAGAGGCAGAGAGACCCAGACAGATGGACAGGGACTGACAGATAGAGAGACAGTGTTCCCATCTGCTGGTTCACTCCCCAAATGCCTGCAACAGCCAGTGTTGAGCCTGGAACTCCATCCAGGTCCCCCACGTGGGTGGCAGGGACCCAAGACCTTGAGCCATCGCTTGCTTCCCCCCAGGGTACACATTAGCAGGAAGCATTGGAAGCAGAGCCAGGACGTGAACCCAGGCACTCTGACATGGGATGCAGCCGTCCCAAGAGGTTGCTTAACCACAGTGCCACACATCCACCCACATGTTCACGGTCTTTCTAGACAGGGAGCTGAGGCTCAGGCAGCATGGGTGTGTAAGTTGCTGAGTCCAACTCCAACCCCGGCCTCACTGATAGACCTGGAGGCCCCCTGTGGTGGGAGGCAGGCAGCCTGGCTGGAGGGGCCTGGGGTCTCCCTGTACAGCCACGCAGGAATCTCCTCCTGGCCTCTCCTTTCCATTCTTTCCTCCTTGCACCACCGCAACCCAGCACCAGCAGCTGCAAGGGAGTTCGAATTCTGCCCCAAGAGAGGAGGGGCTCCTTGGTGGTTCTGCTCACTGCTGTTATCGAGAGAGACAGAGACAGAGGTCTCCTAACTGCCAGTTCATTCTCCAAGGGCTTGCAACAGTGGGGCCGATCTGCTGCTGATGCTGGGAGCCAAACACTCACTCCAAGTCTCCCACGTGGGTGGCAGGGAGCCAACGACTTGAACCATCACCATCACGGCTGCCTCCTGGGATCTGCGTTCATGGGAAGCTGGACACAGGAGCCGGAGCGGGAACTGAAGTCCTGTACTTTAGGGGAGGACATTGGTGTCTTCACCAGCAGGCTAAACACCCACTCCCATTGCTGTGTCGTAGGCGCAGCCGTGTGGCCCGTGCTGGCCGCTCAGTGCCTGCGGCTGGGTGACTGGCTGAAGTTCTCTGCGTCACATGTGAAACTCCTCAAGGAGGGCTTGTCTTCTTCAAGACTTTCCCCGGGCACCAAAATAAATGGATCGCTTAATTCCATTCTCTTCCAACTCGGAAGTCCCCTCATGTTAAAAAGAGTGTCAGGGCCGGCGTTGTGGCACAGCGGGTTAAGCTGCCACCTGCGACACCAGCATCCTGTATCTGAGCGCCAGCTGAAGTCCCAGCTGTTCCACTTCTGATCTAGCTCCCCGCTAATGCACCTGGCCAAGCACTTGGGCCCCTGCCACTCAAGCAGGAGACCCAGATGGAGTACCCAGCTCTTGGCTTCAGCCTGGCTCAGTCCTGGCTGTTGTGGCCATCTGGAATGTGAACCAGCAGATGGAAGCGCTCTTGCTCACGCGCTCTCTCTCTCTCTCTCTTTCTGTGCTTTAAATAAATAAACAAAAATTTTTAAAAAACAACTGCTGGGCTCTCCATTTCCTGCTTTCCAGACCGCAGGGCCCAGGGGCCCAGAGGAAACGTCGGGAGATGCGCCCCGCAGTGTTGTCCCTCTGCACACGGCCGGCTGACCTGGGGCCCGACTCCCAGCTCCTCTGCCTTTTATAACCTCCCCTCCATCTTGGGAACTGGAGGCCTCGCTCCCTCCTTCAGAGAAAGCCTGCTACGGGATTTGGAACTCAGGGATCCTGAGATGGAAATAAGTGGCTGATGACCACACGTGGGTGCCCTTCACCCTGGGCACCACTGAGGTCTTTTTTTTTTTTTTTTTTTTTGACAGGCAGAGTGGACAGTGAGAGAGAGAGACAGAGAGAAAGATCTTCCTTTGCCGTTGGTTCACCCTCCAATGGCCGCCACGGCTGGCGCACTGCGGCCAGCGCACCACACTGATCCGATGGCAGGAGCCAGGTGCTTCTCCTGGTCTCCCATGGGGGGCAGGGCCCAAGCACTTGGGCCATCCTCCACTGCACTCCCGGGCCACAGCAGAGAGCTGGCCTGGAAGAGGGGCAACCGGGACAGAATCCGGCGCCCTGACCGGCACTAGAACCCGGTGTGCCGGCGCCGCAAGGCAGAGGATTAGCCTATTGAGCCGCGGCGCCGGCCACCACTGAGGTCTTGATCAGTGTGTGTATGTGTGTGTGTGTGTGTGTTGGCAGGGGGTAGCGTGGGATTGGGGGAACCCTGTCACAGTCACACCTGGATGTGACTGCTCGCCTGCTGCTGTCTGTAGCAATGGAAGCTTTCACCACAGCGGGGCTGCTATGGCTTGGATGTTGGTTTGGGTGCCCCCCCCCCAAGTCTGCGAGAAGCCACAACAAAGGCAGTATAACCAGGTGCCGCTGGGCTCAGCCATACACCTCCCGTATCTAGGAGCTGATTCCAGCTCCTGCTGCTCCGTTTCCGATCCAGCTCCCTGCTATGCTGCCTGGGAAACAGTGGAAAGTGGCCCAAGTGCTTAGACCCCTGCCACCTGTGTGGGAGGCCCGAATAGAGTTCCAGGCTCCTGGCTTCTGCCTGGCCCATCCTTGGCTGCTGTGGTCATTTGGGAAGAGAACCAGTGTGTCACCCTTCCTTCCTTCCTTCTTCCTTCCTTCCTTCCTTCCTTCCTTCCTTCCTTCCTTCCTTCCTTCTTTCCTTCTTCTTCTTCTTTTTTTTTTTTTAAAGACTTTTATTTATTTGAAAGCCAGAGTTACACAGAGAGAAGGAGAGGCAGAAATAGAGAAAGTTCTTCCATCCGCTGGTTCACTCTCCAGATGGCCACAACAGCTGGAGCCATACCCACCCAAAGCCAGGATCCAGGAGCCTCCCCTGGGTCTCCCACATGGGTGCAGGGGCCCAAGCACTTGGGCCATCTTCCACTGCTTTCCCAGGCCATAGCAGATAGCTGGATTGGAAGTGGAGCAGCCGGGACTCGAACCAGCACCCATATGGGATGCCAGCACCACAGGCGGTGGCTTTACCTGCTATGCCACAGGGCTGGCCCCACTCTGCCTTTCAAATAAACACAATAAACCTTTTCAAAAAGAAGGCAGTGTAATCAAGGGGACAGAGAAGTTTGGATGATGACACGGACTTTTCACAGTAGCTTCTCTCTATGGCAGGAGCAGGACCGGGCTAACCACAGGATGGATGTTCTGAATCACCTGTGGTTTCCCTCTGGGCTGTTCAACCTCTTCCTGGCTTGGCCAGATAACAAAGGGAACGTCGCCCTGGTTTGTTTGTTGGGTTGTAGTGGTGGGAGTGGGTGTTGTGATTCAGGCTGGTTCCCCAAACAGAAGTGGGGGGAGTGGAGATGTGAGGTGGGGAGCACTTGGAACACCCTGGCAATTGTGACAATAATAGCAAATGTGGGGGCCAGTGCTGTGGCATAGTAAGCTAAGCCTCTGCCTGCAGCGCCAGCATCCCATATGGGTGCTGGTTCGAGTCCTAGCTACTCCACTTCTGATTCAGCTCCTTGCTGAATGGCCTGGGAATACAGCAGAGGATGGCCCAAGTGCTTGGGGCCCTGCACCCACGTGGGAGACCCAGAAGAAGCTCCTGGCTCCTGATTGGCCCAGCTCTGGCTGCTGTGGCCGCTTGGGGAGTGAACCAGTGGATGAAGACCTTTCTCTCATCTCTCCCTCTCTCTGTCTGTAACTCTGCCTCTCAAATAAGGAAATAAAAACAAATTAAAAAAAAAAAAGTAAATGTTGACTGAGTGCCTACTGTATACTGTATGCCAGGCCCCATTCTGCACACGGGGCTCCATGACTTACGTGTTCTTCATGGCGAGCCCATGTGGGGACTGGCGTGGCTCCCACTTCTGGTGCACTTGAGGAAACCAGAGCTGCAGAGGCTGCTGAGATCTGTCAGTGGTGACAAAGGGGCTGCAGGGGACACAGGGCACCTGGAAGAGGCTGTCGGCCAAACGGAAGCTGGGGTGGGCCCTCAGCCACTGCGGGGGTGGGTGAGGAGAGGCTGGGGCTGGGCCAGACATGTTCCACCCGCCCCTTTATAGCTGATCCAGTGCACGGTGAGTGTGTTTGGTGTTTGGTCTCTGGGGCCATTGAAAAGACAGTGAGTTACCATCTTGGGCCCGGGACTTGGGATCCGGTCTCCCTGCACTATTAACTCACAGGGTCACCTGGGTTTCCCTCTCACATCACTGGTCCTGTCCTGTGGTTAACAGATACAACCAAGTGAGACTGAGAAGGGACTGTATAGAAAAAGGTCTAAGAAGCAGCCCGAGGAGCCAGCGCTGTGGCGTAGCAGGTAAAGCTTCTGTTTGCAGTGCTGGCATCCCATATAGGCGCTGGTTTGAGTCCCAGCTGCTCCATTTCTTATCCAGCTCCCTGCTATGGCCTGGAAAAGCAGTGGAAGATGGCCCAAGTGCTTGGGCCCCTGCACCTGCGTGGGAGACCTGGAAGAGGCTCCTGGCTCCTGGCTTCGGACCAGCGCAGTTCTGGCCATTGCGGCCATCTGGGGAGTGAACCAGCGGATGAAAGACCTCTCTATCTCTCTGCCTCTGTCTCTCTGTAACTCTTTCTTTCAAATAAATAAATAAATCTTAAAATTAAAAAAGCAGCAGCCCGAGTTGCAGGTGTGAGTTCTGGTTCTGCCCTTTACGGAAGCTGTGGTCTTTTGGGCAAATTACCTTCTTGCCTTGCCCTCAGCATCCTTGTCTGTGAACTGGGAAGCAGGAAAGAACCCCCACTGAGGGTGCACTGGAACTTGGGGCCCCCAGAGAATGCATGGTCCAGGGCCTGGCTGCCTAGGGAGTGTTAGTCCAACACTACGTCGCTGTTACCTTTGTTGCCTATGTGTGAATTTTCTCTTGTCCAGTTACTTCATGGTCAGATCCAAGACTTAAAGAACAAAACACGATGGAGTGTGGGAGCTGGACTTGACCTTGCTCTCTCTCTTTTAACCCTGGAGCTTATCTCACAGTCATACAGAATTTCCAGCCCCCATGCCCCCGCGGAGTAACTCTAGCCATTTGGTAGCTTTCTATGCCTCGTGAAAAGGGAAGTGATTTTAAGTCAGATGTGCTATTTTGTTGGGGGTTTTTCCCTGCTATGTAGCATAGTTTAGAATTGTGCTTATTTATAAATTGGAAATCAGTAGCAAGTCCCAGGCATCTTGATGGTGTTGGGCGGCCCTGGACTTGACTTTTGTAATAGAACAAAGTGTACGGAGACCGGAACGCCGCCACCACGGGCAACCTGGTGCAAAGGCGCCTGGGGTTCTTTGTTCCCTGTAAGTGACGTCTGTGAGGCAGGTTGCCTATTGTCCAGCAGACAATTCAGCGCCCTCCACCTCCGATGCTTGGTTAGAGAAGTTAAATAGTTTTGTTTATACCTTGCTTCTTTGCAATAGGTTCAGTGAGTTCCCAACTGTTTGCTGCGTTTCAATGCTAATGTATCTGTATACATGGGACAGTAATGATTCAACCATTGTTGTTCAATAAAAATGAAGAGCAGGAGATGTTCGGGGCTCTTGAGCTACCATGCGAGGAGCCCCCCCACCCTGCCTTTCTTCACTCCACTTTGTGTTGCTTGTAATTCTCTCCACGCCTGCTACTCAGCCCTTTGGGTGCCTCAGTCGTCCGGTGGTCCGCAACATGTAATAATTTTCTCTGACATTCATTTTAAACCTTTAAATTGTATGCATGACATAAGAAAAAAATTTTTTGTCCTCTCTGCCTTTTATAAGAGGCATGCGATCTTGATCTACTTTTAAATGGTTGCTCCCCAAGTTTCCAAGTGCTGGGTTCCCGGGCACCGAGTGTGCAGTTACGTGGGCTGAAACCCTACCAGGGTCCCTCCATTGGGACCGGCAGCCTTGAGCGCTTGCCCTCGGTGCTTCGAGCGTCCCTGGAGGCCTTCAACCAGAGTTTTCTGTTTGCTCCGTGTGCAGAGGAAATAGCGCCCAGGCAGGTCTTCAGCTACAAGCAACTGCTCGGGCCCTGCAGGACCACGTCGCATTTATGTCCAATGTGGGAAAAGACAAATGCATATGGTTTCCTCCTTTTTAGAAACATAGAAGAGAGAGAGAGAAGGAGGGAGGGAGGGAGATGGAGAGAGAATGCTCCCATCCTCTGGTTCACTCCCCAAATGCCCACGGCATCCAGGGAAGCCAGGCCAAAGTCGGGAGCCGGGAACTCACTCCAGGTCTCCCACGTGGGGGCTGGGACCGCTAGGCCCACTGCCCACCCTTTATTTTCTCCTATTTAACAACCCTTGGAGTTTTGGGGGGTATTGGCATTCCCCCTGATGGGCTGTGTAAGAGCTTTGATCAGCTAAACACCCTTTATTAATCTTAAGGCAAATTGGTGATTATCATCTTCCTGCTCTTTATTTCCTTGATGTCAGAGCTCCTTAAGTTTCCTGTCTGCAGTCACTGTTCATTTGGCTGTAAATGCGACAGTGTAGGATTAATTATGGCGCCAGTGAGCCCAGGACCCACCAGCCTGTCCGTGGGTTCTAGCAGTGGTCTGATCAGCTCTGTCGCTTCTCAACTTTGCATTTGTCCTGCGACACTCTTACAACGAGAATAGTATCCCTTAAATATTCAAACCATTGTTTACCAACTTTTGGAAACATGGAAGCAAGCGCCAGGACCTCTGAATGATAGGAATCTTCTGGAATCCTCTCCCCTTGGCAGGAAAAGCTGGCAGAAGGTGGGCAGGACTCCTGTCCCTGCCGCTTTCCCGAGTGTCTGAGCCCCGGAGGCTGCATCTGTCAAATGGGCCTTGTTAAGACTGGCCCCAAGGCGGGGAGGATCGAGTGGATTGGGAAGCACCTGCCTGCTTCTCCCAGTGTTCCAGCAGGTTCTCAGCAGGTGCCCAGACACCTCTCCTGCTTTCCCAGGCCCCAGATTCAGGGGGAGACACAGGACAGCCGCACTGAGATTCAGCACAGCGCTGTGAACACAGCTGTGGCTCTCAATGAGGAACTCCGAGGCGGCCCCAACCCCTAGGGAGACAGGGGAGGGGGAGTTTTGGCAGGGTGGGGTTGGGGGTGGGGTGGGGGTGGGGTTGCCTGCTACTTGCTGTGTGAATACAATGTCTGAGGCCTCCCCTCTAGGCCATGGGAGCAGGTGGGGGAAGGGAGGAGAAACCACAACACTTGAAGTTTGCCCAACCGCGGTCACTTCTGGCCCAGGTCACACCAACAGGCTGCCTGTGTGTGGGACCCCTGCAGCCTGCTGACTCACGCCACCGTGGGGCTGCACCCGCTCTGGCCTGCCCGGTGATCCGGAGCTGTCTGTGCACTTGGGGTCTTGGTGACATGGGTGGGGGCGGGGCACACCCCATGCTCCGGGAGCCCTTTCTCACCCTGGAGATGGAGGGGAGAGGCCACCGTTCTACTCTTCTGGGCACCGCTCTTGGTGGCACCCCTCCCTGGGTCTGGTTAGCCCTGCCGGGGAGCCAGGGGGTTCCCACTCTGCCCTCTGGCTCTCTGGCCTTGGCAAAACAATTCCCCCCTCCCCCTTAGTTTCCTCTTTGCAAATGCGGATTAAGTAAGAGGATACCACAGACAGCCCCAGGCACAGGCCGGGGAGGCCCAGTAGAGATGCTGATGGAAACAGATCCCCTGGGCCAGCCGTTGAAGCCACAAGGCCTGGTGGGTGGGAGACACCACGTGACTATGGGGGTGGCCTGCTGTTTGGGGAGGGGAGGGGCCAGCCACAGTCACAAGATGGGATCCCCTTTGTCCCGGGCAAGGGTTCTCAGCTGTCCGTGCTGTGGCATCGGAAACACTGCAGGTGACACAGCAGAGATAACAACAGTGGCTGTTCCTCACACCCACCTCGCACTTTGCACACCAGCTCCCCTGTGTGAGTCTCACCACGATAAAGCCTGGTTGTGGGCCCAGACTGACCTGGGCTGGAGCTGTACCAGCAGCTGCACCACCTGCCAAGCTTCTCAGCTCACAAGTGTGGGTTGTGAGAAAGCTCGTGGGAGAACTGACCCAGGTAAGGTCACAGAGCCCTAACGTGTGGCAAATGCCCCATCAATGCTGACTTGAGATGTGTTAACTTGGGGCCAGCATTGTGATGTCCGTAGCAGGTAAGGCCACCACCTGCAACATCAGCATCCCATAGGGATGCCGGTTTGTGTCCCGGCTAATGGCCTGGGAAAGCAGCGGAAGATGACCCAAGTGCCTGGGCTCCTGCACCTGCGTGGGAGACCCAGAAGAAGCTCACGGCTCCCGACTCCAGCCATTTTGGCCATCTGAGGGAGTGAACTAGCAGAGGGAAGGTCTCTGTCTCTCTGTCTGTCCCTCTCTCTCTGTAACTGACTTTCAAAATAAATACATTTTTTTAAAAGAAAACGTTAAGAAGGAAACAAATCCAGCGCCCACTAGAGGCAGGCTGGGAATGTGATGACGGCTTCATTTTTAGAGTTGAAGACGTGGAAGCTCAGACAGCGATAAGCCAGGGCCAAGGTCGCCTGACTCAAGGGTGAGGGGACCTCCTGCATGACGGCATCTGACCCGGTGGGGGACAGCGCAAGCCCGGGGCCCCGCAGAGCCGACTCCGTTCGCACTGGCCGCACCATTCCTCGGCCATGTGATGCTGAGGAAGTCACTGTGGCTGTAGGGCCTTCCTCTGCTTTATCTGAGAGATAGGGCTGCCTGCCTCCTTGCTGGGGTGCCTCCAGCGTCAGGGACTTCCTGCAGGGAGGGGTGGAAAGCAGAAGCTCTTCAAAGATGAGCCTTCTTCCTGTCCTTTGAGCTCAGTGAGCTGCCAGGTGGGGAGGGGGAGAAGCGTGTGCGCTGCCATCCGAAGACAAGAGAACGCAAGGTGGCCCCATGCTGGGGCGCGCCCAGGTTGCGGGTCCCTTGTCGGGCGGGGAGCTGGGCTGTGCTCCCTGGGAGATGCGGGACCTCTATGTAAAGTCTCTGAGCGGCTCACTCCGGGGGTCGTGGCTTCAAGTCTTGGTAAAAAAATCCAGAGTCCAGCTCTGCCAGGGAAGTGGCTGGACTCCAGAAGATGGAGCCCATCAGGACCAAGAGCACCCCCTGTAAGAGGAGCCAGGGCCCCCTCACACTTGCACTCAGTGTGTGACCCCCAGGGCCAATGTGTGATGCTGGGAGGGGCTGAGGCTCGCGTCCCACCAGCTCTGTAGGGTGGAGGTGCAAAATCCCACTGAGTGTGCTCTCATCAGAACAAGCTGAAGAACAGTAGAGAGCCACCTAAGGACCTGCGCTAAAAAGAGATGGTGGTGGAGGGGGGAGGGAGGCGGTGCTCTGCTCAGGGGAACTGGGCTGCCCTTTGGCTGCCTTACCTGTGCCAGCCCAGCCCCCACTGGTGAGAGGCAGAGGACAGCTTCACCGGTAAACAATGTGTTAAACTGCCACCTGCAGTGCCAGAGTTCAAGTCCTGGCTGCTCCGCCTCAGATCCAGCTCCCTGCCAATGTGCCTGGCAAAGCAGCGGAAGATGGCCCAAGTACTTGAGCCCCTGAACCCATTTGGGAGACCCGGATAGAATTCCAAACCCCTGGCTTCAGCCTGGCCCAGTCTGGCCATTAGGGTCATTTGGGGGAGTGAACCAGCAGAGGGAAAAGCTCTCTCTCCTCTCTCTCTCTCTCTCTCTCTCTCTCTCTCTAACTCTGTCTTCAAATAAATGAATAAATAACTCAATCTTTAACACAAACAAAAAAATGGATGTTGGGGCCAGGGGCAGCTTGGATGCCCCCTCTGGGGGGCCACAGGTAGGTACAGATCTGGGGCCAGGTTCTTGGGGCTCCGCCTCCCTGGGTTGCTCAGCAGGCCCCTCCTCTGCCTAGTCCAGTCCTTCCTGCCCTCCAGGGGTCTGGAAGACCAGCCCACATCCCCCCTTTGTCCTCATCTCCAGTCCTCAGCCAGGTTAGGGCATGAAGACCACAGTCTCCGCTGCTGGCGTTCCCCTAGCCCCTCGCAGAAACCCGGCCCCAGGCCGACATGACCCCCGCGACACTCACAACCAGCTGTGAGCAAGTGACGTTCTAGGCCCAGGCTGCTGGGAAGAGGAAGGTGAACAGCGAGGGAAGTGGCGTGATTTACCCGGCACCATGCAGCCGCTGGTGGCAGAGCCGGGATGCCAACCCCAGACGCTCACCCGGGGCCCCCAGAAACACATTGGACCACCAAGTGGGGTCTCCAAGGCAGTGGGCACCTGGCTTGGACACACCTCCAACACCACCCCGCTGCTGCTCTGTGCCTCAGTTTCCCCACCGCGCTCTCCAGGTGGTCTCTAAGGCCCCTGCCAGCCCTGGCCTGCCCCTCCTGGCCCACCTCTGTTGAAGCATGCATCCTGCAGAACAGCACAGCCTGGTGGCCGGCAGGTGGGCCGGGAAGCCAGGTGGGCCAGCTCTCCTGCTCGCTCTGAGCCACCAAGCCACCAGCCCCCAGCCATCCTGGAGCTGACTATAGACAGTGAACTAAATTCAACCACGATGGGCCCTCGGAGCAGTGCCCAGCGCCCAGGCAGGCTGCTTGCGAGTCTGACTGCCTCTGGGACGAGACCAAAGCTCTGGCCCTGCTCCTGGTTCCGCCAGCCCCAAACACTCCCGCCACCCATCCCCACAAACCTCAGGCCTCCAGACTTGACATTCAGCCTCACCCCCCTGCCCCAGACAGGGTCCCCCAGCTCCTCAAGCCCCTGCCGACAAGAGCTAAGGTGAGAACTCAGGTTTTCTGGAATGAGGAAGAACACTTGAAACAATAAGAAAAGCGACTCACGGTTGTGAGGGCGCCGGGAGCCTGGCGGGCGCTGCCTGCCTGTCTTGCGCCCACTCCCCACGCGTGGCCCCGGTCCGGCTCTGAGCCGCTGTTCCGCCGCTGCCTGCAGGCCAGCCTTCTCTCTCTCGCTGTTGCGCTTTCTCACAGATGAGCGGGTGCCAGCAGGTCTGGCCTTCCGCCCCGGGGTTACCACTTCCCCTCTGCGTACTCCGTGCCACAGGGTTCTTTCCCTTGCCCCCTGAGTGGCTCTGGCCAGGGTGGGGCGTGGGTCTAGGTCCTGAGTCAAGGGACGTGGGTTTTAATCCAGCCTGGACGCGTGGAGCAATTCACTTTAGCTCCCTAAGGCTTAGCGTCTTCATCTTTGTGTGGGGGGACAGTGTGCCAGCCTCCCGTAGATCACCTAGGACTTCCCATTCCCACGCAGAGCTGTAGATGAGAAATGCCTGCAGGCGCTGGACAGAGAACATGAATAGGTCTGAGAAGTGGTGTGAGGCTACAGGGAGTGGGGGGGACTGTGGAGAATGGGGGAACATAGGACCGGCCAAAGGGGGCGGCTCCAGCCAAGCCAGGTGTTCCAAGCTTTTGGAAGCTGTAACATGTTTTCCAAGAGACACCAGAAATCCTGGTTTTTATATGATAGGTTCCAATTTTTTAAAAAATATTTATTTATTAATTTGAGATGGAGAGTTAGACAGTGAGAGGGAGAGACAGAGAGAAAAGTCTTCCGTTGGTTCACCCCCCAAATGGCCACAATGGCCAGAGTTGGGCTGATCTGAAGCCAGGAGCCAGGTGCTTCTTCCTGGTCTCCCACACAGGTACAGGGGCCCAAGCACTTGGGCCATTTTCCACTGCTTTCCCAGGCCACAGCAGAGAGCTGAATTGAAAGAGGTGTAGCCGGGACTAGAACTGGCACCCATATGGGATGCTGGTGCCACAGGCAGAAGACTAACCTACTGCGCCATGGCACCAGCCCGGATAGGTTCCAATTTTGGCATGTCTAACACAAGGGAAATTTTTTTTTTGACAGGCAGAGTGGACAGTGAAAGAGAGAGACAGAGAGAAAGGTCATCCTTTACCATTGGTTCACCCTCCAATGGCCGCTGTGCCTGGCGCACTGCGGCAGGAGCACCACGCTGATCCGAAATCAGGAGCCAGGTACTTATCCTGGTCCCCCATGGGGTGCAGGGCCCAAGTACTTGGGCCATCCTTCACTGCACTCCTGGGCCACAGCAGAGAGCTGGCCTGGAAGAGGAGCAACCGGGACAGAATCTGGCACCCCGACCTGGACTAGAACCCGGTGTGCCAGCGCTGCAGGCGGAGGATTAGCCTAGTGAGCCGTGGCACCGGCCCACAAGATCAAATTTTTAAAAGATTTGTTCTATTGACTTGAAAGGCAGAATTACAGAGAGAGAGAGAGAGATACAGAGAGAGAGAGAGACAGAGGGCGAGACATGGAGAGAAAGACAGATCTTTCCTCTGCTGTTTCACTTCCCAAGAGCTGCAATGGCTGGAGGCTGGGCCAGGTCAAAGCCAGGAGTCCTGAACTCCGTCTGGATTGCCCACATGGGTGGCAGGGGGCCAGGCACTTGGGACACCTTCTGCTGCTTTTCCCAAGCACGTTAGCAGGGAGCTGAATTGGAAGCAGAGCAGCGGGGACTCGAACTGGCACCCACGTGGGAGGCTGGCATTGCAGGTGGCTTAACCTGCTGCACCACAAGTTCAAATGTTTAACAAATGCTATGTGAGTCCAACAAAAGGCCATGTCCAGTTTGTCTTATCAGGGCTCGTGTCCCTAATGTCCTGTCCTAGGCTCAGTAAGCACTCGGGCATTGCACCTGATGCGCTGCAAAGTGTTTGCATTCCTCCTCAGATGAGCTGTTCCATGAGTCTCAGCTCCGTCTGTCTAGGGATACGTGACAAGTGGGATAAAGCTGCGGCTCTCCTGGCTCCTGGCCTCTGAGCATCTCATCGGCTCTTCTCACTACCTGCTCCCACCCCCTGACCCCAAGGGATGGCTCTGGTAGGGTTCTCCAGGAGGGAGATGTTTTGCCAGCAAGTAAGAACAGCAGACAGCAATATTGGAGACGTGTATGGTAACGTATTCTGTTGCTTCTCTGAGATTCAAATTTTACTGGGCATTGTTTATTGTGTCTGGCACCCCTCCATCGAGGGGACACTCAGCAAAGCCCAGCATTTTCTGTTGTCACCTGGTGAGGAGCATATGGGGAATCTACTGACATCTAGTGGCAGAGGGCAAGAATGCTGCTAAGGGGCCAAGGTGGCCGCCTGCATCCTTGACCGGCATCCCAGACCCCAGACTCCAGCACAAGTCTGAGTCCCGGCTGCCCTGTTCCGGTGCAGCTCCCTGCTAATGCACCTGGGAAAGCAACAGAAGATGGCCCAAGTGCTTGGGGCCTTGCCACTCATACGGGAGACCAGGATGGAGCTCCAGGCTCCTGGTTTTGGCCTGGACCAGCTCCAGCCATGGCAGGCATTTGGATAGTGACCCAGTGGATGGATGATTTCCCTTCTCCATCACTCTACTTTTCAAATAAATGAACCAATATTCATCTATCTATCTATCTATCATCTATCTATCTATCTATCATCTATCTAACTATCTATAAAGAATACTGCCAGATATCCTATAAGGCACAGGACACCCCTGCCACAGTGATCACCCAGCTCCAGATGTTAACTCAGGTTGAGAAGTGCTGGTGTAGACCAGGCTCCCTCCACCCCTTCAGGGCAGACTCGATGCTGGGGGTGAGAGCCTTATAGTGACAATGAGTCCCCCTGGGATAGGGCGCGGTGACAGCCTCCAGCCCCTGGGCTTCTCCCACGAGCAGGTGACAGGGAGGAATGGGACTGGGAGCTCTGGCCACCAAGAAAGAGGCACAAAAAGAGAAGGCGCTGGGGCGCCCGGGCCGCTGCAGCCCCCGTGCAGATCCTACAGAAGACGGAGGCATCAGAGACCCGGGGGTGAGTTGGAACCGGTTCCAGCTGAGACTTGCAAGATCCTGGATCCCGACTTTCCGTGCGCGGCAGAACCACGGGGCCAGAGGGCCACGGAGCGAGAAGGCGGCCTCGCAGGGTGCAGTACTGCCCGGGTCTCCTCGGCCCTGCTTCTGCGGGATGCTGCCCCCTGCTGGATGCACCTGCGCCCTGCAGGGTCCGGTCTGGCTGAGGAGACTCTCCTAGGAGGTGACAGTTTCTTACTGGTTCACTTTCCAAATGCCCACGACAGCCAGGGCTTGGAACTCAACATGAGTCTCCCACGTGGGTGGCAGGGACCCAGGTACTTGAGCCATCAAGCTGCCTCCCCCCGGTGTGCATTAGCAGGAAGTGGGATCAGACACAGAGCCAGGACGGGACCCAGGCACTCTGATACGGGGTGCAGGTATCCCAAGTGACATCTGTTGTGCCATTGCCTGACTCCGCCCACCTGCCATGTGCTTCACCAAAGACTTCGTACGTATGAATTCGGAACTTGTTTGCACCCAAATATGCTTATCTTTAAAAAAAAGATTTATTTATCTATTGGAAAGGCAGAGTAACAGAGAGGCAGAGGCAGAGAGGAGAGGGAGGGAGGGAGGGAGAGAGAAAAAGAGAGAGAGAGGTCTTCCATCTGCTGGTTCACTCCCCAGATGGCTGCAATGGTGGGAGCTTCGCCAATCCGGAGCCAGGAGCCAGGAGCTTCTTCCGGGTCTCCCATGTGGGTGCAGGGGCCCAAGGACTTGGGCCATCCTCTACTACTTTCCCAAGCCATAGCAGAGAGCTGGATCAGAAGTGGAGCAGCTGGGACTCGAACCGGTGTCCATACAGGTTGCTGGCGCTGCAGGCAGTGGCTTTACTCGCTATGCCACAGCACTGCCCCCTGCTTATCTTTTAATTCAGGTTTCCATGAGCATTCTGAAGTACCTTTGTATTTTCACCAAACTGTTGCTATATTTTTGCCTTTAAAATCCTGGCATACAGTTATCTTTTTAAAAAGTTAGTTAGGGGTCGGCCCCGCGGCCCATAGGCTAATCCTCTGGCTGTGGTGCCGGCACACCAGGTTCTAGTCCTGGCTGGGGTGCCGGATTCTGTCCCAGTTGCCCCTCTTCCAGGCCAGCTCTCTGCTATGGCCCAGGAGTGCAGTGGAGGATGGCCCAAGTGCTTGGGCCCTGCACCCTCATGGGAGACCAGGAGAAGCACCTGGCTCCTGGCTTCGGATCAGTGTGGTGCGCTGGCCACAGCGCGCTGGCTGCAGCGGCCATTGGAGGGTGAACCAACGGCAAAAAGGAAGACCTTTCTCTCTCTCTCTCACTGTCCACTCTGCCTGTCAAAAAAAAAAAAAAAAAAAAAAAGTTAGTTAGGAATAGGTGTTGTGGCACAGTCTACACCACTGAAGAGGTGCCTGCCTTGGAGAATGCACTGAAACCACCCTCCCCCACCCCCGACCCCGCCGCCCCGTGAGACAGAGCTGGGGCGCGGCCCGCTCTGAGTAGGAATATAGGAAAGGGCCTCCTTCCTTCTCCCCAGGGCCCTCCCCTCCCCCACGCCTTGATGAGGCCTGGAGTGTCACAGGTTAGACCCTGAGTGTCCACATCAGGCCTGGGAGGAAAGGACTGGCAAGTGCCCAGGGCGGCGGCGTGGAAGGTCAGAGAAGCCCAGAGCCTCCCGGTCTCCCCAGGGTGTCAGCTCCAGGGTACCAGAGTGGGTCAGGAGCCCACTCGTCAGTGCGGACAAGCATCAGAGTCCCAGGCTGAAGCACCCTGGCCCCTCGAGGGTGCACGTCCCCCCAGGGAGCTGGATGTTGGGCCTTCCTCATGTCAAACACACCGGGGCTCCCCGCCTTTCCAGAGGGGCTCTCCCAGGGAGAGGGTGCCGCGATCATGGGAAATCCAATCCGGGTGTGAAGTCAGCCCATTTTCCCTCGGGGGCGACCTCCTCGAAGGGTTCCCGGCTTTGTTTTACCTGCGTTCGTGCACAATATGCGCCCCCATTTTTAGAGGCAGGTTTATGAAGCTTCTGAGATTGCACAGATATGTAGCCTTTCTGAAACCATTATACTATATTTTTAAAAAAGGTTTATTTATTTATTTGAAAGGCAGAGAGAGAGAGAGAGAAAGAGAGAGAGAGAGAGAGAATTTCCATTCACTGGTTCACTCCCCAGATGACCACAATGGCTGGGGTTGGTCCTGGCCGAAGCCAGGAGCCTGGAACTCCATCCGAGTCTCCTGTGTGAGTGATAAGGGCCCAAGTACTTGGGGCATCTTCCATTGCTTTCCCAGGTGCATTGGCAGGGAACTGGATTGGAAGCAGCTCAGCTGGGACTCCAACTGTCACCCATATGGGATGACAGCATCACAGGTAGTGGCTTAACCTGCTTGCCACAACTTTTGTTCCTATATGAATTTAAAAAAAAAATAGACTTGATATTTTAAAGCAGCTTTCAGTTCACAGCAATATTGTGCAGAAAGTACAGAGGTTTCCCCAAACTCCCTGCCTGTATGCGTGTGTACCCTCCTCCACGGTCACATCTCCCACCAGAGGGTGCGTCTGTTAGAAGTGATAAACCTGCATCCACACGTCACTAACGCCCAAAGTCTATAGCTTATGTAAAGGTGTTGAATGCTCTCTGAGCTTTGACAAATGTACGGTGACACGCGTCCACCGCTACAGTATCAGACAGAGGAGTCTCGCTGTCCTGAGAGTCCTCTGTCCTCTGCCATCCCGCCGTCTCCATAGATCTGCCTTTTCCAGAATGTCATCGAGTTGGACTCACACACTCTGTGGTGCCACTGCACATCCAAGGCTGATTCAGCAGTGTGCTGTTGCGTAACCACAGATTCTTCAAAAGCGGTTTGGTGACGAAGAGCAGTTCGTGAACGTTGCAAGAAGTTGGTCGTGGCCGTCATCTGCAGGTTTGTAGCTGCCTCTGAAGCACTGGGCTCAACGTGGTTTGACCCATTGATGAGGCACTGTATTAGCCTTTCATTATTTTTCCCAGGTCCAGACACACTTGTATTTTTACTAAGGCTTATTTTTCTCTACTACTCCAAGATGGTTTTGATGGGTTTCTCCCCTCATTAGCGTTGTTAATCCATGGAAAACAGATAACTGACTCATCTTGCAGGCCCTGAAATTTCAAAAGTTTAAGGTTTTGTTAAAATTATTTTTGTTTACATATTTTATTTATTTGAAAGGCAGAGAGAGACAAACAGACAAAAGTCTCCCATTCACTGGTTCACTCCCCCAAATACCCACAAGAGCTGGATCTGGCTCAGGCCAAAGCCAGGAGCTAGGAAGTCAGTCCTGGGCTGCCAGTGGGTGGCGGGGACCCACGTACTTGAGCCATTGCCTAGTATCTCCCAGCATGCCTATTAGCAGGAAGCTGAAGTCCGGGGCAAACCTGGGACTCACCCAAGTACTCTGATACGGGATGTGAATGTCTTAACTGCTTGTCTGTAAGGTTAGATTTTTATTAGGCTCATAATTAGCTATTTTTTTTAAAAAGATTTATTTGAAAGTCAGAATTACAGAAAGAGAAGAGGCAGAGAGAGAGAGAGAGAGGGAGAGAGAGAGAGAGAGATCTTTCATCCGTTGGTTCACTCCCCAGATGGCTGCAATGGCCAGAGCTGCACCGATCTGAAGCCAGGAGCCAGGAGCTTCCTCTGGGTCTCCCACGTGGGTGCAGGGGCCCAAGCACTTGGGCCAGCCTCCACTGTTATCCCAGGCCACAGCAGAGAGCTGGATTGGAGGAGGAGCAGCCAGGACTAGAACCGACGTCCATGTGGGATGCCGGTGCTTCAGGCCTGGGCTTTTGTTAATTTTAAAGGCAGAGTTACAGAGCGGCAGAGGCAGAGAGAGAGAGAAAGATCCTCCATCTGTTGGTTCACTCTCCAGATGGCTGCGATGGCTGGAGCTGTGCTGATCCGAAGCCAGGAGCCTGGAGTTTCTTCCAGGCAGGTCTCCCACGTGAGTGCAGGGGCCCAAGCACTTGGGCCATCTTCCACTGCTCTCCCAGGCTACAAGAGAGAGAGATGGATCGGAAGTGGCGCAGTCGGGACTTGAACTGGTGCCCATACGGGATGCCAATGTAGTAGGCAACTGCTTAACCTGCTATGCTACAATGCCAACCCCTGAAATGAATCTTAAAAAAAAAATAATAACAACCACCCTATCTTCTATTTTTTTCTTAAGCAAGGTAAGCATTTTCCAGAGATAAAGGAATCATTTGGCTGCTAAAAGAAAATATTGAGACTAAGTTCCTTTTTACTGTGGGATATAAGGCTCTTGGAGGAATAAGACTTTTCTGTCTACTTACCAGGCTTATTGGAAAGATCAAATGATTTAAGATGGCTGAACTGTTCCAGAAAGCGCCGTGTGAACATAGCCACGAGGAGCATTCCGCGTGTTTGCCGGAGTAATTCTGAACACGAGGGCTGGCAAGTTTTTCTGCAGAGGGCAGAGGGTAAGTGTTTCAGGCCTTGGGGACCCTGAGATTGCTGTCCCTCCTACGCAGCTCTGCCCTCACAGAGACAGCAGCCGCGGGACGACAGGACAGGAGTGGGGCTGTGCTGTTTGCAGAGGAGTTTTATTTATAACTGCTTGTGGCCACTCACTGTCGTTGGCAGACTCTCAGAGTCTAAAAGAGACGGCCAATTCCTTAGGATCCAAAGAACGGCGAACAAATTGCCCTTAAAAAGCCAGGGAGGCATTTGAGAGAAGTACCTGCTGAGCCCTGCCTGAGAGATGGCCACACAGTGCTGCTCACCTGAGAGGTGGCCGCACAGGGCTGCTCACCTGAGGGGCGGCCGCACAGCGCTGTCCGTCTTACCACCAGGTCGATTTGACTTGGGTGATGTGCATGTGGGGTCTGCCTTGTCACAGGTATCTGGAGCAACCATGAGTCATCTTTGGTTCTTTAGATATGCATTCCTTGTCTGTTCCTAGAAGTGGAGGAAAACCCACGAACGAATACACAAACCATCTGTGAGTGGCCTTCAAGAAGTTCGTGGAAAATGTGTATTGTGGGAAATGATGCATACACTTTAATATTTTTTTTTTTGCACCCAGGCAAGAATTTTGGCACAGTGATGAAGACATGGCTTAGACACCCGCATCCCACGTAGAAGGCCTAGGTTCAAGTCTCACCGCTGCTTCTGATCCAGTTTCCTGCTAATCTACTCCCTGGGTGGCAACAGAAATGGCTCAAGGCTCTGGGTCCCTGCTACCCACTTGAGAAAGCCAGTGGAGTTCCAGGCTCCTGACTTGAGTCTGGCCCACCTCCTTCTACTGCAGGCATTTGGGACGTGAGCCAGTGAGTGGAAGATCTCTGTCTCTCTTTGTCTGCCTTTGTCTCTCTCTGTCTGCCTTTCAAATAAAATGAAACTAAATACATTTTAAAAACAAGTCAATTTTTTGCACTAAAATAAACTTTTTTAAAAAGATTTATTTTATTTATTTGAAAGACATAGTTACAGAGAGAGGTAGAGAGAGAGAGAAAGAGAGAGAGAGGGGTCTTCCATCCACTCCCCATATAGGCTCACGGCAGGAGCTGAGCCGATCTGAAGCCAGGAGCCAGGAGCTTCTTCTGGGTCTCCCATCTGGGCGCAGGGGCCCAAGCACTTGGGCCATCTTCCACTGCTTTCCCAGGCCATAGCAGAGAGCTGGATTGGAAGTGGAGCAGCCGAGACTCAAACCAGCACCTAAATGGGATGCTGGCACTGCAGGCGGCGGATTTAACCCAGTACACTTGGTTTAATTCCATTTTCTACAAGCTTCACCTTGGCATATGCTTGCCGTCGGGTTTCTTGCTAGGAATTTTTGGTACTTTGTAGAGGCGAGGGGATTCACACCATGGTCTGTGGGTGTAAGCTGAGGTGGGACTAGAGTGCTGAGTGGGGAGCCACAGGTCGGGGGAGGGGGCAATCACACACCTGCCAAGGGCCGTGGAAGGATGTTAATGACGTTGAAGCCCTGTTGGGTCTGAGAGCCTGTGGCTGGGGTCTGATGACCTGCAACTGAGAACAAACTCTGCATGTGATGTGTCAAGGAACACAGAACACGAGGTGAGACTGTTCTAAATAAAACAAGGAAGCAATTACAATGCAAGTCTTTAATGAAAATAATAATAATAAAAAACAGAATCTGCAGAAGCTGGACGTGGAGCCAGAGTTTGGGCTTCAGCGTCTGAAGTCTTCCCGGGCCGAGCACGGGGACGCACTGGCCTGCCCTTGCTGCACAGTCTCAGCTCCCGGTAAACAACCAGCTCCATAAATAACGGCCGAGGCGGGGCGGGGGCGGGGTGGGGGGGCAGATCTGTGCCTGCTGGGCTCGGGGCGAGGGTGTTTAATAATAGCCTTGACTTACCACAGCTCAGGCAGCAGCATCCTGCCCTGCAGAGCGGGCCTGTGGCTGGCCTCTGTGGTGGCAGCAGGTTAGACTGGATTTTTAGGCGAGATTCTGGCCATGAGAAACAGCACAGCAGGAGAGCTAAGCTGATGTGGGCCTCTGCTTCAAGTTCTGCCACTGAACAGTTTGTGACCTTGGCCAAGTTACTTAATTTCTGTGCATCTCAGTTTTCCTGGCGCTAAGGTCGCCTAGCAATCAAATGCTACGTAACTGGGAAGCACCAGAGATTGGTGTCAGCACAAGATAGAGACAGACACGGGTGCTATCACTGACCCAGACCCTCTCTTTGACCAATTTTGTTGGGCTCCTCTGAGCTGTCTTTTCAACTAGCCTTTGACCTTGGCTCTATCCTGTCTTTGACCTGCACGGCCCAGTCTTGGCAAAGACTCCTGCTAAGTCATCTCCCCGCCCTTGTTATCAGGCCAGATTCCTTATCCATCACCTTTGAGGTGTAAGTCCTTGGCCTGCCCTTTGCAAAAATCCTGTTAGGTCTGTGTAGCAAGAATCGCCCTACCCTGATGTCTCCTCCCAGTAGTTTCCCACCTACGGATCCCCTCCCTCTGCTTCTTGCCTATAAATCCCCACTGGTCCTTGTCACACTTGGAGTTGAGCCCGACCTGTGTCCCTTGTTGCCATGCCACCAGTGTTGTGATCTTGAATACTCTTCACACTCGGTGTCAGAATAATGTTGTTCAATCTGAACAAATAATTGAGAGGTTAACCCAGAAGAGAACCAAACACAATCGGGCAGAAAAATCCTCCACGGTCAACTCCACGCTATTCCAGCACCTGGACCAAAAGTCCATCCCAGGGCAGCTTCAGTAAGCACTTGTTTTGGTTTTGTTTACTTGCAAGTCAGACAGAGATAGAGAGGGAGCTCCTGTCCACTGGTTCACTCCCCAAATGCCCACAACAGCCAGGGCTGGGGCAGGCCGAAGCCAGGAGTCCAGGACTCAATCGGACTCTCCCACACGGGTGGCAGGAACCCATTAGGAGGAAGCTGGAGTTGGAATCTGATCCTGGATTCCAACCCAGGCACTCAGCGCAGAATGCAAAGCAGCATCTTGACTGCTGTGCCAGACGCCGGCCCCCGGAGGTGTTTGTTGAATGGCTAATTGCAGAGTGCCCATGGGACAGCACAACTAACAGAAGCCTGCGTACGTAAGGGCTGAACCCACGCCATTCCCTCAGCTCAGGAGGTGGAAGGTGTGGAGGAAGAAGGAAGCTGTGGGAGTCAGAGACCACGCTCAGCCCCAGGCCTGCCCTCACTCCCTCTCTGAGCCTTGTGCCCTCAATGTAAGAAGAACAGGCTGGGGCCGGCGCCGTGGCACCGGGCTAAGCTGCTGCCTGCAACGCTGACATCTCATATGAGCACTAGTTCAAGTTCTAGCTGTTCCATTTCTGACCCAGCTGATGCTAACCCGCCTGGGAAAGCAGCGGCAGATGGCTCAGGTACTTGGGCCCCTGCGACCCATTGGGAGACCTGAACGGAGTTCTTGGTCCTGGCTTTGACCTGTCCCAGTCCTGGCAGCCATATGGGGAGTGAAACAGTGGATGGAAGATTCTCTCTCTCTGTATCTCCTTCTCTCTGTAACTCTGCCCTTCAAGTAAATAAATATTAGAAAAAAGAAAAAAGATGAACAGGCTGGGTTTGGTGAGAGTTTTTTTTTTTTTTTTTCCTTACTGCAATCTGTGAAAGCTCTGTATGCTGTCCACACAGCCACAACAGCAGTTCCAGGAAATTATAATCATCCTTACACTATGGGATGTTCTCTGATATTTTCTTGGCTGCTTTATTCTCTTCTAACTTATTTTAGATCCTTTTTAAAATGCTATTTATAGCCAAAGAAATCATATTACTCACCGATAGGTCACAAACTGAAATCATGTTTATTTATTCATTTTTTAAAAAGATTTATTTATTTATTTGAAAGAGTTACAGAGAGGCAGAGGCAGGGGCAGAGACAGAGACAGAGAGAGAGAGAGAGAGAGAGAGAGGTCTTCCATCCGCTGGCTCACTCCCCAAGTGGCCGCAACGGCAGGAGCTGCGCTGATCGAAGCCAGGAGCTTCTTCCAGGTCTCCCACGTGGGTGCAGGGGCCCAAGGACTTGGGCCATCTTCTACTCATTTCTCAGGCCATATCAGAGAATTGGATCAGCAGTGGAACAGCCAGCTCTCAAACCAGTGCCCATATGGGATGCCGGCACTGCAGGCAGCGGCTTTACCTGCTATGCCACAGCACCGGTCCCAAAATCATATTTATTGCTCACCAATAGGTCACAAACTGAAATTCAGAACAACCCCTGGTAGGCGGGCCTGCCCTGCAGAGCGCCCCCTGGAGTCCTGCGCCGCCCGTGCGGTTCTGCCTCCACACCTCTGACTCCCCCACTCTGCAGTGCAGAGTGACCTCTGACTGCCCCACTCTGCAGTGCAGAGTGACCTCTGACTCCCCCACTCTGCAGAGGGAGGGAGCCCTCCTCCTCCCCCACCCTGACCCCTGCAGGAATTCAGGGAAGTGGAGGCGGGGAGGAGAGTCAGGGCTGAGCGCAAAGGGAAGGAAGCGGCTCCTGAACAAAGGAAGCCGGGAGCCGAGGCCTGGGCAGGGGTTGAGGGAAATGGGCCAGAGGGAGGGGCTTCCTGTTGCCCACTGGCTGGGTCACTGGAGATTCAATCAACGCCAGGGTCAGTGGCTTCAGTTTCCACTCTGGCAGGGGCCAAAGATTCCACCAGCCCTGACCTGCGACCCCGAGTTCCTCTCTGGCTTGGCCAGCGTTGGCAAGGACCCCGCCCGCGTCCCTCTTCCTTCACCCCACCGTCCCCTCCCCTGGAGGTGTCTGACCGCCCTGGCCTGCCTTCAGCAGGAATCTTGCGTCATCTCTGTCGACAGAATCCCTCTCATCCCTGATATTTCCTTTAGTAATTTTTCACTGGCTGCCCAGCTCCCGCGCTGTTGTTAGTGTTGAGCCCAACGGAAAAACACCATTGCAACCATCCCCCATGTCTGCACTCTGCCCTCCCCCCGCCCCGCCCCCGCCATAAAGTATCCTTGGCCATCTTAGCAAGTCTCATGCTACAGTTTGAACAAGATTTGGCTCTCAGCTTAGACAGCCCTTTAACCCCCCAAGTCCTATGCCAATGGCAGGTGGATTAATGTTAGTGGTTGATGGATTAAAGGACCAAGTTCTGGTTCTGGCTCTGTCTCATTCTGGCCATGTGACCTTGAGCAAGTCTGGGCCTTAGATTTTTGCATAAAATTATAAGATGGAGCTGCTCAGCTCTGGGCTTCTTGTGTGAGCCTACGTGAGACATGAACCCTGCCCTAACCTCTCTACAGTCCAGTTGGGAAGGAGACCCATCAGCTGAACTGGCTCATGACGCCATTCAGCTCTTTGGCCACGGTGGGGGTTCTTGGTGCGTAATCAGAATCAGTACTTATAAATGTCTACTGAATAGGTGAAAGGAAGCTAAAACCATCTCCACGTCAGAGCCCTCCCTGTGGACCAGACATAGAGTGAAACTTGGCACAAGTATTTTCTCATTTAATCCTCACAACTCTTAGTAGTAAGGGTTATAGATACGTACAGTTTTATATGTGGGAATACAACACAGTCATCCCCAGGAAGGAGGTAAGAGGAGGGGAAAGACCTGTCCATCATCCTTTGTGCCCTTTGTGACATAGCTCTATAAGGCAGAAGGCAAATCTCTCACCTCACCCCACAGTTTCCTCTTCCTGACTTTGTGCTTCTCCAAAGCACTTACTATGACCTGAAACTAACTATGTGTTTCATTGATATCTCCATGGGACTGTCTCTCTTTGCTAAAATATAGACTCTACGAGAGCAGGATCTGTGTTTTGGCCGCTTCCATATCCTCAAGTGCTTAGAACAGTGTGTGGTACACACTAGGGGCTCATCCTGCGAGGCCTGCGCACAGTGGGATGGTGGGGTGACGGCGCTCTTGGACAGGAAGTACCAGAGACAAGTTTCAGTGAACATGTCTATTTTATTAATGATCAACCTTTAAAGGGCAGGCAGAAGGGGCGGAGCTAATTCAGGGCAACACTAATTCTATAGGATAAAACTGATATTGGCACTGCTGTGCTGCTCCAATCAGCTTGAAGGTCACGTAGGCTACCGTAGCTTTCCAGGCAGTCCTAATGGGCCTGGGCCATACCCGGGAGCCATACCCGGGAGCAGTTTACCTGATTGGCCTTCAACAGAAGGCAAGGGTGGGGGGTGAGGTAGAGGAGATGGGGGAAGGAGGGGGGATGTGCCTGGGGCTCCTGCCGCCTGCCAGCAGTCCGGCTAACCTCCTGCAGGGGCTAGGCAGGCAGTCTCACAGGATCACCCACACTCGACTAGTATTTGTCGAGTGCATGAATGAATGGAGGAACGGGTAAAAGAGGAAGCCAAGCAGACGGGTCCAGCTCACCCAGGAGTCGGTGTTCAGCCTGGTAAGACGGCCAGTCCCATTTTGGAGTAACTGGCTTTGATCCCTGACCCTGGCTCTTGACTTCAGGTGCAGGGATGGCAGAAGTGACCATGTTCCTGCCTCTCACGCAGCAGATCTGGATTGAGTTCTTGGCTTTGGCCAAGGCCAGTCCTGCTGTGGGCATTTGGGGAGTAAACCAGCAGATGGGAGATCTCTCTGTTTCATT